>NC_053027.1:198426405-198734819 GCF_003073215.2 Triticum urartu | reverse complement strand
CTCTGGACTAGGTTCTTAATTAAAAAGAACCAAATCATCGATTGTCCGGATGCTGAAGCACTCGCGGCCTTCAAGCACATCGTTCGTGACAAGTGGCTTGCCCGACACCTCGGCCAAGGAAATCCAAAGTCCATTGCAGCTCTCACCGCACTCATGACCCGCTTTTGCGCAGGAGTAGATAGTTGGCTAGCTCGTAGAAGCAACAACACCAGTGACCCTGGCACCTCCGAAGCCAGAGATGGCAACGGCAGGCCACGACGCAACAAACACAAGTGTCGAACCAACATTGAAGGTACCGAAGACACGGCGGTCAATGCCGGGTTCAGTGGCTCTAAACCCGGTCAGCGGAAGAAGCCATTCAAAGGAAACAAAGATGGTCCATCCAGTTTGGACATAATACTAGATCGGCCTTGCCAGATCCATGGCACCCCTGACAAGCCTGCCAATCATACCAACAGAAATTGTTGGATCTTTAAACATGATGGTAAGCTAAACACCGAACTTAAAGGGAAAGGGCCGCCTAGCGAGGATGACGATGAGGCTCGCCCAACAAATACAGGGGGGCAAAAGAAATTTCCCCCGAGGTAAAAACAGTGAATATGATCGATGTCACTCATATCCCTAAGAGGGAGCGCAAGAGTGCACTAAGGGACGTTTACGCCATAGAGCCAGTCGCCCCAAAATTCAACCCATGGTCGGCCTGTCCGATCACTTTTGACCGCAGAGACCATCCGATCAGTATCCATCATGGAGGATCGGCAGCATTGGTCCTTAATCCAATCATTGACAGATTCCATCTCACATGAGTCCTCGTGGATGGCGGAAGCAGCCTAAACCTGCTTTATCAGGACACTGTCAGCAAAATGAGCATTGATCCGTCAATAATCAAGCCCACTAAAACCACCTTTAAAGTTGTAATACCTGGCGTAGAGGCTTGTTTTACAGGGTCAATAACGCTGGAGGTAGTCTTCGGCTCACCGGATAACTTTCGAAGAGAAGATTTAATCTTTGACATTGTCCCCTTCCGCGGTGGTTATCACACACTACTCGGACGAACCGCTTTCGCCCGCTTCAATGCAGTATCGCATTATGCCTATATAAAGCTAAAGATGCTCGGACAATGTGGTGTTATAACAGTCAATGGAAACACGGAGCACACCCTCCGTACTGAGGAGCGTACCGCGGACCTCGTAGCCGAGGTGTAGGGTGGCCTTATCAAGCCGAATACTTCATCGACCACCAAGCCCCCGGACACTGTCAAAAGAGTCCGGTCTACCCTGCAGAATGACAGTCCGGTTTGTACAGAACTAGATTAGCAATTTGGCCTTCGTCAATAACCCCACTAAATTGCGGCAAACATACTGTGCGTACATAACTACGCACTAAAAATACCTTGGGCAAGGACGGAGGCAGAGGAAGGACAAAGTCCACAATACGGTTCGACCCTATTTGGACCTTCATGTTCTTCCTTCTTTTTTTATTTTATTTTCTCCTTTATATTTCAGGTTCTTCAAAACCCAAATCACTTTTCAATGGTAGCAAGGGCCCTTTTCCACACCCCTTATGTATACTCGGTCATTGATCCTCTAGAAGGATCCTACACCAAGGTGAAAAGCGGTGCAGACGTGCAACAGTGTGCCCAAAGGATCTTCAAGACCACCCTTTTCTTTTTAAGGACCTGTATACAGCTTTCCCTTGTTCTCAAATTCTGGGCATGTAAAATAGCCTTAATGACTATGGCATTCTTTGTAAGAGCACGTTTGACGTATCCATCAGATTATACCGAAAATGGTTCTATCCAAACCTTATTCGGTATTGGTTTATTAATCTGTATTCCGTCTTCACAACAAATTGACGTACACACCTCGGCATAAAATGGCCAGGGGCTCTATCCGGCCACATCCATTTTTCAAAAAAAAACAAGTCCGAACAATTTTATAGTGCATTTCAGCGTCCTGAACACCGCATTATATGCATCGGCTCCAAATCATGTCTTTGGTCAATAGTTGGGTTGCTCGGCTCCTATGGTTACCACCTTACGTTCCATTTGTTCAGCTAAGGTATTAGTGGGAGAACTACTGCGATTGTGTTTCTGGCTAGTCTGGTCAAACACCTCAGTAGAGAAAGCCGAAAACTGACTGTCATGATATAGCGAGAACTGGTCAGCAGTTCGGTGACTTACTAAATCTTTTGTGATTTTTTCCGTATTACACGAAGGACTGGCAATCACTCAGTCATGCGCCTAAAGCATATAAGTTTGGAAGCCCACACGCGCACAAGGGGCTAGCTCCAAGTCCCTTACACAAAGGTCTTTTGTGATTTTTTCCGTATTACACCAAGAACTGGTCAGAGTGATAAAGCCGCATAGTCTGATTGCATAGTTCGCCACATGATCACCTCCTTTATGGACAAATACGTTGGGTCAAGAGTGGTCAAGTTCTATTCCGAACACCCCCGTAGTATCTATGTGGGGGCTGAAGCCGACAACTGGCAAACTTTCAGATATATAAACGGCCGCATAGGAGGAAAATAATTTGAGATAAACAAACAAGTATATTACACAAGCCTTGTTTCATAACACAAAAGTCTGGGCAGCCCAGATACATTCTTTCAAAAATAATATCCTTCGAGCATGACCCTCTATTAAACGGGCACCCTCCAGGACGTCTTCAAAATAGCGCTCCGACTTAAGATAGTCCTTGCCTTCGGGTGGGCCCTCAACTACTACGACGGCAGCCTTCATCTTTGCGTGGTGCATCTTAACACGGGAAAAGGCCATCCAGGCACCCTCAATACACGAGGAACGCTTCACATCTTCAATTCGGGGGAGAGCATCGGTGATCCACTTGACTAGGACGAAGTAGCTATCAGGAATAGGTTCAGACGGCCATAACCGGACAATGATGTCCTTCATCGCCAGTCCGGACATCCTATGCAGCTCTGCTAGCTGCATCAACTGGTCCTTCAATAGTGCTAGATGCTGTGGTGCCAAGTATTGCGACCAGAAGAGTTTCTCCGTTGTGTTCCTCTCTTGGGCCCAGAAAAACTTCACAGCGTCACCGACACTCTTCGGAAGATCCGCAAACGCATCTGGAGAACTCCACAATCGAGTAAGAGGGGCATATTCTTGACAGCCAAATTGACTCTGCAAAAGAAAGGGCTTACCAGCCGCTATCTGTTCAGCCTGTTTAATCTCCTCGCGGGCTGCCCGGGACTCAGTCCATGCCTCCCTGGCCTTTTGGAGAGGTTTGGAGAGTTTGTTTGCTTGAGCCTTATTCTTCTCCTCCAAGGCCTCACACGTCCGAGCAGCGTCCTTGAGCTCTTGCTCGATTTTGGTCACCCTCTCCTCATATTGGCGGCGGGTTGCCTGCTTGGCCTTTAAATCTGCAGCCGCTTTATCAGCAGGCGCTCCACTCATCCTCTCATGTTCTTGGACTTGCGACAGGGCGCCCTTAAGAGTCTCAATCTCAGTCTCACTACCTGCAAATCATTTACACAAGAATGTGTGTTACCTTCAAACAGCACACTCGAATATAATTTCAATCGTACAAATATGTACCTTGCGCCTCATCGAACCGCTTGTTAATATGGTCGAGGTCATCATCGTCCAGCTTCAGCTTCTGTTTGAGCTCAGAAATTTCAGCGCCCTGAGTGGTCGCCGCCAATAGTGAAGCATGTGCATTTAATAGACATGTACGTCACCTTCTGCTATATTCATTTGATCCTCTGTTTGGTTTTTTCCAAAACCAAACATAGTCTCAGTGGCTACTATTTGTATACATGCACATGTTTTCTCATATAAAAGGCGTCTTATGTCGCATACCTCAAAGCCTGTCAGTAGGCTGGTAAAGGCTTCATTCAGCCCGCTCTTGGCGGACTGAATCTTCTCAACCACTGAACCCATCAGGATACAGTGCTACTCCATGACGGAGGCACGTCGAAGTGCTTCTGTCAGGGTGTCCGGCGCCTCAAGATTAATGGAGGTTGCCGATGGAGTTGGCGCTCCCCCTCCTTGAAAGGGGGTTGCCCGCTCGATTCTGGAGTCGTACTAGTCTCCAAAATGGTGTTCGGCTGGGGGGCTAGATTGGTCATGGCCCCCATCGTCAGTCTGCATAGGGGTTCCCCCATGTTCTCAGCAGCCGAGGTGTTACCCTCTGGCGCCATCTGGACGGCCTCCCGCACCACTCCATGGCCTGGGGAGGTTTTTGGGACAACACTTCGGTGTTGTCCATAGTGTTTGACGGGGAGGCTCGCCAAGGTGTCTCGCTCTCCACCATCCATGGCTCTAGCGAATTCCTCGAAGACGATGATTGGGGAAGATCACGGGCCAGACTGAGCCATAAAACATAAATATGTTAGAACTACAATCATAAAAACTGGACATACGTATAGTGTCCTTGAGTACTTACGATGCTGCCAGGGGCTTCGACCCGGGCGCCACTCGGGGAGGGCTTCGGCGTCTGAATCTGAACCATCCAAGAGGGTTATTTTCTCCCTCTTGGACGCCTCCGCTCCTGGGTCTGTAGAGGCCGCCCTCTTCTTCTTCCTCCCATTACGGGGAGAATAGCTCTCTTCTTCTTCCTCCTCCTCATCTTCATCTCTCTCATGGGAGGAGAGAGCTTCGGTATCTCTGGACATGACGTCCGAAGTACCTTTACGGCGAAGGCCACCTTTGGCCTCCTTGCTCTTCTTCATGGCCTTCTTCTCTGGCGCCTGATAAGGTGCCAGGACCAGTATCCTCGTTAACAAAGGAGTGGCTGGGTTTTCGGGTAGCGGCGTCGGACACCTGATCCTCTCTTCCTTCACTATCCAGCCCTGAATCAAGCAATGGGCGTTTTAGTATATCCTTTGACTTATGGACCGAAACTATGTTCGAAGGTAAGGAACTTACCTCAGTAGCCGGATGTGCGCTGTCGAGATCGATGTGTTCGGTCATCTCCGGCCACGACCTCTGGGCTTTAAAAAGCAGTTTCCAGATCTCTTCATGCGTTGTACCAAAGAAGTGTTGTAGGGTCTGGGGGCCGTCCGAATTAAACTCTCACATGTGGAGAGGTTGCGTTGGCATGGGAAGATCCGGCGGAAGAGCATCGCCTGAATCATGTCGGTGAGGCTGGTGTGCTTCTTTATCATACTCTTGAAGCGCTTTTGAAGCATCATCACTTCGTTGGTCGACCCCCAGTCCAGACCCTTGTTGGTCCAAGACATGAGCCTCATAGGGGGCCCAGATCTGAATCCAGGAGCGGCCGCCCATTTGGTACTACGGGGCTCGATGATTTAGAACCACTCCTGCTGCCACACCTTCACGGTCTCCATGAAGGCTCCTTTGGGCCAAGTGGTGTTGGGGAGTTTGCTCACCATGGCGCCACCGCAGTCGGCGTGTTGCCCGTCAACCACCTTCGGCTTCACATTGAATACTTTGAGCCACAGGCCGAAATGGGGGGAATATGGAGGAACGCCTCACACACAACGATGAACACCGAGATGTGAAGGAAGGAGTTTGGGGCTAGATCGTGGAAATCTAGCCCATAATAGAACATTAGACCGCGGACAAAAGGGTGAGTGGAAACCCTAAGCCGCAGAGAAAGTGAGGGATGAACACGACCCTCTCGCCGGGCTTTGGAGTGGGGATGATTTGCTCTTTGGTCGGGAGCCTGTGTGTGATTTTCGTGGTGAAACACTTCGCCTCCCAAAGCTCCCTAATGTCCTTCTCCGTTATGGAGGAGGCCAACCACTTGCCCTGAGAGCCGGATCCGGACATGGTTGCAAGGATTGGGCGGTGGGAAAGGTGGAAACTTGGGCGCTGGAGCTCGAGGGTGGGAAGGCTGAGGAAGGAAGAAGGCGTGGGGTAAAAAGATAAATCTTTATCCGCTTATATATGCAGTGAATATGAAACGCCCCCCCACTAGCCTTAAAACTGGCCTATTCCCAAGGAGTCGTGTGCACGGCACAGTTGGATTACCCAAACCCATATAGATGAAAATCCCACAATAAGGGGGCATGATCTCTATTTTGAGAAGACGTGTCAATAGAGGTTGTGCTTCGAAACACGAAGCGGGAAGCCGGAAAAACGGTTCGAAATAATAAAAAGGCCAGACGTAATGTTTCACCAGAAAAGCTGTCAGCAGATATTGCTGATTAATATTGTGCCCTTATGGTTGAGGGTTGTGACTATTGTACAGAGCCGGATATAGTTCTCTTGTTCAGAAGACTGCTTTGTATGCGGAGAAGGAATCCGCCTTGCAATGACGAAAACAATCTGCGTGTTGAACACATCGTCATTGAAGACTGGTTCAAGGGCTACTGAGGGAGTCCTGGACTAAGGGGTCCTCGGGTGTCCGGGCTATTTGATGTGGGCCGGACTGATGGGCCGTAAAGATACAAGGTAGAAGACCTTCCCCGGTGTCCGGGTATGACACTCTTATGCTTGGATGGCAAGCTTAATGTCCGGATGTATAATTTCCTTTTCTGTAAACTAACTCTGTACAACCCTAGGCCCCTTCGGTGTCTATATAAACCGGAGGGCTTAGTCCGTAGAGGCTATCAGAATTCATACAGGCTAGACATCCAGGGTTTAGCCATTACGATCTCGACATAGATCAACTCTTGTAACCCCCATACTCATCAAATACAATCAAGCAGGACGTAGGGTTTTACCTCCATTAAGAGGGCCCAAACTTGGGTAAACATTGTGTCCCCTTGTCTCCTGTTACCTTTGATCCTCAGGTGCATAGTTCAAGACCCCCTACCCGAGATCAGCCGGTTTTGACACCGACAGTGAGGCGTTTAAACTGGATGTGTTGCCGCGCTGAGTAGGTTCATTTCCAAGTCTGCCGAGTGCACCCTGTCGGTCATCAAAATTCTGAAGAAGGCATGGCCAATGAAGTGGACCCCTGAGGCATAAGGAGCGCTGCACGACTTGAAATTTTATCTTTCCTTTGCTCCCACCTTGGTTGCTCCTAATTCACAAGAGTCGTTGCTGCTATACTTGACGGCAACCAATCAAGTGGTTAGGGCATCACTGGTGGCGCAGCGGGAAGTGGATGAAGGAACATCTATAGCTATTATCCTCCCTGAAGAAGGAACTCAACGGATACAAATCAGGGAGAAATAGGGCAAGCTGGCAGTAGCAGTTCTGAAGCAATGGCAAAGAACAAGGTAGTGCAGCGACCAGTTTACTTTGTTAGCTCCCTATTGCAGGGGGGCTAGGTCAAGGTACTCCGGGGTGCAAAAGTTGATCTTTGACTTCATCATCGCCTCAAGGAAACTGCACCACTACTTCCAAGCCCATGGGATCATAGTTGTTACTCGTTTCCCTTTGCAACACTGATGTCTACTATGCAACCTTTCTTCTTGTAGACTCGTGTTGGGCCTCCAAGCGCAGAGTTCTGTAGGACAATAGCAATTTTCCCTCAAGTGGATGACCCAAGGTTTATCAATTTGTGGGAGGCGTAGGATGAAGATGGTATCTCTCAAACAACCTAGCAACCAAATAACTAAGAGTCTCTTGTGTCCCCAACACAAGCAATACAAATGGTAAATTGTATAGGTGCACTAGTTCGGTGAAGAGATGGTGATACAAGTGTAATATGGAGAGTAGATATAGGTTTTTGTAATAAGAAAATATAAAAACGGCAAGGTAACTAGTAACAAAAGTGAGCAAAAACAGTATTGCAATGCTTGGAGACAAGGCCTAGGGTTCATACTTTCACTAGTGCAAGTTCTCTCAACAATGATAAGATAATTAAATCATATGGCAATCCCTCAACATGCGACAAAGAGTCACTCCAAAGTTCCTATCGCGGATAACATAAGATGAAATTGATTGTAGGGTACGAAACCACCTCAATGTTATTCTTTCCGATCAATCCATTGAGCTATTCCTATAGGTGTCACAAACACCCTTAGAGTTCGTAGTAAAATAACACCATATGACACACATCAATCAACCCTAATGTCACCTAGATACTCCAATGTCACCACAAGTATCCGTGGGCCAATTATACGATATGCATCAAACAACTTCAGATTCATAATATTCAATCCAACACAAAGAACCTCAAAGAGTACCCCAAGATTCCTACATAAGAAACAAGGATGAAAACGTGCATCAACCCCTATATCACCTCGGTAATCTGCGAGTTGAGCACCAAAACGTACATCAAGTGAATCAATAGAACACCCCATTGTCACCACGGGTATCCCACACAAGACATACATCAAATGTTCTCAAATCCATAATAGTATTCAATCCAATAATAGTGAAACCTCAAAGGTAAAACTCAATTCATCACAAGATGGTAGAGTGGGAGTATCAGATTCTGGGTTCCCACAAACCCTTATGGTTCGAACTCTGGGGTGCGCATGAAGATCTCTCCCTCCCTAGCTCTCTCTCGCAATGATCCCAAGGCCTAGCTCGCCAAACCCAATGAACAAGTGACACGAGAGTTTATACTGGTTCGGGCACCGTTGTGGTGTGGTGGATTGCCTCGTGTGCTGAGGATGAACTAGTACCATGGAAGAATAGCCTCCTGAGGAGAGGTGTTCTTGACCTTGATGAGCTGGTGAGTCTAAGGATGGTCTGATTGATCCATCCCCCCTCTATGGTGGTGGCTAGTCCTATTTATAGAGGCCCTGGTCCTCTTCCCAAATGTTAGGCGGGAAGGGATCCCACAACGGCCAATTTCGAAGGGAGACAACTAGTACAAGTTATCCTGACAAAAGGTGGTCTTCGCCTGCCAAAGGTTCTGGTGGTGACGCCGCCATGGGCTCCGTGGTGTCCTCTGTCCTGCCTTCCTGCTGGTCTTTGTCTTATTGCACCGATATGGAAGCCTTTGCCTGATGCCTCGGGACTCCTCACCTGCACCTCCCCCTTTAGCACCAAAGAGAAACTGGCACCCTGCGCTCACTGGCGCCCGCCTGGCCTTGGTCGTCATGGCTCACATCACGCGGACCTCGCGAGGTGCCCCTTTCATAGATATCTCCGCTCCTTAGGAGCCAGCCTAGCGAGGCTGCCGCTGGGGAGGTCTTGGTGTCGTCCGCCTCACAAGGCTTGGCCCTTCGCGAGGGTCCTGAGTGGTTGCTGATGAAGATGGTCCATACCAGGACGTTGGTGGAGCATTGCCCTGCGCCGCAGGCAGGCAAGTCTGGGTACCCCCGTTCCCAGGATGCCGACAGTAGACCCCGGGC
The DNA here is from genome assembly GCF_003073215.2 of Triticum urartu. Taxonomy (NCBI): domain Eukaryota; kingdom Viridiplantae; phylum Streptophyta; class Magnoliopsida; order Poales; family Poaceae; genus Triticum; species Triticum urartu. The sequence continues at coordinate 198,725,633 of NC_053027.1, read as the reverse complement.
CCAAGGTGCGCTCGGACTTGGCTTCCAAGCAAAGCCAAAGGGCAAGTGCGAAGCGCCGCGGGCCCCAACTGCCTGCGGCCTTGGCACGTGGTGATTGACGAGACGTTGGCGTCTCCACTTCCCCACGCTGCCTTGATATCCGCCTGGCTAGGCGGCCACTGTTGCCTACACAACCCCACCTGCATTGCTCGCAGCACACTCCCCAACTCCTTCATCTTCCCGAAAGCAACGGCCTCCTCCTCCAACACGGCCAAGATTCAACCCTCTCCATCGGCATGGCACCGAGCCGAATGAATAAAGGAAATAAGAAGATACAGGCTTTAGCCGAAGCACCACCAGCCTTCGAGCCCGCCGTCGAGCGGTCGGTGGTTCTCAACCAGGAGGCAATGGACAAGGTTCGTCCAGCAGGCACCGCCGACTTCAATGAATGGGGGAAGACAATGGTTTGGCCCGCATCCCAAGCTGCGATCGACAAGACAGCCACTGAGACCCCCATCCATCTTCACACCCTCTGGGCTGGCCTGATTCCCCCTTTCTCCGCCTTCTTCAACGCCTTGCTCTCTCACTACCAAATCAACATGCTACACCTGGATCCTCAGTCCACCATCCTTCTCGCCGTCTTCGCCTTTGTCTATGAGGCCATGGTGGGCATTGCTCCCTCCGTGGCCTTACTTCACCACTTCTTCTCGTTGCTTCTAACGGACCCCCGGCAGCACTCCGGATGCTTGAGCTTCCAAGCCGTGGCTGCGATAGCCGGTGCGGGGATTGACTTCAAGCTTTCAAGGTCTGTGAGTGGGTTCCAAAAGCGGTGGGTGGTCGTGGACGCCGGAGTGCGCAGCCCCCTGCTCTTGCTTCTGATGGCACCCAGCTCCGGCTGGGGGCACGAGAAGCTCACCGACCCGCGTCTTGCCCATGTATGGCGCCTGCTAACTAGGCTGAAGGATCTCGGCGTGACGGCGCCCATGGTGGTGAAGGAGTTCATCCGGTGCCTCATTGCCCCTCTCCAGCGCCATTCTCGTCCAATGTGGACCTTCTCTGGCAACAAGGACCGCGTGAGGGTTCATGAGCCCGGGCTTCCTCTTGAGGTGCAACACACTGTGCTTGAGCTCCTGACTGGCGACCCGTCGCCAGCCAATATGTCGGAGGAGGGCTGCCTCTTGTACTACTGCTCGAACATGGTGGAGTTCATGAGGCAGATGCCCCCCTTTGACAAATGGGGACTACGCCCGGCTGGCCTTGAAGGGCCTCCCGAGAGCCCCGTCTTTGTGGCCCCGTTGGTCGCCGCCCACGCGGTGCTCACCCTAGGAGTGGGCGCAGGGGGGCGTTCGCCGTCAAACACTAGCGGCACGGCCGCTGAGGAGCTGGTGTCGCCCGGGGGTTCCGAATCATCGTCATCTGGGGCTTGAGAGAGCTGTCCTAAGGAAGCGGCCGTGGGGGCGGCGCGGTCCGATACTCCTGAGGCCGAAGCCTCCGGGCCCTTGGCCAGTCGTCATGAGGCAGGGACCGGGACTCCAAGCGGCCCAACGTACCTAAGGTCGCCTCCTCAGGAGCCACGCTAGGCGCACTCAGCATTGGTGACCGCATCTACGGCTTCGGCCGGCTCCGACCGAACTTTGAAGTGCTCCGCAAGAGGAAGGGGTCTTCAAGCTGCAGTGGTGATGCCTTCCGGCCATTGAAGCAGAGGAAGTACATCGCCATAGATGAGTGAGTACCTTATCTTTGTAATTTTTGAACGCGGCTTCTCCTCCTGACCGCAGTTCCTCAGGGCCCCTTCTGCCAAGGCGATGAAATCTCCCGAGAAGCGACCTCCGCACGCTTCAGGCCCCCCACTGACCCTGAACGCCTCGTGCCGGCCTCCCATGAGTGGCGCGGGGCCTACCGAGGAGGTGGATGCGCTGGCCTAGCGCCTCGACCCTGCGCTCTTGTCGTTCCTCCTCCGAGGTCCTGCTTGGGGCGCGGAGAGTGTACTGAGGGCCCCACCATTGGTCATCGACAACGGTTGGACAACCTCAGCGCTGGCCTCATCTTCAGGCGACTAGGCCCCGCCCCGCCGATCGTCCGCCAAGGTCTGAAGGGCGGCCGAGAAGGCGCCGGCCTCCAGCCCCCTGATGGGAGCAAGCGAGCCGCTTCAAACTTCTCCAACGGCCCCTGGTGCGGGGGACGGGCCTGGCCGCGCGTTCGAGCTTGCACGCAGGTGCGGCACCGTCCGTCATGAGCTCTTCCGAGAGGCAATGGGTGCACTGAGCTGGCTCAGGGAGGAGGTTGTGGATGTTGACGCCCGTCTCGAAACCGAAGGCCTTCGGCTGGCGGACGAGTGGGACCAGCTAAAGGTGGCCATCGACCTCGGGCGTCTCCAGCGCGACCACGCCATCGTGCAGGCCGAGGCATCCCTTGCCACCTCGCGTGAAGCCAGCACCCAAGATTTGGAGGAGGCGAGGGAGGCTGACCGCCGCCGCGAGGCCGCAGAGAAAGATGAAAGGGAGCTCCGAGCTCTGAACGCCTCCCCGGAGCAGCAGGTTGAGGCACACAGGGCTGCCTTTGCATCGATGAAGGGGTTGCCTTCCGAAGAGGAAGAGATCTTGAAGCGCGACGAGGCACTGATGCTGAAGGCCACGGAGCGAAGCCTCGAGTTTGAACGATTGGAGACGAGGGAGCGCCTGGTCGCCCAGGCGGAGGATGTCGTCAGCGCGCGCGAGGCCAGGATCCAGGAGAAAGTCGACCGCAGGGTGGCGAAGGCTCGTGCAGATCTTGCCAATACGCACGACCTGAAGCTGAAGATGGTGGAGGCTGGAGCTGAGGGCAGAGCCAATACCCTCAGGTCAAGGCTGGATGAAGCGGAGTGGCACGAGAAGGAAGCTACGGCGTCCCTGACCTCCGTCTAGGCTGAATTGGCCTGCGCCCGTGCCGAACTGCTCCCCCTTCAGCGGCGGGTTACTGATGCTAAGTCCCTCGCGCATCAGAGCAGGGAGGAAGCGCTCCGCCGGCAGATGTTGCAGCGTGAGCACACTCCCATGCTCGGGGCCCTCGGAGCGAGGGCCAACCGGGCACTGGGCGCCATCTGTGATGAACACGCCCCTCATCCCCACACAAAAGACTATGCCAGCCATCCCCGCTTCTTCACTGATGTCGTGACACGTCTGGAGGACCGGGCCGAGAGGGCTCGTGAGCTTGTTGAAGAAAGGAGCCGAGGCCTCCTCGAGCGCATGTTTTCCTGCGTTTTCAGTCATCTCCAGAGCATCGATGCCCACTTCGACTTCAACGCCGCCATCGCTCCTATGCCAGGAGCCATCCGGGACAACCTGGAACGCTGGGTGGATGATAATGTGGATGCTTTGGTCAGGGCTTTCACTTCCGAGAACGATGCGGTGGTGGTCGTGGCGGACGAAGGCGGCACGGTTGACGATGGTGAAGACAACGCCAGTTACAGGGCCAGCAGCATGTCTGGGAGTGATTCGGAAGATGCTGCGAGCGACATGTCCGATTGATCCCACGCTCCTCTGCGTTGAACCTGCACGCAAAATCTCGGGCATGACCCCTCAAGGTGTAAGAGCATTTTGGGAGGGGAAGCCCCTCATGTAATTAGACTACTGTTTCATTCCTTAAGTCAGACTCGATATGTACTTTGCGAGCCCACGAGCTCCTCCGCGGCTCGTTGTTGTGACTTACCTCAATCGAGGCAGGCCTCGAACTAGTCTTGTAGTTTCCGATGTGCATTCCTCCCGAGGGGAGTTCTTCGCGGCCTCTTGAGGGGAGTCCTTCACGGGTTCGTGAGGTTTCGGGCTTCTGAGGAGCCTGCCAGTCCGCCCGAGAGGGCATCGCTTGAAACGAGCACCAAACTGCGGCAGGTTGTGCGCACGCATACCACTCCCAGCCACCACTCGCGAGGTTCTCGCAAGGAAAGGGGTAGCAGGCATGAGCCTCGAAACAAGGCACTAGACCAGAAAGCTCAGAAAATCAACACGAACAAGAAAACACGCCCCCCCCCCCGCGCTTGCAAATGAAAATACGACTTCAAGTTCAAATACAAAAGGCGGCAAAGTGAGCTACAAAAAAGGGGTTGAAAGCAAATGACCGCGTCCGGCACCTAGGTAGTCTTCTTGTCTTCCCACCAGCGTAGAGCTAAGTGCTTTCACTGGCTGTGAGCATAGTCATTGGCAGAGAGTGTCGACGGCCAGCGTAGAGCATGGTGCTTCCACTAGGACGTGGGTGGGAGCCCACGAGGCCCGAGGGCAGCACTCTGGAGACTTCGGGGCATGTACAACCCCACTCATTATTACGTGAGAGTGTCACGAGCGGAGACCTTCACAGGTGCGAGCCTTGCTTCATATCGCCAGGCGAGGGCCCCGCCCTGCGCCACCCTCGACCACCATTGGGGCGTCTGGAAACCAAGACAAGACCAAGGGGCAAAGAGGACACTGGGGGCGCGCTCAGGGACCACTGGTCCTCTGTCGGGGAGAGGCTCGCTGGCACTTCCCCGGCAGAGGGCCTACCTCCGTGCAGCACCTTGCTCCGTGTGGCGCGGGGGAGGGACTGGCTCCGGGCCTTTCCTTGCGCGGCCCCTAGAGTGTCACTCCTGCCGCTGGTTGGGACACTGCCCTGAGGTCTCTAACTACTGCTATAGCCTGGTTCTCCTGCAGTTCGGGGTTAGCGTAAGCTTGCTCCTGAGATATTGACCGTACCCCGTCGTCATCGTCACTTAAGAGGTCGGTGAAGCGTCCGGGCGGCTCAAGGAAGACATGTGCCTGAGGCCCTCTAGCTGCCCATCCCGGTCCGGGGAACGGATGGGGCGTTCCCCCAGCAAATATTCCAGGTTCACCATGTAGGGCACGTAGGCGTCCGTCCCACCTTCATACGTCTCCAATGTATCTATAATTTTTTATTGTTCCATGCTATATTCTATTCTGTTTTGGACATTATTGGGCTTTATTATACACTTATATATTATTTTTGGGACTAACCTATTAACCAGAGGCCCAACCCAGAATTGTTGTTTTTTGGCTATTTAGGGTTTCGCAGAAAAAGAATATCAAACGGAATCCAAACGGAATGAAACCTTCGGGAACGTGATTTTCGGAACGAACATGATCCAGAGGACTTGGACCCTACGTCAAGACATCAACCAGGAGGCCACGAGGTAGGGGGCGCACCTACCCCCTGGGCACGCCCTCCACCCTCATGGGCCCCCTGTTGCTACACCGACGTACTCCTTCCTCCTATATATACCTACGTACCCCCAAACTACCAGATACAGAGCCAAAACCCTAATTCCACCACCGTAACTTTATGTATCCATGAGATCCCATCTTGGGGCCTGTTCCGGAGCTCCGGCGGAGGGGGCATCGGTCACGGAGGGCTTCTACATCAACACCATAGCCCTTCTGATGAAGTGTGAGTAGTTTACCTCAGACCTATGGGTCCATAGTTATTAGCTAGATGGCTTCTTCTCTCTTTTTGGATCTCAATACAAAGTTCTCCCCCTTTCTTGCGGAGATCTATTCGATGTACTCTTCTTTTGCGGTGTGTTTGTTGAGACCGATGAATTGTGGGTTTATGATCAAGTTTATCTATGAACAATATTTGAATCTTCTCTGAATTCTTTTTTGTATGATTTGTTATCTTTGCAAGTCTCTTTGAATTATCAGTTTGGTTTGTCCTACTAGATTGATCTTTCTTGCAATGGGAGAAGTGCTTAGCTTTGGGTTCAATCTTGCGGTGTCCTTTCCCACTGATAGTAGGGGTAGCAAGGCACGTATTGTATTGTTTCCATCGAGGATAACAAGATGGGGTTTATTTCATATTGCATGAGTTTGTCCCTCTACATCATGTCATCTTGCTTAAAGCGTTACTCTGTTCTCTTGAACTTAACTCTAGATGCATGCTGGATAGCGGTCGATGTGTGGAGTAATAGTAGTAGATGCAGGCAGGAGTCGGTCTACTTGTCTCGGACGTGATGCCTATATACATGATCATACCTAGATATTCTCATAATTATGCTCAATTCTGTCAATTGCTCAACAGTTATTTGTTTACCCGTCGTGAATACTTATGCTCTCGAGAGAAGCCACTAGTGAAACCTATGGCCCCGGGTCTATCTTCCATCATATTAATCTTCCAATACTTAGTTATTTTTATTGCCTTTCATTTTACTTTCCATCTTTATCATAAAAATACCAAAAATATTATCTTATCATATCTATCAGATCTCACTCTCGTAATTGACCGTGTAGGGATTGACAACCCCTTATCGCGTTGGTTGCGAGGATTTATTTGTTTGTGTAGGTACGAGGGACTCGTGCGTGGCCTCCTACTGGATTGATACCTTGGTTCTCAAAAACCGAGGGAAATACTTATGCTACTTTGCTGCACCACCCTTTCCTCTTCAAGGGAAAACCAACGCAAGTGCTCAAGAGGTAGCAAGAAGGATTTCTGGCGCCGTTGCCGGGGAGGTCTACACAAAAGTCAACATACCAAGTACCCATCACAACCCTTATCTCCCGCATTACATTATTTGCCATTTGCCTCTCGTTTTCCTCTCCCCCACTTCACCCTTCCCGTTTTATTCGCCCTCTCTCTCTATCCTCCCTCTCTTTCTCTATTTGCCTCTTTTTGCCTGTTCCCCGTTTGCTTGTGTGTTGGATTGCTTCCTTGTCATGATGGCTCAAGATAACACTATATTGTGTGACTTTACCAATACCAACAACAATGATTTTATTAGCACTCCGATTGCTCCTCTTACCGATGCCGAATCTTGTGAAATTAATGTTGTCTTGCTGAATCTTGTCATGAAAGAACCGTTTTCCGGCCTTCCTAGTGAAGATGTCGCTACCCATCTAAATAGCTTCGTTGATTTATGTGATATTCCAAATAAGAAAGATGTGGATAATCCTATTCCTTTTTCGCTTAGAGATCGTGCTGAAGCTTGGTTTTCGTCTTTGCCTAAAAATAGTATTGATTCATGGAATAAGTGCAAAGATGCTTTTATCACTAAGTATTTTCCTCCCGCCAAGATCATCTCTCTTAGAAACAATATTATGAATTTTAAGCAACTTGATCATGAACATGTTGCACAAGCTTGGGAGAGGATCAAATTAATGATACGTAATTGCCCTACGCATGGTTTGAATTTGTGGATGCTTATACAAAAATTTTATGCCGGATTGAATTTTGCTTCTAGAAATCTTTTAGATTCGGCCGCGGGAGGCACTTTTATGGAAATCACTTTAGGAGAAGCTACTAAACTCCTAGATAATATTACGGTTAATTATTCTCAATGGCACACCGAAAGATCAACTAATAAGAAAGTGCATGTGATAGAAGAAATTAATGTTTTGAGTGGAAAGATGGATGAACTTATGAAATTATTTGCTAATAAAAGTGTTTCTTCAGATACTAATGATATGCCTTTGTCTACTTTGATTGATAATAATAATGAATCTATGGATGTGAATTTTGTTGGTAGGAATAATTATGGTAACAACGCGTATAGAGGAAACTTTAATCCTAGGCCATATCCTAGTAATTCCTGTAATAATTATGGTAGTTCCTACAACAATTCTTATGGAAATTATAATAAGATGCCCTCTAATTTTGAATCTAATATTAAATAATTTCTTACTTCGCAAAAGAATTTCAATGCTTTGATTGAAGAAAAATTGCTTAAAATTGATGAGTTGGCTAGGAACGTTGATAGAGTTTCTCTTGATGTTGATTCTTTTAAACTTAGATCTATTCCACCTAAGAATGATATCAATGAGTATCTCAAAGCCATGAGAATTTCCATTGATGAGTGCAAAGAAAGAACCGCTAGGATGCGTGCTAAGAAAGATTGCTTTATAAAAGCGTGCTCTTCTAGTTTCCATGATAATAAAGATGAAGATCTAAAAGTTATTGATGTGTCCCCTATTAAATCTTTTCTTTGCAATATGAATCTTGATAATGATGGGACTTAATATGATCCACCTTACCTAGACGGCGTTCCAAGAATTCGGAATCTTTGGATCTTGATGCTAAAATTATTAAAACTGGGATTGAAGAAGTCAAAACTTTAAATAGTAATGAACCAACTATTTTGGATTTCAAGGAATTTAATTATGATAATTTCTCTTGGATAGATTGTATTTCCTTGTTGCAATCCATGCTAAATTATCCCCATGCTTATAGTCAAAATAAAGCTTTTACTAAACATATCGTTGATGCTTTGATGCAATCTTATGAAGAAAAACTTGAGTTGGAAGTTTCTATCCCTAGAAAACTTTATGATGAGTGGGAACCTACTATTAAAATTAAAATTAAAGATCATGAATTCTATGCTTTGTGTGATTTGGGTGCTAGTGTTTCCACGATTCCAAAGACTTTGTGTGATTTGTTAGGTTTCCGTGATTTTGATGATTGCTCTTTAAACTTGCACCTTGCGGATTCCACAATTAAGAATCCTATGGGAAGAATTAATGATGTTCTTATTGTTGCAAATAGGAATTATGTGCCATAGATTTTATTGTTCTTGACATAGATTGCAATCCTTCATGTCATATTATTCTTGGTAGACCTCTCCTTAGAACGATTGGTGCAATTATTGATATGAAGGAGGGGAATATTAGATTCCAATTTCCGTTAAGGAAAGGCATGAAACACTTCCCTAGAAATAAAATTAAATTACCTTATTAATCTATTATGAGAGCCACTTATGAATTGCCTACCAAGGATGGCAACACCTAGATCTATCCTTGCTTTTTATGCCTAGCTAGGGGCATTAAACGATAGCGCTTGTGGAGGCGACCCAATTTTATTTTTATCCCTTAATTTTTTCTCCTGTTTAGCAATAAATAATTTATATAGCCTCTTTTTTGGTTGTGTTTTTTGTGTTTAATTAGTGTTTGTGCCAAGTAGAACCGTTGGGAAGACTTAGGGAAAGTGTTGTTAATCTAGCTGTAAAAGACAGAAACTTTAGCGCTCACAAGAACTGCTGCAATTTTTATTTCGAAAGCGATATTTAGTTAATTATTTTTGCAGATGATTAATAGATAAATTACTCACGTCCAGCAATTTATTTTAGAATTTTGGGGTTCCAGATCTTGCATTAGATACAGATTACTACAGACTGTTCTGTTTTTGACAGATTCTGTTTTTCGTGTGTTGTTTGCTTATTTTGATGCATCTATGGCTAATTCAATAGTTTATAAACCATATAGAAGTTGGAATATAGTAGGTTTAACATCAATATAAATAAATAATGAGTTCATTACATTACCTTGAAGTGGTGTTTTGTTTTCTTTCGCTAACAAAGCTCATGAGATTTTCTACTTTAAGTTTTGTGTTGTGAACTTTTCAAGTTTTGGGTAAAGATTTGATGGATTATGGAACAAGGAGTGGCAAGAGCCTAAGCTTGGGGATGCCCATGGCACCCCCAAGATAATCTAAGGACACCTAAAATCCAAAGCTTGGGGATGCCCCGAAAGGCATCCCCTCTTTCGTCTACTTCTATCGGTAACTTTACTTGGGGCTATTTTTTTATTTACCACATGATATGTGTTTTGCTTGGAGCGTCTTGTGTTATTTGAGTCTTTATTTGTTAGTTTTCCACAATCATCCTTTCTGCACACACCTTTGAGAGAGACACACGTAATTCGTAAATTACTATAATACTCTATGTGCTTCACTTATATCTATTAAGTTATATAGTTTTTGCTCTAGTGCTTCACTTATATCTTTTAGAGCACGTCGGTGGATTTTTTTATAGAAACAATTGTTCTCTCATGCTTCACTTAGATTATTTTGAGAGCCTACAAAACAGCATGGTAATTTGCTTTAATTATTTGAGGCATTCAAGATTAAATAAATAAAATTTCTTATGAGTGTGTTGAATACTATGAGAAGTTTGAAACTTGATGATTGTTTTGAGATATGGAGATGGTGATATTAGAGTCGTGCTAGTTGAGTAGTTGTGAATTTGATAAATGCTTGTGTTGAAGTTTGTGATTCCCTTAGCATGCACGTATGGTGAACCGTTATGTTAAGAAGTCGGATCATGATGTATTTATTGATTGTTCTCCTTATGAGTGGCGGTCGGGGACGAGCGATGGTCTTTTCCTACCAATCTATCCCCCTAGGAGCATGCGCGTAGTAATTTGCTTCGATAACTAATAGATTTTTGCAATAAGTATGTGAGTTCTTTATAACTAAAGTTGAGTCCATGGATTATACGCACTCTCACCCTTCCACCATTGCTAGCCTCTCTAATACCGCACCTTTTGCCGGTATCTTACACCCACCATATACCTTCCTCAAAACAGCCACCATGCCTACCTATCATGGCATTTCCGTAGCCATTCCGAGATATATTGCCATGCAACTTTCCACCGTTCCATTTATCATTACACGCTCTGTCATCGTCATATTGCTTTGCATGATCATGTAGTTGACATTTTAGTTGTGGCAAATCCACCGTTCATAATTCTTTCATGTAAGTCACTCATGCATCATTGCTATCCCGGTACACCACCGGAGGCATTCATATAGAGTCATACTTTGTTCTAAGTATCGAGTTGTAATCATTGAGTTGTAAATAAATAGCAGTGTGATGATCATCATTCATAGAGTATTGTCCCCAAAAAAAGAGAAAGGTCAAAGAAAAAAAAGGGAAGGCCCAAAAAAAGGGGCAATACTACTATCATTTTTTCCACACTTGTGCTTCAAAGTAGCACCATGATCTTCATAATAGAGAGTCTCCTATGTTATCACTTTCATATACTAGTGGGAATTTTTCATTATAGAACTTGGCTTGTATATTCCAACGATGGGCTTCCTCAAAATGCCCTAGGTCTTCGTTAGCAAGGAAGTTGGATGCACACCCACTTAGTTTCTTTTTGTTGAGCTTTCATATATTTATAGCTCTAGTGCATCCGTTGCATGGCAATCCCTACTCACTCACATTGATATCTATTGACGGGCATCTCCATAGCCCGTTGATACGCCTATTTGATGTGAGACTATCTTCTCCCTTTTTGTCTTCTCCACAACCACCATTCTATTCCACCTATAGTGCTATGTCCGTGGCTGACGCTCATGTATTGCGTGAAGATTGAAGAAGTTTGAGAACATTAAAAGTATGAAACAATTGCTTGGCTTGTCATCTTGTGTGGTGAAGATGGAGCATAGCCATACTATATGATTTTGTAGCGATAACTTTCTTTGGCCATGTTATTTTAAAGAGACATAATTGCTTAGTTAGTATGCTTGAAGTATTATTATTTCTATGTCAATATTAAACTTTTGTCTTGAATCTTTCAGATCTGAATATTCATACCACAATTAAGAGAATTACATTGAAATTATGCCAAGTAGCATTCCACATCAAAAATTCTGTTTTTATCATTTACCTACTCGAGGACGAGCAGGAATTAAGCTTGGGAATGTTTGATACGTCTCCAACGTATCTATAATTTTTGATTGTTGCATGCTATATTATATTCTGTTTTGGACATTATTGGGCTTTATTATCAAACGGAATCCAAACGGAATGAAACCTTCGGGAACGTGATTTTCGGAATGAACATGATCCAGAGGACTTGGACCCTACGTCAAGACATCAACCAGGAGGCCACGAGGTAGGGGGCGCGCCTACCCCCTGGGCACGCCCTCCACCCTCATGGGCCCCCTGTTGCTACACCGACGTACTCCTTCCTCCTATATATACCTACGTACCCCCAAACTACCAGATACAGAGCCAAAACCCTAATTCCACCGCCGTAACTTTATGTATCCATGAGATCCCATCTTGGGGCCTGTTCCGGAGCTCCGCCGGAGGGGGCATCGGTCACGGAGGGCTTCTACATCAACACCATAGCCCTTCCGATGAAGTGTGAGTAGTTTACCTCAGACCTATGGGTCCATAGTTATTAGCTAGATGGCTTCTTCTCTCTTTTTGGATCTCAATACAAAGTTCTCCCCCTCTCTTGTGGAGATCTATTTGATGTAATCTTCTTTGTGGTGTGTTTGTTGAGACCGATGAATTGTGGGTTTATGATCAAGTTTATCTATGAACAATATTTGAATCTTCTCTGAATTTTGTTATGTATGATTGCTTATCTTTGCAAGTCTCTTCGAATTATCAGTTTGGTTTGGCCTACTAGATTGATCTTTCTGGCAATGCGAGAAGTGCTTAGCTTTGGGTTCAATCTTGCAGTGTCCTTTCCCAGTGACAGTAGGGGCAGCAAGGCACATATTGTATTGTTGCCATCGAGGATAACAAGATGGGGTTTATTTCATATTGCATGAGTTTATCCCTCTACATCATGTCATCTTGCTTAAAGCGTTACTCTATTCTCTTGAACTTAATACTCTAGATGCATGCTGGATAGCGGTCGGTGTGTGGAGTAATAGTAGTAGATGCAGGCAGGAGTCAGTCTACTTGTCTCGGATGTGATGCCTATATACATGATCATACCTAGATATTCTCATAATTATGCTCTGTCAATTGCTCAACAGTAATTTGTTTACCCGCCGTGAATACTTAAGCTCTCGAGAGAAGCCACAAGTGAAACCTATGGCCCCTGGGTCTATCTTCCATCATATTAATCTTCCGATACTTAGTTATTTTTATTGCCTTTTATTTTACTTTGCATCTTTATCATAAAAATACCAAAAATATTATCTTATCATATCTATTAGATCTCACTCTCGTAAGTGACCGTGTAGGGATTGACAACCCCTTATTGCGTTGGTTGTGAGGATTTATTTGTTTGTGTAGGTACGAGGGACTCGTGTGTGGCCTCCTACTGGATTGATACCTTGGTTCTCAAAAACTGAGGGAAATACTTACGCTACTTTGCTGCTGTGGGGACCCCGACTCATAAGTCGTGATCACCGAATGCACGTGTACAGTGATCCCAAAGATCAATGCTCACTGAACACACAGAAGCTGATTAACAAGAGTCTTACATCCATACATATCGTCTTACACAAATTATGACCATTATGGTCAAGTCTTACATAGATAAAACCACAAGGGCTGAATACCAAATAAACTTAAGCAGCGGAAATTCTTCGTCGATAAGTAGAACCCATGCCATCTGCCTTAACCCTACAGGCATTCTGACTGGGAAACGTCCTAGTTCGCATGTTCGTCTTCAAAGAACTCTTCTTCGAACTCGTGCTCTTCCACGCCTGGCCAATTAAATAACCAGTGGCAAGCCAATGAGTACTTTGAATGTACTCGCAAGCAACCCATGTTTTGGTTCAAAGTACAACAATGCATGATATAGGTAAATTTTTGCGGAAAGCTATTTTTGAGTGCAATGGCATGTTCAACAACTTGTAAGACATGCATCAGCAGAATTCAATTAACTATGAGGACAGGTTACAGATATCAACATAAATGGAGTGGGCATCAACCCAACTCAATCATGTCAAGTCCTTTAACTTGACCCACGTAGATCTTCCCATTTATCCAAACACACACACTGGTTGGTAACATGTGGACCTAGCCCAAGAGCAGTTACCCAACTGTCCTTGACAGTGGACATGGCTATTCGAATAGTTTTACACTCTGTAGAGGTTGCACACTTTACCCACAAGATCCGGGGAACTTCCGTGTCATCCACGACCCGCGGTACCTCAAGTACCCGGGGTAAGCACCCGATCACTATCTTTCCCTAGACGACACTAACAAGGAGTCCACTCGTTGTTCCGTATCCTCACGATGTACATCATACGAGACTCACTCGAGATCGTAACATCCGAGAGGGGACACAAAGGTGTATCCGGTGCCCTGTGAAAACAGTCATGGTCGCCCTACCTGGCACGACCCCGTCCCGAGAGAGCGCACCAACAACTCTCCCGTCACTAGTAATGCGTGCTCCAAGCTAGTATCGGCCTAGGTAATCAATAATGCCCTTTCCCATACAAGGGTAGAGTGGTTGCGCATGTAAGGTTGGAATAACGGTCGCAACTTAAACCAATCCGTTTTGAAAATCAACACCCACACTTGCCTCGGTACACCACTTCGTCATCAAGTGGTTACCCAACTAATCATCTCCCTCGGGCATAAGTGGCACCCGACGGGGTTTTCGAAAAGTCCTTTGAAAATACTTTGTCTCCATCACCATGCATATTCCCGTCCCTTTTTGCGTAGCAACTACTTTAGCATCCTATCTACTCCCACCGGCATAACCCTCATAAGGAGGTAGGGTCATGCACAATGCAAGTAGCAACGAGGAAGCAATAGAGGCAACCCATCAAAGTGGTTACCATCTCATCATGATTCTGATGCAACACTAATAAAGTGCTATATGGCATGCATAAAAAGGGTTTCATAGACATGGTCAAAGGGCTGCTTGCCTGGCTCAACAAAGTCTTCTGGGTCTTCAAAGTCTTCTGGTCCAACTCCTTCGTTAGCAACGCAATCTATCGTCACAAAATAATAACGAGAAAATAAGGCAATAATAAAACAGAAAAACCAAAGTGCTCAGAAAAATGTCAACTCATTTTTGTTAAATACTAGGTTGAAAATTAAGAAGGGGAAAATTCCTAGTTTTGGATTTGGAGTAGCAGAATAGGAGAAATGGGTTTTCAAAGGTTTATTTAAATGTTTAAAATCACATTTAAATATTTATAGTGAAGAAAAGGTTGTTGGATTTGAATGAAAGTTGCACCATAAATAGGTGGGATTATTACAAGAATTTAGGAGTTGGAATTATTGCATTTGGATAAATAATTAATTCTATGGAATTTTTGGAAAAGCCACAGAAAAGAAAAAGAAAAAGGGCACTGTGCCTGCCGGGCCAGAACAGCTGTGGGGCAGCAGGCCCAGCCAGCGGGCCGACCCAGCCGAGCCAGCGCACAGCGCGTGTGCCCGCCCATTTCAAACCTGACGGCCAGGGCCCGCAGGGCAGAGAGAGAGAGGGGCGCAGGAACGAGGGAGATAATGACAGGCGGGGCCCGCCTGTCATCACTAACCTATGGACAGGGGGGTCGCGGTGCTCATCGGCGACGATGCAGGCCACGGTGAGCTTCGGCGAGTGCGGGGATGGCTTCAGGAGGCTGCCGCACGTCGGTGGGTGGTGGACTTGGCCGGCGGGGGTGCCTGGTTCGCCGACGACGAGGAACTACGGTGGAGGAGCTTCGGGAGGCGGTGACTCCGGCCATTTCCGGCAGCTACAGAGAGGGGGAAGAGAGGGGAAGGGGTCAGTAGTGCTGCATGGTTCCAGATCAAGAGAGAACGGGGGCGGAGGAGGCCTGTACCGCGCGAACGCCAACGAGCCGAGGCGGCGAAGCTCGAGCTCGATCTCGAGCTCGAGCGGCTCTGGGGACAAATGGGTGGTGCGTGAGGTGGATTAGGAGTGTGGGGGAGCGACAGGGAGTGATAGAGAGGCTCGAGGTCCCCTTTTATAGGCTGGCCGAGGTCCACCGTAGGCGTGGCCTACGGGTGCCCGCGGGATCGGCTCGGGTGTCCATTAGAGAGGGAATGGAGGGCTTGGGGGTGTTCGTGAGAGTGGTCTAGGGTGCCTGGGAGAGAGAGGAGGAGCGGGGCGAGATGCAGGCGGGCCATAGGAGCAGCGCGAGCATTGGCCGATCGGGGCGACGTTCTGGCGCAAGCTACAGGAGAGAGAGGAGGGCGCGGGGGCAAGTAGGCGGCCTGCTGGCGTGGAGCGGACGTCGAGGGGCATCGACTGGCGCGCGGGGGAGGCTCGAGGTGGCCGGGAGGCGTGGCGTCAACGGTCGGGTGCCCTACCAGGCGCTCCAGAGCGCGACTTTGGCCGGCATCCGCGGCTTTCCCGCGTCCGCGCGCGTCCACTTGCGTCTGGCAGCTGCAAGGGGCATGGGCAAAAGTTGGGGAGTGCGTTGGATGCTTTGGAAGGCTGAGAGGAGAGAGGGAGGTTGAGAGAGAGAGAGGAATCCAATGTCCAGAGAAGAAAAATCGGGTTCTCCCCCCTTCATCTTTGCTTCCTCGGGCAGCAAAGCACACAGGTGCTAGAGGGGGACTAGGAGGGGTCGTGGTAGAAAGTTGAGCCTATGGAGATTAGTGGAAGAGGCCAAAAATGGGATTTTTGTAAAGTGGCAGAAGGTGTTTGATGCTGGTTCGGGCAAGTAGATGGTTTCCATTTGCCATGAGACTCCACAGGGTGGAATGACACATATAATTAGGGTCTTCCACCAATTTTGTGCTTATTTGGGAAAAGTTGCCAATGCAACTTTTAAACCCTAGAAATTAGCAAAAATGAACTTGTGCAGATCTAGTTGATCAAATCATTTCTCCTTGATGCACCACTTGGTGTAGTGGCCTCATTTGGTCATATGAACATGATCACAAAAGTTGGGGTCAAGGAGAGAAAGTTGGTAGTACAAAGTTGTTCAAATTTGATTCTGGTCAGAGAGGGTTTTGGTGCATTTTGGTGAACCAAACTGACCTTAATTGAGATGAGGATTTGCAAGGTGACCACAATATGCATTTGTGACTTGCTGGATTTTCCTTGGATTTTTATGAAAATATTTCCTGTAGAAATATTTCAAATCCTTGAAATGGGCAGAAATGGTTTTGGGAGGTTTTGTCCAATATTTTGAACATGACCATGTGTTGAAACTCTATATATGGAAAATATATGTCCACTGAGTTTCCCTGATTTTTGTCAAATATTTTTGAAACATTAAAATAATTTTTCCCTATTAAAGACCATTTCTGGCCTTAAGAAAAAGCTTTTAAATAAAATAGGAAAATAACTGTTAAAATTATATTTTTGTGGTTTATGGGAATCCTATATCTAATAGGTTTCAAATATACTCTTTGAAATATTTTTCATACCCCAAATCAAGTACTTGTAGTGCAAACCTCAACTCAGGGGTTTTTGGAAAACTAAATTTTGAAAATACTATTTGGCCAAATTATTTTTGTTGGAAAATACTATACTGTACTATACACATGGCATGATCATTGGGCAGAAGTTTGGGGCAAGGAGATGAAGTACAGAAGGTGGAGTGGTTGACTTTAAAGAGCACTTGAAAAATCACTCAGAGAAAACCAACTCCAAAATAAAAGCCAAATAATGCAAAAGTTTTTGTTCGTCCAATTTTTCATGCTTTAATAATGCAAATGACATGTTACAAAATGCAGGGTGTGACAGACCTACCCCCCTTACAAGAATCTCGTCCCCGAGATTCCTAAACTAGGATTTAAAGAGATACGGAAACTCAAATCTAAGGTAGTCTTCACGTTCCCAGGTTGCTTCTGCTTCAGTGTGGTTGCTCCACTGGACCTTGAAGTACTTGATGGTGCGTCTTCGAGTGCGTCGCTCAGCCTCATCCAAAATGCAGATGGGCCTCTCATGGTAAGTCAAATCAGGCTGAAGGTCAATGGCATGGTGATTGACGTCCTTGTAAAGATCAGGCTTGTCTGGAACCTGGAGACACTTCTGGAGTTGTGACACGTGGAATACATTGTGCACATCAGATAGTTCAGGTGGCAGTTCCAACTGGTAAGCCACTTCTCCTCGTCGGTCAGTGATCTTGAAGGGGCCGATGTATCTTGGGGCGAGCTTTCCTTTGACATGGAAGCGCTGGGTTCCCTTGAGAGGTGTGACCCGGAGATAGACATGGTCTCCAACTCGGAAGTTCATGTCTCTACGACGTGAGTCAGTGTAGCTCTTCTGCCTTGACTTGGCAGTCTTCAAACACTCTCTTACAAGCCGGACATGCTCTTCTGCTTCACAGAGGATATCAGACCCAAAGACTAGTCCTTCTCCGGTCTCTGGCCAATTGAGGGGTGTGTGGCACTTCCGTCCGTATAACACCTCAAATGGTGCCATTTGAAGGCTTGACTGATAACTGTTGTTGTAGGAGAACTCGGCGAAAGGGAGGCAATCTTCCCACCTAGCTCCATATGCTAAGACACAGGCTCGGAGCATGTCTTCGAGTATCTGATTCACTCGTTCTGTCTGACCTCTGGTCTGTGGGTGGAAAGCTGTGCTGACGGACAACTTGGTCCCCATGGCTTCTTGGAACTTCTTCCAAAACCTTGAGGTAAACTGGGTTCCTCGGTCTGACACGATCTCCTTGGGAACACCATGAAGGCTTACGATTCTGTTGATGTAGCGGCTGGCCAGCTGGTTTCCCTTGTAAGTCGTTTTGACAGGAATGAAATGGGCTACTTTGGTCAAATGGTCGACTATGACCCAGATGGAGTCATGTCCCTTATTTGACCTGGGTAATCTAGTGATGAAGTCCATTCCGACTTTATCCCATTTCCATTCAGGCACCTTGAGAGGCTGTAATAATCCAGCGGGTCGCTGACATTCAGCTTTGACCCTTTGGCATATGTCACACTTAGCGATGAAAGTGGCTATCCCTCTCTTCATGCCGTGTGACCAGAATCTTTCCTTTAGGTCTCGATACATCTTGGTTCCTCCGGGGTGGATGGAATACGGGGTGTCATGAGCTTCTTGCAAGATCAAATTCTTGAGCTCAATCTTGTTGGGTACGCAAATGCGATTCCCAAACCACACAATTCCTTGCTCATCCTCTGAGAATCCTGGGGCCTTGCCTGCCTTGATCTTCCTCTTGATGCCTTCAATACTTTCGTGTCCCTTCTGAGCTTCCTTAACATCATCTATCAAGGTAGGCCTAACTTCGAGGTTGGCCAAGAATCCTGGTGCAACCAGTTCCAAACCCGAAGCCTTCAAGTTCTACATACAAGGCGGGTAGCCTGTCCTTAAGCATAGCATTCAGGGAACAAGCCTTTCTGCTGAATGCATCTGCTACCACATTAGCCTTTCCAGGGTGGTATTGAACACTAAGGTCATAATCCTTGATCAACTCTAGCCATCTTCTTTGCCTCATGTTCAATTCCTTCTGAGTGAAAATATACTTTAGACTTTTGTGATCCGTGTATATCTCACACCGCTTCCCTAGGAGGTAATGTCGCCATGTTTTCAGGGCATGAACTACAGCTGCCAACTTGTCGGAGTAAATAGCCATGGGTAGCCTAGCCGGCTTCCCCTGGCCCTTCTGAAAAAGTTGCGAGCCTGCCCGGCTCTCAAGAATCAAAGACGTGGGGCCGCCTTCCCCTTGCTGGCTGCCATCCAGGCCGGCTTTCGGAAGGCGGTCCGACTTTAGCCCTCATGAGAAGGCCGACTCCAAGTAAGCCGGCCATGAGAAGGCCGACTCCAAGAAGCCGGCCATGAGAAGGCCGACTCCAAGAAGCCGGCTCCCCATAAAGCGGTCCAGACCGTACCCACAAAAGTTTGCACCCACCTAACGGCGGTGCGACGGGGCGTGGCTACAGAAAAGCCTGCCACCCCCGAATCCCGGAGCACGCCTGGCACAGTGCGCCGTATGGGTAGGCATGACCCGTCCAACGCGGCACTGTTGCCATGCTGACCCTGGCATCACCCACGACAGGCCACCAGCGTGGCCCACAGACGGTGGGCCCCTTTGATCAGAGAGACGCCCGAAGGCGGCCACGGCTCCAACCAGTCGGCCCAAGACGGAGCCGGCTCCCCACAGCCGGCTTGCCGCCTCCCTCGAAGAAGACGCCCCATTAAGGAGACAAGACGCGGTAAGGCTACAGCTATCGCCTGACAGGCGGCGGTACTGTAGCCGCGCTTACCACGATGAAGCTCACGTCACCAAGATGGAGCCACAGTAACCAGCCGCCGACCAGGCCCTGGACAGTGGGGCCTGCCTGTCGACCAAGGGGCCGGTAGCCGGCGGGACCCACCAGTCGGCGGGCCCCAGCAGCCGGCGCAGAAGCCGGCGAGTGCATTCACAGACGGCTGGGCCCCGCGCCCAGCCGGATTACCATTGTCCCCCCGGGGGGTAGGCCTATATAAACCCCCCGGAGCACCCATGCAAAGGGTTTGACCCCTGACTAGTTCTAGACACCACACAAGGAGAGGAAGCAGGCTAGTCGTGCCCTTCTTCCTCCTCCCACCCAACAGCTCAAGGAGCGTTGTGTAGCCACTTGATTCATCTAGTGAACATGCGGAAACCCCGCAGAGCAGCAGTAGGGGTGTTATCTCCACGGAGAGCCCCGAAGCTGGGTAAGATCCGTCGGCATGCATGTCTTCGCCTCATCCCGTTTCCAGGCACCGGCGATGTCTTACTGGCTCCCACAATGATAAGCCACCCGTTGGCATATGTCGCACCTACCACCCGACACAACTCGAGGTCATGAGTAGCATAGTTCTCTTCATGAGGCCGTAGTTGCCTTGAAAGGTAAGCTACGACTCTTCCCTCTTGCATCAGAACACCTCCCAGTCCGGTTCTTGACGCATCACAATATATCACAATCTCCTTGTGTATATCTGGTGTGGCCAGAACTGGGGCGGTGGTCAGTCTCTTCTTCAGCTCCTGGAAGCTCTCTTCGCACTTCGGCGTCCATTCAAACTTCTTGTCCTTCTTCAAGAGCTGCGTCATGGGTCAGGCAATGCTTGAGAATCCTTCAACGAACATGTAGTAATATCCTGCGAGTCCGAGGAAGCTTCTGACTTGCTTCACATTGCTTGGGGATTGCCAGTCATTCACGGCTTCAATCTTAGCAGGATCGACCGACAATCCTTCTTTGGTCAAAACATGACCCAAGAATCCAACCTTATGCAGCCAAAATTCGCACTTGCTAAACATGGCATACAGTTGGTGCTCTCGAAGCTTGTCTAGGACCATCCTCAAGTGTTGCTCGTGCTCTTCTTCCATCTTTGAGAAGACAAGAATGTCATCAATGAAGACAACAACGAACTTGTCCAAATATTCCATGAAGACCTTATTCATGAGATACATGAAGTAAGCTGGGGCATTGGTCAATCCAAAGGACATGACCGTGCACTCATACAGGCCATATCTGGTTACAAATGCCGTCTTCAGAATATCTTGGGGTCTGATTTTTAGCTGGTAGTACCCAGATCTGAGGTCGACTTTGGAGAACACCTTGGCCCCATTGAGAGTGGTCTAGGGTGCCAGGGAGAGAGAGGAGGAGCGGGGCGAGCTGCAGGCGGGCCATAGGAGCGGCGCGGGCATTGGCTGAACGGGGCGGCGTTCTGGCGCGAGCTGCAGGAGAGAGAGGAGGGCACGAGAGCAAGTGGGCAGCCTGCTGGCGTGGAGCGGACGTCGAGGGGCATCGACTGGCGCGCGTGAACGGTCGGGTGCCCTGCCAGGCGCTCTAGAGCGCGACTTTGGCTGGCATCAGCGGCTTTCCCGCATCCGCGCGCGTCCACTTGCGTCTGGCAGCTGCAGGGGGCATGGGCAAAAGCTGGGGAGTGCCTTGGATGCTCTGGAAGGCTGAGAGGAGAGAGGGAGGTTGAGAGAGAGAGAGAGGAATCCACTGTCCAGAGAAGAAAAATCGGGTTCTCCCCCCTTCATCATTGCTTCCTCGGGCAGCAAAGCACACAGGTGCTAGAGGGGGACTAGGAGGGGTCGTGGTAGAAAGTTGAGCATACGGAGATTAGTGGAAGAGTCCAAAAATGGGATTTTTGTAAAGTGGCAGAAGGTGTTTGATGCTGGTTTGGGCAAGTAGATGGTTTCCATTTGCCATGAGACTCCACAGGGTGGAATGACACATATAATTAGGGTCTTCCACCAATTTTGAGCTTATTTGGGCAAAGTTGCCAATGCAACTTTTGGAAACCCTAGAAATTAGCAGAAATGAACTTGTGCATATCTAGTTGATCAAATCATTTCTCCTTGATGCACCACTTGGTGTAGTGGCCTCATTTGGCCATATGAACATGATCACAAAGTTGGGGTCAAGGAGAGAAAGTTGGTAGTACAAAGTTGTTCAAATTTGATTCTGGTCAGAGAGGGTTTTGGTGCATTTTGGTGAACCAAACTGACCTTAATTGAGATGAGGATTTGCAAGGTGACCACAATATGCATTTGTGACTTGCTGGATTTTCCTTGGATTTTTATGAAAATATTTCCTGTAGAAATATTTCAAATCCTTGAAATGGGCAGAAATAGTTTTGGGAGGTTTTGTACAATATTTTGAACATGACCATGTGTTGAAACTCTTATATATGGAAAATATATGTCCACTGAGTTTCCCTGATTTTTGTGAAATATTTTTGAAACATTAAAATAAATTTTCCCTATTAAAGACCATTTCTGGCCTTAAGAAAAAGCTTTTAAATAAAATAGGAAAATAACTGTTAAAATTATATTTTTGTGGTTTATGGGAATCCTATATCTAATAGGTTTCAAATATACTCTTTGAAATATTTTTCATACCCCAAATCAAGTACTTGTAGTGCAAACCTCAACTCAGGGGTTTTGGGAAAACTAAATTTTGAAAATACTATTTGGCCAAATTATTTTTGTAGGAAAATACTATACTGTACTATACACATGGCATGATCATTGGGCAGAAGTTTGGGCAAGGAGATGAGGTACAGAAGGTGGAGTGGTTGACTTTAAAGAGCACTTGAAAAATCACTCAGAGAAAACCAACTCCAAAATAAAAGCCAAATAATGCAAAAGTTTTTATTGGTCCAATTTTTCATGCTTTAATAATGCAAATGACATGTTACAAAATGTAGGGTGTGACAGTTGCACCACCCTTTCCTCTTCAAGGGAAAACCAACCCAAGTGCTCAAGAGGTAGCACTCCTCACCAGAGCCACCACCTAGGTGCCCCGCGCCTTGAGCCGCCAGTCGAGGCGCTTGGCCCTGGTGGCCACCGTGTGGCATCCCGGCACGTCCTTGCGAGGGGCCGTCGGTGCTTGTTCCTCCTAGCGATGGCGCGGTCGCGGCCGGTCGGTCCGCACCAGGACCCACGCCGGTGCCGTAGGATCCCCCTAACACCCTAGGGGCACGCGGGCTCTCCCGGGCCTCGCTCGCGCTTCCGCCACGACCTAGGGTGTGGTCAAGGAGAAAAAGGCGGCGTACCCCTGTAGGCGACGTCAAGTGGCTCAGTGACTCGCTCTAGTAGTGCATCGCGGCCGCTCTCCGCAATCCAGCACCGCAGCAGCTCCTGTGCCATGATGAGCGCGACTCACATGTTCGCTTGCTCCCGCCGGGTGTGTGGTGCCGTCGCCGCAGTGTAAGCTGAGGATCACGTGGCGGCGCACGTGCGCGAGGGCGGCGGGCACCGGCCCGCGCGGCCCGCGCCCGCGGGTGTTAGGCAGCGCATGGGCCACCTGGGGAGCGGAGTTGAGGGCTTCAGGAGCGGATGGCGGCACCCGAGCAGGCCAGGCCGCCCAGTGGTCGGCTTGGGTCCTCGGGCCGTCAGACATTGGAGTCGCGGGGCAATGGCGGGTCGATCGATGGAGAATAAAGCTTCGGCGCACCCCTACCTGACATGTCAAATGTTGGATTCTGGGTTCCGGCAAACCCTTGAGGTTCGAAATGTGGGGTTCGCACGAAGATCTCTCTCTCCCTAGCTCGCTCTCTCAACGATCCCAAGGCCTAGCTTGCCAAACACAAGGAACAAGCGACACGAGAGTTTATACTGGTTCGGGCCACCATTGTGGTGTAATACCCTACTCCAGTGTGGTGTGGTGGATTGCCTTGTGGGCTGAGGATGAACTAGTACCATGGAAGAACAACCTCCTGGGGAAAGGTGTTCTTGAGATGGATGAGCTGGTGAGTCTGAGGATGGTCTGAATGATCCATCGCCACTCTATGGTGGTGGCTAGTCCTATTTATAGATGCCCTGGTCCTCTTCCCAAATATTAGGCAGGAAGGGATCCCACAATGGCCAATTTCGAAGGGAGACAACTAGTACAAGTTATCCTGACAAAAGGTGGTCTTCGCGTGTCAAAGGTTCTGGTGGTGACGCCACCCTGGGCTCCGCGGTGACCTCCGTCGTGTCGTCTTGCTGGTCTTGGTCTTGTTGCACCGATATGGAAGTGTTTGCCTAATGCCTCGGGACTCCTCGCTTGCGCCTGCCCCTTTAGCACCAAAGAGGAAACTGGCACCCTGTGCCCGCTGGCGCCCGCCTGGCCTTGGTCGTCATGGCTCACGTCACACGGACCTCGCGAGGTGCCCCTTGCATAGATATCTCCGCTCCTCAGGAGCCAGCCTAGCAAGGCCGCCCCTGGGGAGGTCTTGATGTCGTCCGCCTCACGAGGCTTGGCCCCTCGCAAGGGTCTTGAGTGGTTGCGGATGAAGATGGGCCGTACCAGGCCGTTGGTAGAGCCACGCCCTTGGCCGTAGGCAGGCAAGTCTAGGTAACCCCGTTCCCAGGACGCTGATATGGAGAAACACCATATGATTCAACTATAGTAACAAAGCTCGCGGTACATCAAGATCGTGCAAAATCGAGAACATGAGAGAGAGAAAGATCAAACACATAGCTACTGGTACATACCCTCAGCCCCGAGGGTGAAATTCTCCCTCCTCGTCATGTAGACCGCCCGAATGATGAAGATAGCCACCGGTGATAGTTTCCCCCTCCGGGAGGGTGCCGGAATGGGCTCCCGGTTGGTTTTTCGTGGCTACAGAGGCTTTCCACGGCGAAACTTCCAATCTAGGGTTCTTGTCGGTGGTTTCTATATTTATAAGAATTTTTGGCGTCGGAAACAAGTCAGGGGGTGCCTAAGGGGCCCACAAGCCAGGGACGTGCCCTAGAGGCTTGTGGCCTCCTCGGGACTCTTCTGGCCCAGCTTCGGGGGTTCTCTTTTGGTCCATAAAAAATCACCGTAAACTTACAGCCTATTCCAAGAACTTTTATTTCTGCACAAAAAACAACACCACGGTAGTTCTGCTGAAAACATCGTCAGTCCGGGTTAGTTCTAATAAAATCATACCAAAACTATATAAAATTGTTGCAAACATGGCATGCATACTTCATAAATTATAGACACATTGGCGACGTATCAGCATCCCCAAGCTTAATTACTGCTTGTCCTCGAGTAGGTAAATGATAAAAGAAAGAATTTATGAAGTGTGAATGCTACCTAACATATTTATCAATGTAATCTTCTTTATTGTGGCATGAATGTTCAGATCCATACGATTCAAACCAATAGTTTAATATTGACATAAAAACAATAATACTTCAAGCATACTAATAAAGAAATCATGTCTTCTCAAAATATCATGGACAAAGAAAGTTATCCCTAGAAAATCATATTGTCTGGCTATGCTCCATCTTCATCACACACAATATTTCATCATGCACAACCCTGATGACAAGCCAAGCAATTGTTTCATACTTTTAATGTTCTCAAGCTTTTTCAACTTTCACGCAATACATGAGCGTGAGCCATGGATATAACACTATGGGTGGAAAAGAATATGGTGGAGGTTGTGAGGAGAAGACAAAAAGGAGAAAGTCTCACATCAACTAGGCAAATTAACAGGCTATGGAGATGCCCATCAATACATATCAATGTGAGTGAGTAGGGATTGCCATGCAACAGATGCACTAGAGCTATAAGTGTATAAAAGCTCAAAATAAAGCTAAGTGGGTGTGCATCCAACTTGCTTTCTCACGAAGACCTAGGGAAATTTGAGGAAGCCCATCATTGGAATATACAAGCCAATTTATATAATGAAAATTCCCACTAGTATATGAAAGTGATAACATAAGAGACTCTCTATCATGAAGAACATGGTGCTACTTCGAAACACAAGTGTGGAAAAGGATAGTAACATTGTCCCTTCTCTCTTTTTCTCTTATTTTTTTGTTTGGGCTTCTTGGCCTCTTTTATTTTTTGTGGGCTTCTTTGGCCCCTTTTATTTTTTTATAAAGTCCAGAGACTCATCCCAACTTGTGAGGGAATCATAGCTTCCACCATCCTTTCCTCACATGGGACAATGCTCTAATAATGATTATAATCACACTTTTATTTACATACAACTCAAGAATTACAACTCGATACTAGAACAAAAATACGACTCTATATGAATGCCTCCGGCAGTGTACCGGGATGTGCAATGATCAAGAGTTACATGTATAAAAATAAGAACAGTGGCCAAGCCACAAATACTATGCCAACTACATGATCATGCAAAGCAATATGACAATGATGGTATGTGTCATAATAAATGGAACGGTGGAAGTTGCATGTTAATATATCTCGGAATGGCTATGGAAATGCCACAATAGGTAGGTATGGTGGCTTTTTTGAGGAAGGATAATGGTGGGTTTAATGCACCGCAAAAGTTGTGCGGTACTAGAGAGGCTAGCAATGGTGAAGGGTGAGAGTGCGTATAATCCATGGACTCAACATCAGTCATAAATAACTCACATACTTATTGCCAAAATTTATTAGCTATTGAAACAAAGTAGTAATACACATGCTCCTAGGGGGATAGATTGGTCGGAAAAGACCATCGCCCGTCCCTGACCGCCACTCATAAGGAAGACAATCAAAAAATAAATCATGCTCCAACTTCATTACATAACGGTTCACCATACGTGCATGCTACGGGAATCACAAACTTTAACACAAGTATTTCTACCAATCCACTAGCATGACTCCAATATCACGATCTTTATATCTCAAAAAAATCGTAAGGAATCAAACTTCTCATAATATTCAATGCTCTTTATATGATAGTTTTTATTATATCCCTCTTGGATGCCTATCATACTAGGACTTAATTCATAACCTAAGCAAATTGCCATACTATTTCAATACTCTCAAAATAATATAAGTGAAGCATGAGAAGTAATCAATTTCTTCAAAATAAAACCACCGCCGTGCTCTAAAAAGATATAAGTGAAGCACTAGAGCAACTGACAAACTACTCCAAAAAGATATAAGTGAAGATCAATGAGTAGTCAAATGATTATCTTGCTATGTGAAGACTCTATATCATACAAGAATTTAAGATCTTAGTATTTTATTCAAATAGCAAGAAAAAATGACATTCCAAGGATAGCACATATCATGTGAAGAAGCAAAAACTTAGGCTCAACCAAAACTGATCGATCATTGTTGAAGAAGACACGTGGGATGCCAACCGGGGCATCCCCAAGCTTAGATGCTTTAGACTTCTTGAAAGATTAACTAGGGATGCCTTGGGAATACCCAAGCTTCAGCTCTTTTGTCTCCTTAATTCCTCTCATACCACAGTTTTCCTAATTCTCAAAAAGTTCATCAACACAAAACTCAACAAGAACTCGTGATAGAAGTTAGTATAAATCAATGCAAAACTTTATCATTCTCTACTGTAGAAAATAACTAAAATTATAATTTGGCATTGCATACTAAATGCCTCTGCATATTTAATACTCCTATCCTCAAATAGAATCATTAAACAAGCAAACATATGCAAACAATGCAAACATAATAGCAATCGGTCCAAACAGAATAGTATGTAAAGAGTGCAAGAGTAATCATACTTCCTTAACTCTAAAAATTCTGAAAATTTACCACACTTTAGAACTTTTTTTTGTTACTCACTGTGTAAAAATTTCAAGATTTTATCATTTTCAGACTTTTGGGAAGAATTCAAACAATGATAGAGAACTTTCAATTTTGAAAACAACAACATATAGACTTGCAAAATAAGCATGGTAAAGGCTATACTTGACCTTTTATTGAACTAAAATATGGAAAACATTATTCTAAAAAACAGCAACCAAATCCTAATAAAATAAAATGACTCTCCAAGCAAAACTCATATCATGTGACGAATAAAAATATAGATCCAAGTGAGGTTACCGATAATGTTGAACACGAAAGAGGGGATGCCTTCCGGGGCATCCCCAAGCTTAGTTGCTTGGATATTCCTTGAATATTACCTGGGGTGCCTTGGGCACCCCCAAGCTTAGAGTCTTGCCACTCCTTATTCTCCTCATATCGATATCTCACCTAAAACTTGAAAACCGCCATCACACAAAACTTAACGGAACTTTGTGAGATGGGTTAGTATGATAAAGACAAATCATTCACTTTGGTACTGTCAAGATGAGATTCATAATTGTTCTCACACAATGCCTATTGTACCTTGTCATTTTCCAAATTTATATCACTTAATATAAGCTATGGAAACACTAAAACAAGCAAACTATGCATTAACAGAATCTGTAAAAAATAGAATAGTTTGTAATGATCTGAACAACAACCATACTTCTGTTACTCCAAAAATTCTGAAAAATTAGGACAACGTAGAAAATTTGTATATCAATAAAGTGTAAAAAAGTCAGAATTTTTTGACGCTCAAGTAATTTTAAACAATTTTTTTACTGGGCACAAAAGTTTTTGTTTTTACACAGAATCAAGTCAACTATCATCCACACTATCCCAAAGGCTTTACTTGGCACTTTATTGAAACAAAAGCTATAAAACATGATTACTATAGTAGCTTAATCATGTGAACAAACAAAAATAGTAGGTATAAAAATTTGGTTGTCTCCCAACAAGCGCTTTTCTTTAATGCCTTTCTAGCTAGGCATGGTGATTTCAATGATGCTCACATGACAGACAAGAATTCAAATATAATGGGAGCATCATGAAGCATATGACTAGCATATTTAAGTCTAATCCACTTCCTATGCATTGGGATTTTGTGAGCAAACAATTTATGGGAGCAATACTCAACTAGCATAGGAAGGTAAAGCAAGCAAAACTTCGAGATCTTCAACATGTAGAGAGGAAACTTGATATTACTAAGATATGTAGAAGCATATATTCCTCTCTCATAATAATTTTCAGTATCATCATGACGGAATTCAACAATATAACTATCATATAAAGCATCCTTTTCATGATTCATAAGCATATAATTTTTATTTCTGTCCACATAAGCAAATTTATTCTCATGAATAGTAGAGGGAGCAAACTCAAAAAAATAACTATCATGTGTGAGGAATAATCCAATTCAAAATTAAATCATGATGACAAGTTTCATGGTTATCATTATTCTTTATAGCATACATGTCATCACAATAATCATCATAGATAGCAAATTTGTTCTCATAATCAATTGGAACCTCTTCCGAAATAGTGGATTCATCACTAAATAAAGTCATGACCTCTCGAAATCCACTTTTATCAATATTGTGAAGAGATTCAACACCCTCCAAAATAGTGGGATCATTAGTACCTAGAGTTGGAACTCTTCCAAAGCCACTTTCATCAATAGTCATCATAAATAGGAGGC
Organism: Triticum urartu; assembly: GCF_003073215.2. Taxonomy (NCBI): domain Eukaryota; kingdom Viridiplantae; phylum Streptophyta; class Magnoliopsida; order Poales; family Poaceae; genus Triticum; species Triticum urartu. Next base: position 198,696,600 of record NC_053027.1, on the reverse strand, counting down.
ATGCTATCATCATAATATATTTTCTCATCACAACATGGGGGAGAAAAAATATCATCTTCATCAAACATAGCATCCCCAAGCTTGTGGCTTTGCATACCATTAGCATCATGGACATTCAAGGAATTCATACTAACAACATTGCAATCATGCTCATCATACAAATATTGTATGCCAAACATTTTGCTAACTTCTTCTAACACTTAGCACAATTTTCCTTACCACCATTTTCACGAAAGACATTAAAAAGATGAAGCATATGAGGCAACCTCAATTCCATTTTTTGTAGTTTTCTTTTATAGACTAAACTAGTGATAAAACAAGAAACTAAAAGACTCAATTGCAAGATCAAAAGACATACCTTCAAGCACTTACCTCCCCTGTAACGCCGCCAGAAAAGATCTTGATGTCTACTACGCAAACTTTCTTCTTATAGACTCGTGTTGGGCCTCCAAGCATAGAGTTTTGTAGGACAGTAGCAATTTTCCCTCAAGTGGATGACCTAAGGTTCATCAATCCGTGGGAGGCATAGGATGAAGATGGTCTCTCTCAAACAACCCTGCAACCAAATAGCTAAGAGTCTCTTATGTACCCAACACACCCAATACAATGGTAAATTGTATAGGTGCACTAGTTCGACGAAGAGATGGTGATACAAGTCTAATATGGATAGTAGATATAGGTTTTTGTAATCTGGAATATAAAAACAGCAAGGTAACTAGTAACGAAACTGAGCAAAAATGGTATTGCAATGCTTGGAAACAAGGCATGGGGTTCATACTTTCACTAGTGCTAGTCCTCTCAACAATGATAACATAATTAAATCATATGGTAATCCCTCAACGTGCATCAAAGAGTCACTCCAAAGTTCCTATCGTGGAGAACATAAGATGAAATTGCTTGTAGGGTACAAAACCACCTCAAAGTTATTCTTTCCGATCAATCCATTGAGCTATTCCTATAAGTGTCACAAACTATTGGGGAACGCGGTATTTCAAAATTTTCCTACGATCACGCAAGATCTATCTAGGGATGCATAGCAATGAGAGGGGAGAGTATGTCTATGTACCCTCATAGACCGAAAGCGGAAGCGTTAAGAAATGCGGTTGATGTAGTCGAACGTCTACGCGATCCAACCGATCAAGTACCGAATGCACGGCACCTCTGCGATCTGCACACGTTCAGCTCGGTGACGTCCCTCATACTCTTGATACAGTTGAGGCTGAGGGGGAGTTTCATCAGCACGACGGCGTGGTGACGGTGATGATGAAGTTACCGACGCAGGGCTTCGCCTAAGCACTATGAAAATATGACTGAGGTGTGTATCTGTGGAGGGGGCCACCGCACACGGCTAAAACAATTGTCAACTTCTGTGTCTATGGGGTGCCCCCTCCCCCATATATAAAGGAGGGGAGGAGGGGGCCGTCCGTCCCTCAAGGTGCACCCCCAAGTGGGATTCCTACTCCTACTAGGAGTATGTTTCCCCCCTTTCCTAGTCCTAATAGGAGGGGGAAGGAAGGGGAAGAGGAGAAGAAGGAAAGGGGGGCTGGCCCCCCTCCCAATTCGGGTTGGGCTTGGGGGCATGCCCCCACCTCTTGGCCGCCTCCTCTTTTTTCCACTAAAGCCCATGTAGGCCCATTAAGCCCCCGGGGGGTTCCGGTAACCCCCCGGTACTCCAGTATATGCCTGAACTTATCCGAAACCATTCTTGTGTCCAAACAAAACCTTCCAATATATCAATCTTCATGTCTCGACCATTTCAAGACTCCTCGTCTTGTCTGTGATCACATCCAGGACTCTGAACTAACTTCGGTACATCAAAACACATAAACTCATAATACCGATCATCATCGAACGTTAAACGTACGGACCCTACGGGTTTGAGAACTATGTAGACATGACCGAGACTCATCTCCGGTCAATAACCAATAACGGAACCTGGATGCTCATATTGGTTCCTACATATTCTACGAAGATCTTTATCGGTCAAACCGCATAACAACATACGTTGTTCCCTTTGTCATCGGTATGTTACTTGCCCGAGATTCGATCGTCGATACATCATACCTAGTTCAACCTCGTTACCGGCATGTCTCTTTACTCGTTCCGTAATGTAACATCCCACAACTAACTCATTAGTCACATTGCTTGCAAGGCTTATAGTGATGTGCATTACCTAGAGGGCCCAGAGATACCTCTCCTATACACGGAGTGACAAATCCTAAGCTCAACCTATGCCAACTCAACAAACACCATCGGAGACACCGGTAGAGCATCTTTATAATCACCCAGTTACGTTGTGATGTTTGATAGCACACAAGGTGTTCCTCCGGTATTCGGGAGTTGCATAATCTTATAGTCTGAGGAACATGCATAAGTCATGAAGAAAGCAATAGCAATAAACTAAACGATCATAGTGCTAAGCTAACAGATGGGTCATGTTCATCACATCATTCTCTAATTATGTGATCTCGTTCATCAAATGAAAACAGATGTCTATGGCTAGGAAATTTAACCATCTTTGATTAACGAGCTAGTCAAGTAGAGGCATACTAGGGACACTTTGTTTGTCTATGTATTCACACATGTACTAAGTTTCCAGTTAATGCAATTCTAGCATGAATAATAAACATTTATCTTGATATAAGGAAATATAAATAACAACTTTATTATTGCCTCTAGGGCATATTTCCTTCACAAACATCCCTAGAGTTCGTAGTAAAATAACACCATATGACACACATCAATCAACCCTAATGTCACCTAGATACTCCAATGTCACCACAAGTATCCGTGGGGAAATTATACAATATGCATCAAACAACTTCAGATTCATAATATTCAATCCAACATAAAGAACCTCAAAGAGTGCCCCATGATTCCTACAGAAGAAACAAGGACGAAAACATGCATTAACCCCTATGCACAGATTACCCCAATGTCACCTCGAGAATCCGCGAGTTGAGTGCCAAAACGTACATCAAGTGAATCAATAGAACACCCCATTGTCACCACGGGTATCCCATGCAAGACATACATCAAGTGTTCTCAAATCTATAATAGTATTCAATCCGATAATAGTGAAACCTCAAAGGTAAAACTCAATTCATCACAAGAAGGTAGAGGGGGAGAAACACCATATGATTCAACTATAGTAACAATGCTCGTGGTACATCAAGATCATGTCCCATCAAGAGCACGAGAGAGAGAGAGAGAGAGAGAGAGAGATCAAAGACATAGCTACTGGTACATACCCTAAGCCCCGAGGGTGAACTACTCCCTCCTCGTCATGGAAACCGTCGGGATGATGAAGATGGCCATCGGTGATGGTTTCCCCCTCCGGCAGGGTGCCGGAACGGTCTCCCTATTGGTTTTTCGTGGCTACAAAGGCTTGTGGCAGCGGAACTTCCGATCTATGGTTCTTTTCGGAGGTTTCTATATTTATAGGAATTTTTGGCATCGGCAACAAGTCAGGGGGTGACCGAGGGGCCCACAAGCCAAGGGCGCGCCTGATACGTCCATTTTGCATCATGCTTTTATATCAATATTTATTGCATTATGGGCTGTTATTACACATTATGTCACAATACTTATGCCTATTCTCTATTATTTTACAAGGTTTACATAAAGAGGGAGAATGCCGGCAGCTGGGATTCTGGGCTGGAAAAGGAGAAAATATTAGAGACCTATTCTGCACAGCTCCAAAAGTCCTGAAACTTCATGGATGATGTTTTCCAAATATATAAAAATACTGAGCACAAGAACCTCACCAGGGGGGCCACACACTTCCCACGAGGGTGGGGGCGCGCCCTACCCCCTAGGCGCGCCCCCTACCTCGTGGGCGCCCTTGTGGCCCTCCGGTGGCCATCTTCTGTTATATGGAGTCTTTCGATGGAAAAAAAATTAAGGAGCCATCTTCTCGGACGAAACTCTGCTGCCACGAGGCAGAACCTTGGCGGAACCAATCTAGGGCTCTGGCAGAGCTGTTCTGCCGGGGAAACTTCCCTCCCGAAGGGGGAAATCATCGCCATCATCATCACCAACGCTCCTCTCATCGGGAGAGGGCAATCTCCATCAACATCTTCATCAGCACCATCTCATCTCAAAACCCTAGTTCATCTCTTGTATCCAATTCTTGTCTCCAAGTCCGGGATTGGTGCTAGTAGTGTTAATTACTCCTTGTAGTTGATGCTAGTTGGTTTAATTGGTGGAAGATCATATGTTCAGATCCTATATGCATATTAATACCCCTCTGATTATGAACATGTTTATGCTTTGTGAGTAGTTACTTTTGTTCCTGAGGACATGGGAGAAGTCTTGCTATTAGTAGTCATGTGAATTTGGTATTCGTTCGATATTTTGATGAGATGTATGGTGTCTCTCCTCTAGTGGTGTTATGTGAACGTCGACTACATGACACTTCACCATTATTTGGGCCTAGAAGAAGGCATTGGGAAGTGATAATTAGATGATGGGTTGCTAGAGTGACAGAAGCTTAAACCCTAGTTTATGCGTTGCTTCGTAAGGGGCTGATTTGGATCCATATGTTTCATGCTATGGTTAGATTTACCTTAATACTTTTGTTGTATTTGCGGATTCTTGCAATAGAGGTTAATCATAAGTGGGGTGCTTGTCCAAGTAACGGCAGCAACCAAGCACCGGTCCACCCACATACCAAATTATCAAAGTACCGAACGCGAATCATATGAACGTGATGAAAACTAGCTTGACGATATTCCCATGTGTCCTCGGGAGCGCTTTACATCATATAAGAGTTTGTCTAGGCTTGTCCTTTACTACAAAAGGATTGGACCACCTTGCTGCACTTTATTAACTTTTGTTACTTATTGCTCATTACAAATTATCCTATCACAAAACTATCTGTTACCACTTATTTCAGTACTTGCAGAAAATACCTTGCTGGAAACCGCTTATCATTTCCTTTTGCTCCTTGTTGGGTTCAACACTCTTACTTATCGAAAGGACTACGATAGATCCCCTATACTTGTGGGTCATCAGCGACCTAGGGGGTAAGTGCACCCTAGAGGCTTGTGACATCCTCGGGACTCTTCTGGCGCAGCTCCGGTGTGTCGGGGGTCTCTTTTGGTCCATAAAAAATCACCATAAATTTTCAGCCTATTCCAAGAACTTTTATTTCTTCACAAAAAATGACCCCACGGTAGTTCTTCTGAAAACAACGTCAGTCCGGGTTAGTTCTAATAAAATTATACCAAAAATATATAAAATTGTTGCAAACATGGCATGAATACTCCATAAATTATAGATATGTTGGAGACGTATCAAACGCATACTAAGGAACCCTGAGGCCACCGGCAGAATAGTTGAATGGGCATTAGAGCTGTCTGTTTTCATTTGAAGTGTGAGAGAACGTCAACCATTCAAAGCACTACACTGGGAGAGTTCATTGCAGAATGGACACCCACTCTGGATGAAGAGACCCCAGAAACAGTTATCCCCGGCAAAGAGGCGCCCCAAGAATGGATCATCTATTTTGACGGTGCCTTCTCGTTACAAGGCGCAGTGGCTGGCCTACTGCTTGTCGCGCCCACTGGACAACACCTCAGATATGTGATCCAAATGCATTTCCCCCGGGAGAAAGCCACCAACAACACTGCGGAATATGAAGGTCTCCTTGTTGGGCTTAGAATTGCAACAGAGTTGGGAATTAAGAAGTTGATCATTAGTGGAGACTCGCAGCTCATTGTGAGACACGTGAACAAGGATTACCAGAGCCAATTAATGGAAGCATATGTCGAGGAAGTGAGGAAGCTGGAAAAGCATTTTGATGGATTACAAACAGATCACGTGCCGTTTGCGGAAAACGACATTGCTGACCATCTTTGAAAATGTGTTGCACAAAAACTTCCTGCGGAACCAGGAACTTTTGTTCTCCACCTGACTCAACCCTCGGTATCCCCGACAATGGTGGCCAGAAAAAGGAGGAAATTGGACACCGGCAAGCATCTCCCATCAAGGCTTCCCGAAGCCCCCGGTAGAGAGGCTGCCGGGGATAACTCCACTTCACCTGGTGAGCAGCACCCTCCTGCTGAACCACAAGTTCTTGCGGTTGAGATATGTGCTCCCACGAATGAGGAGGTGTCATTTGTCCTTGTTGCCGAGCCTCAAGCTCTAACTTGGGCATGACACATAGTCAACTACCTCCAAACTGGAGAACTTCCCGAGGAACAAGAAGAAGCGGAAAGAGTAGCCCGGAGGGCCAATATGTACCAATTTGTCGATGGCACATTGTACAGAAGATGGTCCAACGGTGTGAAATTGAAGTGCATTTGCTAGGAAGAGGGGAAGGAACTGTTGGCAGAAATACACAAAGGCGTGTGCGGCTCCCATATTGGATCAAGAGCCTTGGTTGGAAAAGCTTTTCAGCAAGGTTTCTACTGGCCCATGACCCTCCAAGGTGCAGTTGAGCTTGTCACCAGATGTGAAGCCTGTCAGTTCCATTCCAAGAACATCCATCAACCTGCTCAAGCACTCCAGACGATCCCTTTATCATGGCCATTTTCGGTATGGGGGCTCGACATCTTTGGCCCCTTCCCCCGTGCTACCGGGGGCATTGAATTCTTGTATGTCGTAATCGACAAGTTTACAAAGTGGCCCGTAGTAGAGCCTACGAGGAAGGTAACCGCATAGTCAGCTATCAAGTTCTTGCAATGGAGTTGGGAATTAAGAAGTTTACAAAGTGGTAGTTATCCCCGGCAGGGCTTCCCGAAGCCCCCGGCAGAGTTGTCACTGAGAACGGCACCCAATTCACAATTCACGCCTTCATGCAATACGTTCAAACCCTCGGAAGCAAGGTTTCATTCACCTTTGTTGCTCATCCCAGAAGCAATGGACAGGCTAAGTGTTGTGTAGGCTCAAGATAAGGACTTTTGATAAGTTGCAAAAGTGCGGCAGATGCCAGATCGACGAGCTGCCAGTGGTTCTTTGGTCCCTTCGCACAACACAAAATCGAGCTATCGGCTAGACTCCCTTCTCCCTAATCTATGGGGTATATGTAGTGCTCCCCACGGAACTCATATACGGGTCACCTCGATTATTTGCCTACGATGAAGTAGAGCAAGAGCAGCACCGACATGATGATGTCATGCTCCTTGAGGAAGACTGTCTCCGGGCTGCTGTGCATGCTGCATGCTACCAACAAGCCCTGCGCCGCTATCACAGCCGCAGGGTACATGCTCGGAGTCCTTGAGGAAGGCAACCTTGTCCTTAGGCGTGTTGAGTCCACCAAGGGTGCTAACAAGTTGACGCCAAAGTGGGAAGGCCCTTACCGGGTAGTACGAGTTACCAGACCTGACGTAGTCCGTCTGGAGATCGATGATGGCATCAAAATGCAAAACTCATGGAATATTGAGCATCTTCGCAAGTTCTACCCGTAAGGCGAGGCTACCGGGCCCAGTCCTGGCAGCCACCCTTTTGTATAAGCCTTGTCAATGCGCATGCAACCCTTTGTACAAAGCCAGGCGCAGACCCTGAGCACATATAATAAAACGAAGCACTGGCGCCCTAAAAACTTGCATGCATGATTAGCTTAGCATAAATTTGCCATGATTATTTAGATTGGATCATATGCTGCTATGTTTTCCTCTACACTAACTACAGGGTTCTTACCGCGGACTTGATCCCAGGAAGGAGAAATGGAAACAAGCTTACGTAACGATCCCCCACAAACCAAACATATAAGTTTCCTTTTATTCATAACATGTCTCTGTAAGAAGAAAACTTGTGGATAGAAAAACCTTGTAACTTTCGAAGAAATTTGTGCTCGCATCCTTTGATCCGAACATTATTTCGGTCAAAATGGTTGTAGTGGCATTTGACACAGAAAGTTCAACAAGAGGCTGGTTCCCTTCCATAGTTTTGAGCCCGGCAGGCCAAGCCCTTGCGGCAACGACGGAAGGCACCGGCAAGATAGCTTCCTAGAAAAACTTGTTTACTTGAAAGTATGGAGGCGTTCCTCCTCTGCACGGATGTAGTACGTGCACAAGTACCTGGCAAGCATGTCTTTTTTCATTAATATGTAGATAAAAAAGTACAAATCTTACAGAGTATGAACATGGATAAAAGAGATTACATATTTAAGACTAAAGATTTGGCAAATGCCTACAGGTTTTGGATTGAAAAAAGATAAGTGCCATGTAATCCCTTTCTCTTTCTTGTCCCTCTCCTCCTAGGAACTATGGTGGGAGGCAAAGAGGGCAAAAGGAGCGCCTGGGCAGAAGCTCAGCCTGACAAGATCGGGAGTGTACGGACGAAGGCGAGGGACGGAGAGAGCGGCTAGGTGCTGCAGCATGGACACCAGCAAGGAAGACGAAGCCGGAGTCCACGGGGAAGCCTGTCGGGGTCCAGTTGGAAGACTGCTGGAGGAGGCGGAGATACCTTCCACACCCAACACCCCGGCAAATCGCCTTGCCGGGGAGGAGATGCAGGTGCAGATGGTGGTGCCGCTAGCTGATGGTGACGGTGCAGCTGGTGTTCAGCTGGAGTCGGAGCCGTCGTCCTGCCCACCGGCACCACCGTCATCGCCATCACTATCCTCCTTGTCGCTGTCGCTCGAGGAGGAGCTTTCATCATTGGCCGAGCTATCCGCGCAACACCCTAAGCGAGCACCCGAGGGCCCGAAGACATTGATGGAGAGCAGGGTGGCGTCCATTAACTTGAAGTGAAGGACGTGCCCCGCCGCCAAGCTATGGGCGCGAGCAAGTGTTTTATAGCCACGCCGGAGAAGCATGACATGAGGTGAAGGGAACTCTACATCCGCCCGCATGCTGCCATTACGGCGGCCCCTCATGTGCAGCCACAGTACAGCGACTGTTCAACCTCCATCACCCTTGCGAATGGGGTTGGAAGCCGAAGACGACTACGCAGAGGCCCGTGCAACTTGACGATGAATTCCAGTGGTTGGTCCCCGACGTGGCCTTCGTTCGGGCCCAGCGCAACTGGAGAAGGGGCGATCAAAGCACTGCCCCGTCCTCCTCGACCCCGGGCACCATGGCGGGCACGTCCACGTCCTCTACCACCTCCTCTCATGACGGGCTCCGCCCCTGCATCCCCAGCGGGAGGAGGGAGGTGTTGTCGAGCAAAAACTCTCGTCGCCACCATTGGAGTACCACCACGCCCTCTCCCCCTTACCATGGTGGAGAAAAGATGCTAGAAGGAAGAAGAAGGGGAGGTGTGTGAATAAGCACCTCGCATGTGTCTCCTTTTATAGGCAAACATGATCGGGGGCTAGCTCCTCCCTCAAGAGGAAACCGCCTCGTTCCACCAATCTAGCCACTCTGTGTCACCAACAGTGCATGAAATCAAGACCGCCCTCCGGCACCTATCCACGGTGCCTGGTTTTCTGCCAGGGCACTCATTCTCACGCCCTCCGCGTCCGCCACCAACTCTGCGCAATGCATGCAGCATACGTGGTGGAAACGGCAAGGGCGGAAGAATGAGCGGAATGGCAGTTACCACCCCGTGAATGTGGGACGTGGGCATCCCACGGATCGTGGTGTAAATTTCCCCATGTCGTCTCGCATGACGTACGGGAAAATCGGAAACCAACTCAAGCACAAGTTAATGAAGAAGCAAGGAAAATATCAAGGAATAGGAGAAAACTATCTCAATGTGCCCTTCTTGTGTACTTGATGGGGCCTACCCCAACGATGGTTAGGAGAACGTTTGAACCGGGCCCGGGGGCTCCTGTCGGTGCAAGAAACCTTTGTGTATGTTGCCCGGACTATACATAGGCACAATGGCAAAGGAAGCAAACTTCACCAAGTATGCAACTCAAAACCAAGCTAGACAAACAGCTCTTTGAGAGATCAAAGGGCGGATCAAGAAGACCAACAGAAGCCAAAATAGCAAGGCATCACTAGGGGAAAGCCTTCCTTGCCTAGCAGGCGAGCCTAGTCAGGTCGAGGCCTCCCCAAGGACGAATCCAAGAATTCCCCGGGAGGCTTGCCGGGGCTGCTAAAGGAGAATCGCCCCGCCAAGACTCCACCGTTCCATCGCTCCACCACACTGTGATGCAAGTCATCTATCAGTGCGTGTCGAGCCCCCAAGTGATTAAGTGGCCATCATTTGTCATGTGGCATCTATTTGGAAGGAAGATTACCCCTAGATGACACCCGTCCAGAGGCATGTCAAGCAGACATGTAGAAGATGATTAAGTGGCACGGCAAGCTTGCTGGGCTACATCCTTGGCATGACACCTAGCAGTGCATTTAATGCACTTTGTCCTAACTACCAGAGTTAGGTATGATTGCACTGTTGGCTATCTAATCACTAGATAATGATTGTTTTGCCACTATGGTTACCCCTTAGCCTATAAAAGGAGGTCCTTGGCTACCTAGAAAAGGATTCGGACCCTTGTATACTCATAGTCGCGTAGCTTCTCTCTCTGAGGCGACCTTGCCAGGCTTGAGCGCAGCGCGTTCATTGTGGTCCTCCCCTCAATCCACCAAAGCAGGAGTAGGGTTTTACGCTTCCCAATGGCCCGAAACTGGGTAAAAACCACTAGCATCACCCCTATCGTGTTGTTTCATGGCTTTTGCTCTTTGTGCAATGTGACCCTCCCCCTTGCAAGAACCACAAGAGGCTGATGGCCCCATAGGTGATCATGTTCCACCATGACAGGCGGGTTAAAAATGGATAACAAAGTGGCTTCTTGGTGTTCAGAATGTGGTATCTTATAAATTCTACCATGGCAGAGTTTATAACATATTAGAATCAAACTTTTAGGGTTTACAGTTGAGATGCTCGTATCGAAATCCATCGATCATTTTCCATGCATTCTCTGAGTACTATGGAAGTTCATTATTTCTTATACTACTTAATAGAACATACATATTCATCATCATCACATCATTACCAACAGTAGCATAAAACATGACCTACAACGACGGACGATCACTTAGGCAACATGAGAGAGAGAGAGTCAGACCTACTCCACATCTGGTTCAGCGGCAATGAATCCGAGGAAGAGAAAGGTCCCTGTACATCCTTGCTGTAGCACAAAGATCATCATGTCTCCAATATCCATGTCATACATGTCGACTACTTTGCTCCACCCATGAAGGACGATGCTTACATCTCCTTCTTCTGAAGCCGAGTGTGAAGTAGAACCAATGTTGACTCTAGGATGGAGAACAAAAGCCATCCCTCCTTTTGTACCCATCTCCTTAGGCACAAGACGTTATGTGACGATCCGAGACCAGCGCTCCAGATGCCTTCCATGTTTTTTGTTGCCGCCGAGTGTTTTATTTGTTTGTTGCATTCATCATCGCATCATTCGCATTGCATCGGCACTCCGTTGCCATCATGTTTTAAAACTTGCATTCGTTCGTTGTTGTCGTTTCTCCCTTTGCCTTCATCCCCTTCTCTCGGACCGCTTTGTCTTCATTAGCCTTCCGTCAAACCCCTCGCGCGCATCCGAAACTTACCCGAACCTGACCCGCTCAGTCATCTCCATTGGATTAGGATCATCCCCAAATATCCCTAAAATATCTTCGGTTTCTTCTTTGACTCCCCTAACCTATTTATCCCGGGCCGTCCGATTTTGATCGGATGACCTAAACTCCCTCATTTCCTTATATATAGAGCAACCCCTAACCAAATCAGACCAAACCCTTGATTTGAGGAGGTTTGTCCCTCGCTGCCGCCACTCCACCAAATCCCCCTCGGGATCCAAGCCCGCAGCTAGCCTCTCTCTGCCTCCCTCGTTTTCAGCATCACACCTACTAGAGCTGCACCCGATCCAGATCCTCTCCCGCCTCCGACCACCTCCCGCATTTGCGGCACCAGGACAACCACCTCCTCCCTTTGATCCATCCTCGTGCCCGCCTCCAGATCGAGCAGGAGGCTCGATCCCGAGCTCCTCAAGCCCCAAGCTGCCCGATCCAACTCCTCCGCCCTCCCGTACCAGAAGCCATGGATGGCCTCGTCACCGCGCCACTCCGGCGACCCAGCCCGCCGGCGACCTCGACCTCCAGGTCCGGCTGCCTCTGTTCAGCTACTGCTGACGAGCAGATGAGTCGCCACTCGTCTCCTCTTTCTCTCCCTTTTTTCCTCTCCTTCCTCCTCTTATCTCTCTTGCCCTTCATGAAACACCATTGATGGCCTCCTGTAGCTCCAGCTCCACCAGAGCCACTACTCGCAGCTCGCCGGACCATTAACAACCAGCCCCACCAGCGGCGCCCTGCCTCGTCGCCATCGTCAAGCCCCTCAGGTGAGCCACGCCTCGCCGCCCCATTGCCCTGCCTCCCCGTCCGCTGTTTCTCCCTTTGAACCTCCTCCTTTTCTCGTTCGTATAGGAGGCCTCCGATGGAGCAGCTCACTGCCGGGATACCCCTCCTCGACCTCCATCGTGCCCGGTTCCACGCCCTCTGTCCTTCACCGCCGCGCCGGATATCCCTGATGTCGCCGCTCTGCTTCTTCTCCCTGTCGAGCAGAGGACCACGGCCTCGATCGAAGCCAGCTCGTGAACGCTGCATGGCCCAGCAACCTCCAGGCCAAGTGCCCCCCTTCTGGCTTACCTCTCCATCGACTGGGCTTGGCCCATGGTGAGCAGCCCAGTCTGCCCAGCAGTTTTGGCCCATGTAGTGTTTTTTTCATGTCTGCGAATTTGCCTAATAATCTAGTGATTTACTATTTTACAGAAAAAACCTCGTACTTCATGCATATAATAACTCCACAACTGTGTATTGGATTAAAATGATTTAAATATGTAAAATGCTTAGAATTTTGTCTACTTTCATAATATGCCACTTTCATCTATGTTTAAAATGTTGTTTGACTAAATTTGCTCAAATGCCATGCTAAAATGATTTATTTAATAACTAAATATCCATAGCTCTGAATTAAATAAACTTTATATGTAAATGGGGTAGAATAATGCATAGATTAACATGGTGGCATTACTTTGCATGTTTAACAAATCTAAAATATGGTTTTAGGCAGAACAGTACCAAAATCAAAATATGCACATGGGGATTTTCCGGAATTGTTGTTTGTTGTTTCCGGCCTCATTTAAACTTGCCTAAATAGTTAGTTTACTTATGCTTCACCTCTTGCCATGTTAACCAACATTTAATCTTGATGAGTAGCATAAACGGGAGTGAACTAAATATTGGAATGTGGTGTCTCGTCAATATGCAACTCGTTACATATTGAGCTCCACTTAACTTGTAGTATTGTTTGTGCACTTTGCCATGCCATGCCTCATTAAACCGGACATGCATCATCCTTGATTGTGCAGCATGCCATGTTTATGTGATGGTTGTTTACCATGTCATTTGCTTCTTTCTGGTTATACTTCTTCTAGATAGTCCCGGTTACGTTGCAATTGCGAGGATTCGTTCGACTACGCCCATTCATCTAATCCGGTGTTCTTCCTAGCAGGATTTCAGGCAAGATGACCGTCACCTTGGATTTCACTACTATCTTTGCTATGCTAGTTGTCTCGATGATATCGCTATGTCGCGCTACCCACCACTTGTTTATCGAGCCTCCCAATATGCCATGAAATAGCCTGTAATGTTTTCCACCATCCTCGCAAACCGTTGTTTGGCTATGTTACCGCTTTGCTCAGCCCCTCATATAGCATTGCTAGTTGCAGGTGTAGTTACAGGTTGTTCCATGTTGGGACATGGATATCATGGGATATCACAATATCTCTTATTCAATTAATGCATCTATATACTTGGTAAGGGTGGAAGGCTTGGCCTTTTGCCTGGTGTTTTGTTCCACTCTTGTCACCCTAGTTTCCGTCATACTGGTGTTATGTTCCTTGATTTTGCGTCCCTAACACGATGAGGGTTTATGGGCCCCTCTTGACAGTCGCTTTGAATAAAACTCTTCCAGCAAGGCCCAACATTGGTTTTACCATTTGCCTATTAACAACTAAAAACTAGCATAGGGACCTATCGGCCCCTAAGGTCTCTTAATCAACCCCCCCCCCCCGGGGTAATGCTCCTCATGAGTGTTGGTCCAAACCGGGCGATGTCTGGCGCCCCCTGGGCAACCAGGGTCTCAGCCAACCCGACGTCTGGCCCATCGGGTGTACCCTGAGAGTGAGATATGTGTGACTCCTATCAGGCTAGGTCGGTGCATCGGGAGGTCTTTCTGGTTTTGTTTTACCATTGTCGAAATGTCTTGTGCAGCAGGATCCCGAGTTTAATCGGATGTCCCGCGATAGAGGATTGTCTCCGTGGATCATGAGCTTGTCATGGCCTAAGTTGGGACACCCATGCAGGTTTTAAACTTTTGAGAGTCCTGCCCGCGGTTATGTGGCAGATATGAATTTGTTAATATCCGGTTGTAGTGGACTTTACTAAACTCAATTAAAATACACCAACAGTGTGCGTAATCATGACTGTCTCTTTTCAGGTGCGTTCGAGAAGAGAACATGGTTGGGTTATGTTTGAACGTAAGTAGTTCAGGATCACTTCTTGATCATTACTAGTTTGCGACCATTGCGTAGTTTCTCCTCTTACTCTTATACTCATAAGTTAGGCACCATACATTGCTTAGCCGCTTGCTGCAACCCCTCCACTTATCCTTTACATACCGATTAAGATTTGCTAGTCTTGATACCCATGGTAATGGGATTGCTGAGTCCTTTGTGAAGCCCTCGATTTGACCGTACACTAATCATACACGCAAATGTGTACGATCAAGATCAAGGACTCACGGGAAGATATCACAACACAACTCTAGACACAAATTAAAATAATACAAGCTTTATATTACAAGCCAGGGGCCTCGAGGGCTCGAATACATAAGCTCGAATACACAAGAGTCAGCGGAAGCAACAATATCTGAGTACAGACATGAGTTAAACAAGTTTGCCTTAAGAAGGCTAGCACAAAAGCAACATCGATCGAAAAGGCAAGGCCTCCTGCCTGGGAGCCGCCTAACTACTCCTGGTCGTCGGCTGTCTTCACGTAGTAGTAGGCACCCTCGGGGTAGTAGTAGTCATCAGTGGCGTCGTCTGGCTCCTAGGATCTGTCATCTGGTCACAACAATCGGGTATGGGAGAGAAAGAGGTAGCAAAGCAACCGTGAGTACTCATCCAAAGTACTCGCAACACTTACATCAGAACTAAACTAAGTATGCATCTGTATCAAAGGAATGGGTCGTATCTGTCAACTAAACTGCAGAATGCCAGAAGAAAAGGGGAAAGCCTAGCCTATCGATGACAAGCATCTTCAAGCATCTTGTAGCATATAGAAGAGTATAGATCAAAATAATGTAAAGTAGTAGTAGTGTTATCAACCTCGGCCAGAGATCCTTTCTTGACTCCCTGCGAGAAAGCAATCCCGGAGCCATACTATCCAGTTATCACCTCAAGTATTCAGTTCTAATTGTATCGATCGGGATACAACTCCAAGTGTTCGTTACTATAGGACAGGCTATCGATAGATGTTTTCTTCCCTGCAGGGGTGCACCAACTTACCCACCACGCTCGATTAACTTCGGCCGGACACACTTTCCTGGGTCATTCCCGGCCTCGGCCAAACAATACGCCGCAACCCGACCTAGGCTTAATAGAGAGGTCACGCACGCCGGACTAAGCCTATGCCCCCAGGGGTGATGGGCCATCTCCCTGGGAACTCCTGCACATTGCGTATGCGGCCGGTGAGCATACCTAGCTACCTCCTTCAACAAGGCAGGAGCTTATGCATACCAACCCGGCACGCACCGCTCAATTGCTGACGTCTATTAAGCTTCGGCTGATGCATAGGACGCAGAACACCCATACAATGCCCACATGATGGTTAGTGCTATTAGGCCAGAGGCCCCTTGGATCAAATATCCAAATCGTAGTGGGTTAGGAGCACGCGATAACGAGCAGAGAATCATGATCGATGTGACCCCGTCGCCCCGTCTCGAGTACTTGTGGCAAGGGCTAAAAATGCCCGGCAATGCCTCGTAAGTATCTCGCGGGCACCTTCCAGGTCAACCCGACTCCACATCACTCGCTATTAAGCTCGCGCGGGTACCCCTCAGGGCTGACCCGTCTTTAGTAACATGGTTGAGTGTAAAGTATCGTAACCATTGTAACTGTGTGTCTAACACCAAGGGGAAAACCCGAGGAATCACCCCCGGTGAATTCCACTCGATGTTATCATCAAGGTGAATGTAAGAGGATCCACCCTCGAGGTTCACACTTGAGGGGTTGCACGACAGAGCCGTATCGGAAGTGGTTAAGGAGGAAATCACCCTCGATGACCACTACCGTATAACTACACTACAGAGATCTCACCAGGAGTGATGTAAGAGGTTCCACCCTCGGCACTCGATGGTAACTCTGCGGAGTTGTAAAACTAGGGGGGGCGTGATGTGCGGTGTCGGGGCCTGGACGTCGATCACGTTGATCGAGTCATCGAACATAAAGCGGGGCAACTTGGACAAGGTGGGGGTCACTGATGGATCACTAACCAACCTAACAAAGCAGTTTAGGATAAGCAGGTAAGGTATGAAAGCAGGTAACAAAAACAGGCTATGCATCAGAGTAGGATCATACATAAAGCAGTAGCAGTTCTAATGCAAGCATGAGAGGGAAAGAAATGGGAAATATCGGAATGCTCAAGGAGGGTTTGCTTGCCTGGAAGCTCTGCTGAAAAAGAAGAAGTGTCGTTGACGACGTAGTCGATCACAGGGGCGGCATCGGTCTCGGGGTCTATCGGAGAGAAGAGGGGGAAGAAACAGTAAATACAAAGCAAACAAAGGTACCACTAAGCATTACATGACGATAGGCAGAGCTAGGGTTGTCCTAACGTAGTACTACACGTTGCAGACGGAGGGGATAAACATCCGAGGATGAATTCCTGGCATTAGACGAATTCCTGACAGATGAAAGAGAGGGGACGGTTCCATGTTCAACATGCTAGGGGCATGTGACAGGTGAATGGACCACACATTCAGATTTGTGGGATTTTTCTGAGCAACTTTCATATAGAAAACATTTTCATCGGAGTTACGGTTTAATTTCTATGATTTTCTAAAGATTTAAACATTTTCTAGAATTATCTAAAATAATAGAAATGGAATTATGACGTCAGCAGAGTGTCAGCATGACATCAACAGGTCAACAGACCCGCTGACTGGTCAAACTGGCCAGTGGGTCCTACATGTCATACACAGAGGGCTAACAGTGGGTTATTTTAATTAACCATGGTTAATTAGCAGCTGGGCCCCACATGTCAGTGACTAATTATCTTAACTAATTATGTTTATTTTTTAAAACACTTATTAGACTATTTAACAGAGGGGGGCCGACATGTCAGTGGCTGGGACTGCCCAGTCAGGGAGGGTGAGTGAAACTCACCGAGGGAGCACAAGAGGGCTCGTCGGCGGCTTAGGAGCATCAAGGGGTTGGCGGAGCAACGACGACGTCGCGGCGGCCGCAGTTGGGGAAGAAGACGCGAGCGACGACTCCTCGGGCTCGATCCGGTGATGAGGACGAAGAAGCTGCCCACCGTGGACCTCCTGGATACCTCGGAGGGAGGAATGGGCGCCGGTAGCCGCGGTGCTCGGCGGCGACGCCGCTCGGTGTTCAAGGAGGACGAGCGAGAGGAGAGGGGAGAAGGGATGGGGAGGTCCATGGGGAGTGGATGAGGGGGGGGGGGTCTAGGGGCAAGGGGAGCCCGAGGCATCGCCCTTATCCCCTCGGGGCGGCGCCGGCGAGGTGGGCTCGACGGGGACGCAGCACTGTTTGGGCGCGGTCGGTGGAGCAGTGCGCGGGGAAGGAGGCGACTAGGGGGGATGGGGGGAGTGGGTTGGGTCAGACGGATGGGCCAGGTGGGCCGGCCTGGACTGTGAGCTGGGCCGCCTAGTCCAGTGGGGGTCCTTTCTGTTTTTTTATTTTTTTCTTTTTCTTTTTCCAGCAGCTTTAGCATTTTATTTTGCCACAAACGACTTTGCAAAAATATCCCACTGGCCAAAACAAATTCAAAGAAGTATTGTGCACTGCCACAAAAATGTTGGGAATGTTTTGAATCCCTTTGGATTTATTAAAAAGAGAAAAGGGCATTTTAATAGGCTGTTTTGGCTCTGTTAAAAGCATTAGGCCCATTTAGAGTTGATGATGATGTTGCGTTCCTTAACAACAAATATTTTTGGATTATTTGCTAAAAGGTGAACATTTTTCCAACAAGTTTTGATCAACTCCATTTTGCACTTTGACTTTGAATGGGATTCAAAGAAGGAATTTGAAAAAAAAAATATTATCCCAACATGATTATTATTGCAAATCTCAGTAGCTTAGCATCATCATAATGGATTACTGTAGCATGACACTGGGGGTGTTACAAATCTCCTCCACTACAAGAAATCTCGTCCCGAGATTTATGTGCGGAAGCAAAGAGTAACTTCGGGAGAACTGACCCTTATAGGGTTAATTATCTGGTGAACAATTCAGGGAATGTGGCAGAAGTGTCTCTCGAGTTGAAACTTAAGAAATCATCAAGAGCAAAATAAGAAGATTCAATAGGAAGTTTCAAGTGAATGGACAAACGATCGATACCTGAACAGAGTGTGAGAAGGGGGTTCACAGCATCGGGAATAGGTCATCTCTCGGACGGTGGCTCATGACAACACACAAAGCCAAGAGCAATGATACTTTAGAATAGAGGATATACAAGAGAGTCAGGTTCCGATCCTGCGGAACTGTGGGTTATGGGCCCACCATGTGGGTTAAAAGTAGCAAGGGGGCCGATAGCAAGGCATGTCATATAATAGACGGTCAGGTATGTTGCCAACAACGTTAGTACCAAGGGCGAGGGATGAAGAGAACCATTTTCCTGCTCGTTGAACGAGGCGGGCCATTAGGCAAAGTTCTCATCCATCGGTGGCTACCGGAATGTCAACAACAATTGTAACCGGGTCTTTACTGTCAGAGTTGTACATTGAGTTGTTTACCTAAGCAGGAAACTATCTCTACTGAGATAAGTTAGTTTACCGGAAAGGTTAAAAAAAATAATGGAAAGGAAAATATGGTTAGTATATTAATCAGAACAATGGAAAGGAAAATGTGTTTAAACACATATTTCAGGGGGTATATCCTTCCCAAGGGAAAGCAGAGCATGATATCCATGACAGGATAGAACTATAAAACCATTTGGTTAAGGGGAAAAATTTCATGACATTACCCATACAACAGTGTTTGGATAATTGATAAAGAAAATTTAGTATTGTGCTTCAAATGTTCTTATTGAATATCGGATTACCACAGACAGGCTTCGAGATAGCATTGACATGGTTTTCAAGCAAAGGTTAGACTTTGGATACACAAAGGATCCATCAGAAACAACTTAGAAAATAAGTCATACAATTTTAGCAGGGAAAGGATGAGGGTGTGGCCGACGGGCTCAGCCACAATCCATTGACATGCCAAAAAGGATGTATTTCCAAAATTATATGAACAAGTTTGTGTTGGGGAAGGAAAGAATGTTGTGATGATAACATAAATCATCGAGGGGGAGGATTGTATTTCTCACCATGAATTCAACTGATATCCTGGAAAAGTTCAGAATTTTGATGATGATCACGACACATTTGTCGAGAGATTTCATGAAGATGTCACCGAGCAAAAAAAAGAAGGAAGAAGTGAAAGGCTATGAGAACCACGGATTCGACTCAAGCTCAAAGTCAAGCTTGTTGTTCAAGGTGAAATGATAAGATGAGGAAGATCGACGTAAGCTTAGCTCATCATCGGAAGTTGCTCCGGGCATAAGGACCAGGTAGCACAGTTAAAAAGTTGACATGATAAAAAATAGCCGATCAGGCTAGGAATGATGTGATGTGGTATAAAGCTTCTCAGTATCAAGTACTAGGTGTAATGCAAGAAGGTAAATCGGAGTAGAGGTTGGACGGGGAAATGATTTGCAGGGGATAAGTAATTTTAACTTACCCAGTAAATGGCATCAAGGAGGAAATATGGTCGGGACCATAACTGCAAGGGATCCAATTTATGATACCGGAAGAATTATTCAAATGATTAAATATCCTTGCAAGAAGCTTTCATGATAAGTTCCACACCGTGTCCGTGGGCATGAACACAAAGGTTCAGGATCGACTCCCACTTCTACAATGCATAACCTTTCATTTTACTTCTCGCTCTTGATGAAGCTGTAGTATTGAAATTTTATCTGACGAAAAGCCAGTAGAGTAAAACCTGCATAACTTTCAAGTTCACATAGATTAGGGAAGGCATAGGTTCAACCCATCGGGGCATCTTAGGAACATATATCATAAATTTCGAGAATAAATAACACAAGCTCGGTAGTAGAGCATGCTTGAGAAAGTGGAGGATACAATTTACCAAAAGCATTATGTATCCGAGGAAAGACTCACAAGCTTATTGAATATGAAGGACGTTGTCGGATAAAATCCGAAAAAGGGGTCTGGTGGTCCACAAGGGATATTATGTGAGCATCAATATTCAACCACAGGAAGAAAGAATGCAAGGAAATCAGATTATAGAAACAATTCAGTAACTCAAAGCTCAATTGCAAAGGAATTATGAATTCCAAGACAAGGGATCAGAAGCAATGCTCTGATTAGGGATGGATAGGTAGAACAGCCTTAGGGTATAATCGATGGCGATTTGACTGATCGAGATGCAGCACATGTTAAAATGACGTCTGAGTCGGAAGGATGAATTCTAGGATCTGATTGAGGATTGCGAGTATTCACAACATATTGTATCAACAGACTCAAAATGATAATGACAAAGGACGACAATAAGATTACTAGACTTATGGTATTAACCATAATGCAAGCAAGCAAGAAATTCAAGAGCAATAGGCTGTTGAGGATTTTCACAAGAACGAATGGTATTACAAAGACTTTTGTGAAGTACATGAATCAGCTAAGGATGAGCAGATACTCAGTAGGTGCACAAAGTTATCCGTAGGGTATTCAGATGACAAGGAACTGCAAGGCAGTAAGCTTAGAGGATTTTCGGAAAAAGGAAAGCAGTTCAGGGCATCTTGTAATAACAAGATCAATGGGATAGAATGTAAGATTGGTAAGTGTGTGTAGTTATCCATAAGGATATTTCGGTTGTAGGAATTGCAAAGTCAACAGGCACAAATTCTCGAGAGAATATCGTAGAGTATCTTCAGAATATTCTGATGCAGCAGGCAATCATCTGAAATAAGGGGCTCTCCGGGCGGATGTGATCACGAGATCCTAATGTTCGAGTTACTAAAATCATTTAACCCGAAAATAGAAGAGAGATCAGAGTCCCAGAGTATAGACGAGGAATAAACGATCCTAATACCACCCAAATGTCAACATGGGCCCGTAAGGCACACAACCATGTTAGTAGTAGTTTTTCAGTGACTAGACTCGACTTCGGCCAAGGAGTGTGGAAGGGGGATTCGTACAGGCAGTTGGCTCTAATACCAACTTGTGAAGCCCTCGATTTGACCGTACACTAATCATACACGCAAATGTGTACGATCAAGATCAAGGACTCATGGGAAGATATCACAACACCACTCTAGACACAAATTAAAATAACACAAGCTTTATCTTGCAAGCCAGGGGCCTCGAGGGCTCGAATACATAAGCTTGAATACACAATAGTCAGCGAAAGCAACAATATCTGAGTACAGACATGAGTTAAACACGTTTGCCTTAATAAGGCTAGCACAAAAGCAACATCGATCGAAAAGGCAAGGCCTCCTACCTGGGAGCCGCCTAACTACTCCTGGTCGTCGGCTGTCTTCACGTAGTAGTAGGCACCCTCGGGGTAGTAGTAGTCATCAGTGGCGTCGTCTGGCTCCTAGGATCTGTCATCTGGTCACAACAATCGGGTATGGGAGAGAAAGAGGTAGCAAAGCAACCGTGAGTACTCATCCAAAGTACTCGCAAGACTTACATCAGAAGTAAACTAAGTATGCATCTGTATCAAAGGAATGGGTCGTATCTGTCAACTAAATTGCAGAATGCCAGAAGAAAAGGGGAAAGCCTAGCCTATCGATGACAAGCATCTTCAAGCATCTTGTAGCATATAGAAGAGTATAGATCAAAATAATGTAAAGTAGTAGTAGTGTTATCAACCTCGGCCAGAGATCCTTTCTTGACTCCCTGCGAGAAAGCAATCCCGGAGCCATACTATCCAGTTATCACCTCAAGTATTCAGTTCTAATTGTATCGATCGGGATACAACTCCAAGTGTCCGTTACCATAGGACAAGCTATCGATAGATGTTTTCTTCCCTGCAGGGGTGCACCAACTTACCCACCATGCTCGATTAACTCCGGCCGGACACACTTTCCTGGGTCATTCCCGGCCTCGGCCAAACAATACGCCGCAACCCGATCTAGGCTTAATAGAGAGGTCACGCATGCCGGACTAAGCCTATGCCCCCAGGGGTCTAGGCCATCTCCCCGGGAACTCCTGCATGTTGTGTACGCGGCCGGTGAGCAGACCTAGCTACCTCCTTCAACAAGGCAGGAGCTTACGCAGTCCAACCCGGCGCGTGCCGCTCAATCACTGACGTCTATTAAGCCTCGGCTGATGCATACAACGCAGAACGCCCATACAATCCCCACGTAATGGTTAGTGCTATCAGGCCAGAGGCCCCTCGGATCAAATATCCAAATCGTAGTGGATTAGGAGCACGCGATAACGAGCAGAGACTCACGATCGGTGTGACCCCGTCCCCCTGTCTCGAGTACTTGCGGCAAGGGCTAAGAATGCCTGGCCACGCCTCGTAAGTATCTCGTGGGCACCTTCCAGGTCAACCCGACTCCACATCACTCGCTATTAAGCTCGTGCGGGTACCCCTCAGGGCCGACCCATCTTTAGTAACATGGTTCAGTCTTAAGTATCGTAACCATAGTAACTGTGTGTCTAACACCAAGGAGAAAACCCCGGGAATCACCCCCGGTGAATTCCACTCGATGTTATCATCAAGGTGAATGTAAGAGGATCCACCCTCGAGGTTCACACTTCAGGGGATGCACGACAGAGCCGTATCGGAAGTGGTTAAGGAGGAAATCACCCTCGATGACCACTACCGGATAACTACAATACAGAGATCTCACCAGGAGTGATGTATGAGGTTCCACCCTCGGCACTCGATGGTAAATCTGCAGAGTCATACAACTAGGGGGGGCATGATGTGCGGTGTCGGGGCCTGGACGTCGATCACGTTGATCGAGTCATCAAACATAAAGCGGAGCAACTGGGACAAGGTGGGGGTCACTGATGGATCACTAACCAATCTATACTAAGCAGTTTAGGATAAGTAGGTAAGGTATGAAAGCAGGCAACAAAAACAGGCTATGCATTAGAGTAGGATCATACATAAAGCAGTAGCAGTTCTAATGCAAGCATGAGAGGGAAAGAAATGGGCGATATCGGAATGCTCAAGGAGGGTTTGCTTGCCTGAAAGCTCTGCTGAAAAAGAAGAAGTGTCGTCGATGACGTAGTCGATCACAGGGGCGGCATCCGTATCGGGGTCTACCGGAGAGAAGAGGGGGAAGGAACAGTAAATACAGAGCAAACAAAGGTACCAGTAAACATTACATGACGATAGGCAGAGCTAGGGTTGTCCTAACGTAGTACTACACGTTGCAGATGGAGGGGATAAACATCCGAGGATGAATTCCTGGCATTAGACAAATTCCGGACAGATGAAAGAGAGGGGATGGTTCCATGTTCAGCATGCTAGGGGCATGTGACAGGTGAATGGACCACACATTCAGATTCATGGGATTTTTCTGAGCAACTTTCATATAGAAAACATTTTCATCAGAGCTACGGTTTAATTTCTATGATTTTCTAAAGATTTAAACATTTTCTGGAATTATCTAAAATAATAGAAATGGAATTATGACATCAGCAGAGTGTCAGCATGACATCAGCAGGTCAACACACCCACTGACTGGTCAAACTGGCCAGTGGGTCCTACATGTCATACACAGAGGGCTAACAGTGGGTTATTTTAATTAACCATGGTTAATTAGCAGCTCGGCCCCACATGTCAGTGACTAATTAGCTTAACTAATTATGTTTATTTTTAAAAACACTTATTAGACTGATTAACAGAGGGGGGCCGACATGTCAGTGGCTGGGACTGCCCAGTCAGCACATTGACTGGGTCAACCCAGTCAACGGGGGGTCAGCGGGGCCACTGGGCAGCGACCCAGAGGCAGGCCCCAGGTGTGCCACGTTGGCTGCGTCGGGGTCTCACCGCCGGCGACCAAAACAGCGGCGGGGCTGGCCGGACTTCGCCGGAATCGCGCCACAGGGGGCCGTTTCGAGCGCGGCTGAGCTCGTTCGGAAGCGGGAGGAGCGGCGCATCCAGCGGTGAGGCTCGCATCGGATGGGGGGGTCGGCAAGGTCGCCGACGACGAGCCGGGGTGGAGGCCGTGGGTGGAGCTAGTCGGGGCTTAGCTGCGGTGCTTGTTGAGCGGATCGGGGAGATGCATTCGACTAAGCGAGGCAGCGTGCATCTAGCGGGGTGGGCCGCACGAGCGGGGGTGGCCGGAGCGGGGCTCTGCAGCGACGAGCGGCGGTGGCCCGAGCTCGGCCATGGCGGGGGGAATCAGCTAGCGTGTGTGCGCGAAAGAGAGAGGGGGAGGGCGAGTGAAACTCTCCGAGGGAGCACAAGAGGGCTCGTCGGCGGCTTAGGAGCAGCAGGGGGTTGGCGGAGCAACGACGACGTCGCGGCGGCCGCAGTTGGGGAAGAAGACGCGAGCGACGGCGGTGGCGCTCCTCGGGCTTGATCCGGAGATGAGGACGAAGAAGTAGTCCACCGCGGACCTCCTGGATACCTTGGAGGGAGGAATGGGCGCCGGTGGCCGCGGTGGAGCGCGGTGCTTGGCGGTGATGGCGCTCGGTGTTGAAGGAGGACGAGCGAGAGGAGAGGGGAGAAGGGACGGGGAGGTCCAGGGGAGTGGATGAGGGGGGGTCTAGGGGCAAGGGGAGCCCGATGTGTCACCCTTATCCCCTCGGGGAGGCGCCGATGAGGTAGGCTCGAAGGGGACGCGGCAATGTGCAAGCGCGGTCGGTGTAGCAATGCGCGGGGAAGGAGGCGACCAGGGGGGATGGGGGGAGTGGGCTGGGTCAGACGGATGGGCCAGGTGGGCCGGCTTGGCCTATGAGCTGGGCCGCCTGGTCCAGTGGGGGGTGCTTTCTGTTTTTTTTCTTTTTCTAGCAGCTTTAGCATTTTATTTTGCCACAAATGACTTTGCAAAAATATCCCACTGGCCAAAACAAATTCAAAGAAGTATTGTGCACTGCCACAAAAATGTTGGGAATTTTTTGAATCCCTTTGGATTTATTAAAAAAAGAAAAGGGCATTTTAATAGGCTGTTTTGGCTCTGTTCAAAGCATTAGGCCCATTAAGAGTTGATGATGATGTTGTGTTCCTTAACAACAAATAGTTTTGGATTATTTGCTAAAAGGTGAACATTTTTCCAACAAGTTTTGATCAACTTCATTTTGCACTTTGACTTTGAATGGAATTCAAAGAAGGAATTTGAAAAGAGATATTATCCCAGCATGATTATTATTACAAATCTTAGTAGCTTAGCATCATCATGATGGATTACTGTAGCATGACGGTGTTACATCCTCGTGGCTCACAGATTACAACAACAACAGTTGCAGGTACAGGTAATGCGATGATCTGACAAGAGAGCGATGCTTGCTTGTTTTGGAGTTCTTCTTATACTTCTTCTTCGATCAAGGGATAGATTCTGGGTTGGGGAGCATGGGATTAGTAGGGTGGATGTGGTTCTTCTTTTTGTTTGGTTTCATCCGTAGTCGGATCCTGCTCCTCTGTATGATGATTTCTATGTATTGATGAACTATTGTATTCATGTTGTAGCTTGTGGCGAGTGTAAGCCTTTATCTTGTATTCTCATCAATTCACTACATGGTATGTTGTAATGATGTCCACCTTACTATGCGCTCGAAATTCGATTGTGCCCTGATCATGAATTCATCAGGTGATTGGGATAGAATCGGATCTTTGGCACTACACATTGCAGGAGTATCTGGTGGAATAACACAATTTGAACACTTTAAGCAATCTACATAAGTATTTGGACTATCTAAATATAATGAGAGTATATACAATTCTAACCATGAGTTTGTCGTTAATGTTGGTCTTGTTCAAAGTGTGCAGTAGGTGCACCCCTGAATGATATCTTGGTCCAACATTGTGACCATCCGAGAGCGTCCAAATTTGATCAACAAAGCCGACGACAAAACATATCTCTTCCCAGCTTACTCTGCTCCCTTCAGTAACCTCCATGTTGTCTATAAAATGTTTTGTTACAATATCCACTCCGTAATAATCTATGAAAATATTTGTAAATAAGATTTGTTAGTAGTCGGATGAAATGTTGTTAGTTAAAATTGGTCGATCTACACGGATGAGTTATTGGATCAGTGCTCAAATGTACCCGGAGGTGACATTTGGGGTTTCCACCTAGTCAGAGGGACATTTCCGTACCTACTTCCAACTGGTACACTTTGGTAAATTCTTTCCAAGTACGTCCTGCGAAAAAGGTCCTATCTTCTTCATTCCAGATCCTGCATAGAAAACAGAAGCCCTCTCTTGTCTGTAGGTGGACATGTATAGTGATCCCGACATATCTGTTTATACTCAGCTTCTTCAGAAGTTCGTCTCTTGAAAATAAGGCGATGCACTCAAGAAAATTCAGAGATTGCTCAAAATTATTTAGGTTGTTTATGAAGCCGGTACCGTTAATGAGAGTGCTAAATACCATTCCTGACAGTGCTTACTAGAATTTAGGAACATTGGATATCACAAATTAGGTTATGAATTTGTTAGTTTCAGAAAAAATTATGAAAATACCAGTTTTGCAATACAAATCTGGAATTTTCTATATCTTAGTAATCATAAAAGAAATTTGCAGATTATAAGTAGGTTACTTCTGACATCTAAAGAGGGGAATGTAACAATAATTGGTACCAAGGGGGTACGGTTGGTACTTTACCAAATTTCGTTAGGTCTACCTATTTTTGGAAACTTCCCATTATAAGCATGATTTATGTTGAACTCATGAGCTTTCCTTCCTTCTTATGAACTAATCATTAAATCCATCAACATTGATGTGGTAAAATTCACATGCAGAGAATCTTCACAACTTAACCAAACACTTGAATGACATGTATGTTCGATACACTTTAAATCTAAGAACCATATGTAAGTTCTTTGAATCCTTGCGGAAGCGTGATGCGGAGGTACTTGTCCTTCTGAACATAGGGGACACCACAGAGATTCCTGGTTTCGAAACAATTCCGACACTGCATATCCAAACCATCGATTATTTCATAAATAACAGTTGGAGGTGATTTGTAGTGGATTAAGGTGATTTTCATAGGATATGGAGACGTATATGAAGACTTACCTGGTCTGATTGAACCTAACAACCTAGTTTTTTTTGCGAGGAGAATACCCCTACCACATCAAGCGTCAGCGACAAGCGGCTACCCTTATCAGCTTGTTTGACCTAGGGGAAAGATGACATCAATCCTTGTTGGCGTAGATGAAGCTGCGGTGAAGTACGGCTACGATACCCGCCAGCGACAGGCGGCGAGAGAGGGAGAGAGACTAGATTTGGGACTATACACGGCTAGTGGGGGTTTTTAGTGAAGGAGATGAACCGAGATGGCGAAGCTGATGGGACTATGCATGGACCTCTCTCTAGTTTGGGCCCACTTGTTAGCTGTAGTCCGGAAATATTAGGATAAAAATGCAACATACATTTTGTAATCAAGGGATAAGGAAAATACATGTAAAATAACAAATAGTGGGGCATTTTCTTCAATGTCAGAATGGACCAGACTTGTGGGGCATTTTCTTCAATGTCATGCATGGAAAATCAGTGAAGTAACTAAAATACATTCCCAAAATTTCCAAAACAAGAACTTTGAAATTATTTTTTAAGGATGTGACAGAACCTTGTAAACATTTACACAGTGTTTACAATGACTCTACAACATCAATTAAATCAACCTCGAGGTATAGCCACTTCCCAGTCGGTCACTCATCCTCGAACTGCTCCAGCCACAAGACGCTTAACATTCAAGTTCTTTTCAGAATGAGGTACCGAAAGGAAAGATACACCTTGCTAATATGGGTTGTCAATCGGACCCATGACACCTATGAGAATCCCACATACATTCTTCAAAACTTGACCAAAGTCATATCACATTTTGGAAAAATGTCATGAAGTAATGCCATAAAATTTCTAAAATCCAGTAAACATGTATTGAAAGAACAAAAAATAATTCTCAAAATTGTGAAAACAATGACTTGGAGGTTAATTTAATAAACATGACTGAAAAGTTAACAAAAAATCATTCTCAAAATTTTCAAAACAGGTAGTTGGAGGTTAATTTCACACACATGACTTAAAAGTTGACCAAGTCATGTCACATTTTTTTGTAAACATGTCATAAAGTAACGTGATAGACCTTCTTCACGCTAATTAACCTACCTTGAAAAAACAAAAGACCATTGCATTTTTTTCAAAAACAAGGACCTTCAGGTTAATTTAAGTGACAGGATGGATCACTATATACATTTAAGCATGCACAGGACCGGTTCTATGCACACTTAAATGTTTACAGTGCCCCATCCCATCAATTGATTTAACCTCGAGGCCACTTCCCATCCGGTCAACCATCCTCATACTAGTCCAGCCCCTGCACACTTAACTTTGAGTTCTATTAGGATGAGCTATGGGTAGGGAAGCTGCTCCTTGATGATATGGGATGCCTCTTCGCATC
Organism: Triticum urartu; assembly: GCF_003073215.2. NCBI lineage: Eukaryota > Viridiplantae > Streptophyta > Magnoliopsida > Poales > Poaceae > Triticum > Triticum urartu. Next base: position 198,667,791 of record NC_053027.1, on the reverse strand, counting down.
CTTTATGGAATACCCGGCTGACCGCAGGTCACTGACCCAATGCCACGTCGCCCGCGAACCTAGAAGCTTTGCTCCCTTGTTTAGCTGCTTCCTGCATTTTCGTCTGTTTTTTGCCGCCTGACCACCTATAAAACCTCCTCGCACTGGCCCATTCCGTTGAGCAAATGCTGCACATATCAGTCCCCGGCCATGGTTCATCTGAAAATCAACACTTGCAATAATATCAATGGCAGATGGAATCACCTGAGATCCAGCCATCCATCTCCATGCCCCAGCCCCTCTCCGCCTTGTTCCCCATATGTCCCATTAAGGTCCTTCTCTGGAGGAGCTTGAAGCCGCGCAAAGCGAGCTTGCATAAGAGGAGGCATTGATGGAGGAGGATCATGCGGTGATGGAGATTGATGATGAGCATGACGAGATGGAGACGAAGGAAGATGACTACGAGTACGAAGACGATGAGCCGGTGGTTAGCTATTTGCTTCCGGCAATTGTGGCGGAGCTACCTCCGATGGTGGAGGAGGAGCTGCATTTATCTGCCACCTTGGAGGCGTCGTTAGAGACCCTCATCATTGATCAAACTGATCGTGAGATGGACTCCGCGTCCTTCGTTGGTCCTGTGAAATCGCCTTGCAAGACTTCCTCAGCCCTGACGAAGTAAGGTGTAGCGACCCAACCCGAATGGGTCAAGTCTCTATGCTTACGTGTCATCCCTGGATCAGTATGCTGACACACACAGTACTCGAAGGATTTATAACAGAGGTAAATCACATGTATAAAGTAACATAAATACTATTACCTCAATCCAAATATAGCGGAAGCAACAAGGTTGTGGTTTCCCATCAACACCAACGGCAAAGTTGAGTGTAGAAACCGTAACCCTAACGTATCACTTACTCGTCGTAAGAAACCTGCAACATAAGACGTTGCAGCCCGAAACGGGTCAGTACATTGAATGTACTAGCAAATTCACACCATAGAGAAATGATGAACAATGGCTATCACTACATGCATATTTGGCTGGTGGAAAAGCTCTATGGTTATAAGGTTTTTGCGTAAAGCCAATTTTTCCCTACTGCAAAGGAATAAATTTATTTAACTATCATGGTGGTTGTGAAACATTGAGAATGGTTGACAGCATTCTCAATCCCAATTAAAAGTAATTAAAACCCAACAACATTAATTAGAAGTAACGTGATGAGATTCACAATGATATTCAAGTACTAGATACTCAAGTTGTCCATAACCGGGGACACGGCTAATCATGATTAGTTTGTTACTCTGCAGAGGTTTGCGCACTTTTCCCCACAAGACTCGATCGCCTCCGTTTGGTTTCTTGCACTACATGGTGTTTGAGAAGACGGATGACCGAGACATAGTCTTTCAGAAGCGCTAGCACCTTACATGTGGGGTAGACCGGTACACCTACATCCCCTACATCTGCTAGTCCACCCCGTAAGAGTTCGCACTACGTAGTCAACTATGCCAGAGCCCATAATGGCTTGTGGCTGCACACGGAAGTTTCTAGCATGAAAGATCTTATGATCCTCTTTGATCCTGGGTGGCGGTCCAAAAAAAAACAGGCAAGTCCTGATAGACATCAGGTGCCACAATCCACCCAGATGTGTGTTAGGTTGCCACCTTAGATAAACCATTAAAATTAATAAACTCACATCTGTCATGGATATCACTCACCCAATCCACGTCTACTAGCATAGCATGGCATAATAAGCAACGTAGAAGTAACTCCCAAGGGTTTGATAATAATACAGGTAATAGGTACTACCTCATCTACTTCCCATCCCACAATTTAATTAGATCCTAATCATGCAGTGTGAGAGGATTGATCTAATGCAATAAAACTGGGTTGTAGAAAAGGTATGATCAAAGTGTGAACTTGCCTGCAATGTTGATGAAGATGATGCGCACTCAAAACTCTTGATAGATCTACTCGTCACACTCCGGTCAATCTATCGTAGGCAAGCAATAGTAACCACACAATAAGTACTCATCTAATGCACAGGTAAAACTCGAACAAGAGATCGAACCAGGTAGTTCAACTTAAGAACTCCGGTTGCAAAGAAAGAACGAACCGAACAAACGACGGAAAACAAACGGCGGAAGAAAACAACTCGGTTCTAGCAAGTTGAAACTAGGTAAAATTTTACCGGGGCAAAAACTTGTTCAAGTTGATTAGACGGAACGGCGGTTTCGAGAAGAAACTCCAGGCGCTTGAATCACCTGATTCCGATAAACGAGCGAGAAGATAAACTAGAACGAAGATCGGATCTGAGATCGCGATCGCGGAATAAATCCGATGAGAAGAAAAAGAAGAACGGTTAAACGAACGGGCGTCGTTAACCGGGGATAATCGGTGATCATGTTCGTTGAAACGAACGGTCCGAAAAAAGAACGAGAACCGATCTAGAAAACCGGAACGGTTTGGCGAAGAATCGGAGAGAAAACGAATCGGTAGAGAAGAAAAGAATCGGAACGATTTATAAGTAAAACCGAACCAAGGGAAAGAAGAGACGCGGCGCGGTACCTCCGGCGAACGGCGGCGACGGCGGCGTTGACGCAGGGCGGCGGCGGCGCGGTGACGCAGGGCGGCAGCGGCGCGGCAAGGTGCGGCGGCGGCGGGGCAAGGTGCGGCGGCGGCGCGGCATGGTGCGGCGGCGCGGGTGAGGCGGCGGGCGAGGCAGGGTGATGGTGAGGTGGTGGTGCGGCGGCGGCGGTGGGCAAGGTGCGGCGCGGCGCGGTGGTGGTGAGGCGGCTTAGGCGCGGGGCGGCGGTGACGCAGGGCGCGGGGTGGAGCTGCGTGCTGCTGCTTGTTGCGGCTTTGATTTGATGTGTTTAGAGGGGGGGTGCTTGGGTATTTATATGGGTGAGGGGAGACAAAACTTGGGGTAGAGGTCAAGGAATTGGACTAGGACTAGGAAAGAAAAGAGGGAAAAGATCTAGAAAAAAAACGAAAGTAGATGAATCCTACTAGGAATCCACAAAGGACGGCGGCTCCCTGGCGCCTTGCGCCTGGTGCGGCTCCTCCCTGGGCGTGGCGCGCGATGGCCTCTGGCCTGGCTGGCTCGGTGGCTTGGGCCTTAGGCCCAAGTCGCTGGAGCTCTCTCTCTCTCTCTTTTTTTTTCTAAAACTTTTCTGCGCTCGGAAAAAAAACAAAACGAGATCTAAACGAACTCCAAATCTAATAAAGTAAATTTTCTCCGACTCCTAAAAATGAGTCGAACAAAATGAACTTTACTCCGGGCCTAAAAAGCAAATTTTGAAAACGCGCATTTTTCCCTATCCAAATAAAATGCAAACAAACACCGGAAAACGAAATTTGATCTATTTATTAAATCTTCATTTTCCCTATATTTTGGGAAAGTCATATTATTCCCTCTCTTATATTTTTGACGTCGGAAAAATAATTGAAGATGAAATAAATAAATCAAATGACCCTCTTTTCAAATTCGAGAAAACTCTCAAATATGAAAATAACGAAATCTCCAACTCTCTCCGAAGGTCCTTGAGTTGCGTGAAATTTCTAGGATCGACCAAAATGCAAGAAAATAGGATATGCATGATGATCTAATGTATTCCAATTTGAAAAATAAATTCAAAAGAACTTTGAATTTAATTCTTTGAAACTCCCAACTCTTATTTCATATAATTTTAAGAAGTCATTTTATCTTCTCACGTGAAAATCATTGAGTCGCATAAAGTTTCAGAATTGGAATATTTTCAAATGAAATTCAAATATTTTCAACACCCCTTGTCATTTAAATAAATGGAAGAAGTCATGTCATCTTCTCTCCGGGGTTTAGTGTTTGAAAAGCATTTGAATTCATGGAGATCAGAAAGCAAATATGAAAGTTTGGGAAAGTCCTTTTATTCCCTCTCATTTAACTTTCAAAAGAATTCGAATTTCACTCAATTTCACGCAATCAATCAAACAATCAATCAAATCTATCTATTTGTTTATAACATTCCAAAATTTAGAATTTTGGGATGTTACACAAGGCAATAGTTCTACACCGACGAACGGTGTGCCCTCGAGGACATCCGCGACATCGTCGACCGGGCTCGCCGAGAAGAGGAAGCGACGGCGATGAAAGCTGGTAGCGCATCAAAGTAGTTGCATATGCCGAGGACTAGTATTAGTGGAGGACACCTTTTGATTAGAGGATAAATTCCTCTATAATGTATTTACCTTTCATCTTCAGATTCAGGACGAAAAAGTTTGAGGAATGAATGTGTTATCTCTTCGAGTGCTTTAGACTGAAAATAGAATGTGTTGCTAATTCATCCAAAATAGACATGCTAACCACACTACAATATGTTTGTTCTGAAGTAGGCATGTCCACTGTCTGAAATAGAAACTGAACTTTATGACGAAAGAATTGGTGTTCCCATCCAAAATTTAACCTTTTTTTAATCATATGCAGAGCACAAATCCATATGATTTCTACAAATCAACAAGCAATTGGAGCAAATGCATTCCAAATTTATCAAAAACTTACATGGTGATGAAACTGTCATCTATTTGCTCTAAAGTAGGCATGTCCAATTTTTTAAATTGCAAGTGAATTTTCTGATAAAACAATAGATCTTTAGGTGTAGACTTTCACTTGATTTATTCAGTCATAGGCAGAGCACATTGACATATGATCTGTTCAAACCAACAAGCAATCACAATGAATGGTAGATGTATCTGACAAGTGGACATGGCCAATGTAACATGCTTATTACTTCTACTTGTGCACACTACACACATATCTTGGTTCATTCATGTACATGTTACGAAGCAAACCACACCCAAAGAGTTCACATTTTCTTCTCTGAACTCTATACATGTTTTAAAAAGCCGATATTAATACCCCATACAAAACCCCCAAATTTGTAACCATGGTTAGGAACAAAACTGGTTTTGGCCATATGAAAGTTGCAACAATGAGATGTTTTAATCAAGACAACACGTGTGCACTAGGGTATGGAAGTAGTGTTACTAGGGAGTATAAATGGTCATAGCAAATATATCTTGAAATGGTTATGAGGACACACAAATATGATGAAATACCACATTGAATGACATCTACAATAAGTTGTTTGAATCAAGGAGAACATGTGTGCATCTTGATTTTCAAATGGCTCTGAGTACATGGAAAATGAAAGGAAATACCACAATGTATGAGAAAACACATATACAATAAGTTGTTTGAATTAAGGAGAACATGTGTGCACTATGGGTATGGAAGTAGTGTCAGTAGGAGGTACAAAAGTGCGTGCCATCTAGATTTTCAAATGGTTATGAGTACATGGAAAATGAAAGAAAATGCCACAATGAATGAGAAAACACATCTACAATAAGTTGTTTGAATTAGGGTGAACATGTGAGCACTAGGGGTATGGAGCTAGTGTTAGTAGTAGGTACAAAAGGGCATACCATCTTGATTTTCAAATGGCTATGAGTACATGGAAAATGAAAAGGAAGTACCACAATGAATTAGGAAACACATTTACAATAAGTTGTTTGAATCAAGGAGAACATGAGTGCACTAGGGGTATGGAAGTAGTGTTAGTAGGAGGTACAAAAGGGTGTGGCATCTAGATTTTCAAATGGGGAGTGAACAACCATTAGGACAAGTCAAGTGGTAACGTCAGTTCATATGTCACATGGACAAAGATGTATTATATGATCTAATCTTAATTATTGTTGGTTTGTCATGTACAAGGAAAAGAATGATTCATTGAAAACTTGTTGAAAGGACCTTGGCACAGAAAATAAACCTCTTCTAAAAAAAGGGTTCCACCTTCCTTTAATATTCTCGTCAGACCTGAAATTTTTGTTCCGCCCACACTTTAGTTCCCTCTCTTTTTTTGTTCCCCCCAACTATTTTAAATGCCGCACTCATTTTCCCCCACCAATCGTATAAAGATTCTTCCCAGTTCACCAAATGAACCCACAATTTTTGGGGAATGTTGCATGGAAAAAAATCTAGGCACACGGAAGATCTATCCATGGAGATGCATACCAACGAGAGGGGAGAGTGTGTGTACGTACCCTCGTAGACCGTAAGCGGAAGTGTTTAGTAACGCGGTTGATGTAGTTGAACTTCTTCGCGATCCAACCGATCGAGTACCGAACATACGACACCTCCGCGACAGCGCAAGTTCAGCTCTGTGACATCCTCGCCTTCTTGATCTAGCAAGACTTCGAAGTAGTGGATGAGTTCCGGTAGCGTGACAGCATGATGATGCTATCTGCGCAGGGCTTCGCCTAAGCACTACGAAAATATGACGGAGCGACGAAACTGTGGAGGGGGGTGTCGCACACGGCTAAGAGATTGTCGTGGTTATGTGTGGCACCCCTCTCCCACTTATATATAGGTGGGGGGATGGGAGACTGCCAGGAGGTGCCCCAAGTAGGCCGAATCCTACTTGGGGTCCTCCCCAAGCCGCGCCCCCTTTCCTTATTAGGTGAGCAGGGAAAGGCGGGGGAGGGTGGCGCCCCCCCCTTCCTTTCTCCCTTGAGAAGGGGAAGGCAGGAGGTGCTAGCCCTCCCCTTTCCTTCCATAGGGCCAGCGAACAGGGAGAGGGGTGCACCAACCCCGTTGTGGGCTGGTATGTCCCCCCTTGGCTCATTAGCCCCATACACCTACCGGGAGTGTCCAGAACCCCTTCCGGTGATCCGAAGACTAACCGGTGCACTCTGAAACTCTTCTGGTGTCCGAATATGATCGTCCTATATATCAATCTTTACCTACGGACCATTCCGGAGCTCCTCGTCATGTCTGTGATATCATCCAGGACTCCGAACAACATTCGGTCACCAAATCATATAACTCATATAACACTATATCATCAACTAACATTAAGTGTGCGGACCCTACGGGTTCCATAACTATGTAGACATGACCGAGACACCTCTCCAGTCAATAACCAATAGCGGAACCTAGATGCCAATATTGGATCCTACATATTCTACAAAGATCTTTATTGGTCGAACCTTATGACAACCTACATAATTCCCTTTCTCCATCGGCATGTTACTTGCCCGAGATTCGATCGTCGGTATCTTCGTACCTAGTTCAATCCCGTTACCAGCAAGTCTCTTTACTTGTTCCGTAATACATCATCCTGCAACTGACTCCTAAGTTTCTTGCAAGGCTTCTTATGATGTGTATTACCGAGAGGGCCCAGAGATACCTCTCCGATACTCAGAGTGACAAATCCTAATATCGATCTATGCCAACTCAACAAACACCTTTGGAGATACCTGTAGAGCATCTCTATGGTCAACCAATTATGTTGTGACATTTGATAGCACACAAGGTATTCCTTTGGTATCTGGGAGTTGCATAATCTCATAGTCAAAGGAGTATGTATTTGACATTAAGAAAGCAATAGCAATAAACTGAACGATCAATATGCTAAGATAACAGACGGGTCTTGTCCATCACATCATTCTCCTAATGATGTGACCCCATTATCAAATGACAACACATGTCTATGGTTAGGAAACCTTAACCATTTTTTGTCAATGAGCTAGTCTAGTAGAGGCTTACTAGGGACACGGTATTTGTTTATGTATTCACACATGTATTTTCCAATCAATACAATTCTAGCATGAATAATAAACCATTATCACGAATAAGGAAATATAAAATAACAACTTTATTATTGCCTCCAGGGCATATTTCCTTCAACAACTTCTTTCGCACCATCCCCTCATATGTCTCTTCTTCCCCAGATCCAATCCACTTGTGGCAACCAAATGGATCTCTCCCCGGTGTTCAGCATGACCGATGTGCTTCGAAGCAACAAACAACGTAAACTCCCCCTGTCAACCCCAAAACCTAATCCTACACTACCAGTTAACAACTCCAGTCCCCTCTCGCCCCACTGCCCCTTTTAAGATTTGCACGTGCTTTCATGTTTTCACATGTTGTTCTTTCAAAGAAAGATCCTACATTTATTATGGATGCAAAAAAACAAATCATAAGTACTGATGAATTTGTAGGCTTCAAATGTATAGTCTGACCATAATTATTCAAATTATCAAACACTACTCTAACAGTGCCATCAATCAAATTGCAGAATGAATCGGGGATTAAGCATACACCATCAAAACTGCTTGAGACGCTAGCAATACCTGATGTAGAAATCATTGAGGAAAAGAGCTCCTCAAGCACGTTACTTTCAAGCATGGGCATCTCATCCTCCTCTAGGAAGAATTCATCTCGTGAACATATCCGTGAGCTAGAACACCTCATTGCAACTCAGGAGGCAGGTGCCAAAAAGGCAAGTGAGATGTTTCATGAGGAGCTGAATGAAATGCTTTTTGCCTAGATAGTAGAAATTAAAGAACTCAAGAAGAAGCAGCTATAAGAGATTGAAGATTTCAAGATGGATCTGCAGAAGAAATCCACTATGTTTGAAAAAGGCAAAGACATACGGAGGCAATGCTTAGTCACCTATTAAGGAAGTCCATGCAGTCAGCACATGACAGCGTCTGAAAAACACCGATTGCCTCATGCTTATAGTCAATTTAATTTTCCTTTGGCTGAGATTGTCCTTTGCTTCTCCTTGTAAAATATCAGGATTCACTTATAATGGAAGATCTATAGCCAATGTTTGAATTCTCATATTCCAGCGAATCAAATTTTGAATCTATTTTTCTGAAATGACAAATAAAATACAAATTCACTAGCAAAATTAACAATATATGAATTATAACTTTTTTCTACGTGCGACGACAATTGTGACATAAGTGCATGTCGTCAACAATGTCTGGTCCCACTTGTAAGCAGGCACGTCAGCATCTTCTGGGCCCATATGTCAGCAGTGTTGACTGGCCAAAGATGACGTCGAGTTATTATTGATGGGACCGTCAGTGATAAATCCCACGGCAGACCCACATGGTAGAAGCCACATCAGCAACTACTGGCCCCACCTGTTAGAATCATTGACCAGTCACCCCCGGACTGATCATCGGTAACGAATTATCATTGCGAAAAAGATCTTAGGTGGCAGATTGTGCTATCATAGGTGACATACTGGGCTGTCACAAAAAATGACCATCAGTAACATTATTTGGTTCGTCATCTAAAATGCGATCTTGCCTGCAAAAGAAGTGGTACCATCAAAGTTTTGTTGTCTATGACGGTGCTTCGGTGACGGTGGGGGTGACAGCGGAAAAATTTCACCAGCGTATTTACCATGATGAAAAAGGGTTATACATGACACAAGTGAAACTCGCAAAATAGAGCAAATTTTGTAGCATGAGCAGTTTGTCGCTTTTATTACTCCATCATCACAAGTTCGTGCAAAGCTCATTTCCCTTCCAATAAAAGTTCATACATATTTAGGCAATGTTTATTGCATGCACATGAGACAAATTACTTGAAGGATCTAACTCAACCCATAGTTAGATATGGTGGACTCATGGAAAGTAACTAGTTTTAAGGTTTTGGTTGCACAAGTAGTATTTCTACTTAGTACGCACATTTTTGGCTAGCAAATATTGTAGACAAAGATCGGGATCCATGACAATATAACTTCTATGCTATGTTTGTTAGATTCCAATAGATTTTATTTATACACCCTCATGTGAAGTCACTACTTCCTACGAGATAAGCATATGAAATTTATTTTGCAAGGGTGAGATGCATGGCAATGAAAAGTAAAAGATACTCATACTAATCTTTATTATAGAAACTCTCACGCATGGTTACATCGGTAGCACAGGGATGAAACAAACACTTTCAAAGCTAATCATACTAAGACCTTTTCTATATCGTGAGATAACTCAAGATCGAACTAAGACCTTTTCTATATCCGCATACTTGTCCTACATAATGAATTTTTATCTTGTAGGACAAGTATATAGCACGAAGGCAGAGTCGAGGAAGTGCATGTGGCCACCACAAGCCTGAGTGGCGCGACCAAGGGGGCTGGCCGCACCGCCAAGGCTTGTGGTGGCCATGTCATGGTTTTGTCATGGCAGATGTCCTCATAGGAGAACTAAGTTGTGAGGCCATTGCTGCTAGGTGAAAGCTTGGACGGGGTTGATCGCAAACAAGAGGCGCGAGTTTACCGAGGTTTGTCCCCTCATGAAGGAGGTAATAGCCTACTCCTGCTTGATTGCTATTAATGATGATGATCTCGATTACAAGGGTGCTATCTTTTCACCAATGACTCGAGAGATTCAAACTTCTCCTTCTGGACGACCTAGGAACCCCCTTTACATAATAGGCCGGGTCCATGGTGTAAAATAATGTCTGGGTCCTACCCGTTCTAGGAGTCCTCGACTACAACTTCTATATGTCTTCCAAGTTTTAATTAACTCCACCCCGAGCTTAGACTCTGATGAACCGGCTCTCGCTGGCCTGGGCCACGTTTCCTTCTGGGCCACCTAAACCGGCTTTGACAGCTCCAAGAATAAGCCGGCCCTTGACCTCCGAGTGTTTTTGCGCGCTGTTGGGTCATCCTTTGCGGGTTATATCCCCAACATTAGCAGCAGGTTAGTGATGTCTACTAGACAATTTATTCTTATAGACTCATGTTGGGCCTCCAAGTGGAGAGTTTTGTAGGACAGTAACAAATTTCCCTCACGTGGATGACCTAAGGTTTATCAATCCGTGGGAGGCGTAGGATGAAGATGGTCTCTCTCAAACAACCCTGCAATGAAATATAAGAAATCTCTTCTATCCCCAACACACCAAATACAATGGTAAATTGTATAGGTGCACTAGTTCGACGAAGAGATGGTGATACAAGTGTAGTATGGATAGTAGATTAGGTTTTTATAATATGAAAAAATAAAAACAGCAAGGTAGCAAGTGATAAAACGGAGCACAAACGATATTTTTTGACATGAAGACTAAGGGAGGCCCCTACAGTATAATTGGTGCAACAAACCCAAATTGCAAGTACCATGCCTTGAACATGGGTGGGTGGGATGGCATCAGCCCCTTTCCACCACTAGGCTATGCCTTAGTTTGTGAGCACAAACGGTGTTGCAATGCTTGAAAACACGGACTAGGGTTCATACTTTCACTAATGCAATCTCTCAACAGTGCTAACATAATTGAATCATATAACAATTCCACAACGTGCGACAAAGAATCACTCCAAAATTTCTATTGGAGAACGTAGGATGAAACGTGTATCAACCTCTATGCATAGATTACCCCAATGTCACGGAAATACGCAAGTTGAATACCAAAACATACATCAAGTAACCCAATAGAATACCCCATTGTCACCACGGGCATCCACTTCCAAGACATAGGTCAAGTGATCTCAAATCCACTATTCAATCCAACACAACAAAACCTCAAAGAGCAAGACTCAATTCATCACAATAAGATATGATCCGACTATATTAACAAAGCCCATGGTTACATCAAGATCATGCCGGATTGAGAACACTAGAGAGAGAGAGAGAGATCAAATACACAACTACTAGTACATACCCTCAGCCCCAAGGGTGAAGTACTCCCTCCTTGTTATGGAGACCGCTGGGATGATGAAGATGGCATCCGATGACGGTTTCCCCCTTTGGGAGGGTGCTAGAACAGGGCTCCAGATGGGATCTCTTCGGAATAGAGGCTTGCGGCGGCGGAGTCGAAGGACTAGGTTAACTTTATGGAGTTTCAAAATATATAAAAAATTCAGCGTTGGAATCACGCGAAGAGAGGCCACAGGGGGGGGCAGAAGGTATCTTAGCGCTGCCACCCCCTGGGCGCGCCAGGATACCTTGTCACCTCCTTGTGGGTCTATTGGTACTCCCTCGAAGCTTCTGGCATCTCTTATGTTCCAAAAAAATCGTCAAAAAGTTTCGTTGCTTTTGGACTTCGTTTGGTATGGATTTTCTGGAAAACCAAAAACAAGCAGAAAACAACAACCGACACTGGGCACTAGGTTAATATGTTAGTCCATGAAAAATCATATAAAAGTCATATCAAAGTGCACCAAAAACATATAAAATTATAATAAACATGGCTTGAATACTTAGTAAATTATAGATACATTGGAGACGTATCAACATCCTCAAGCCAAATTCCTGCTTGTCCTCGAGTAGGTAAATGATAAAAGTAATAATTTATGAAGTGTGAATGCTAGCATAGAGCATAAGTTTGATCAATTATAATTTCAATCACCTTTTCTAGAATCACAAACAACAACTCTTTTTTTATAAAAATCATCTTGATAATGTAGAAATCAATTCACATGTTATGGTTTAAACAACGCATTCTATTGAAACTTAACAACCTATGTTCTTAGTCACCAAACAATTGCAATTTAACTTAGTTTCAACAAAGTCTAAATAAGAGCTCCACATACTCAATTATCATATAGTCTTCTATGATTTCTAGTAGTCAAAGCATATTTTTAGAACAAATAGCATCCACCGAACACAGAAAGAAAGGGGCTTAATGTTTCGCCTCCCAACTTACTTATCATAGAGATAATTGTCAACAGTAATAATTCATGATCAAATATATGTGACTAGATATATGTGTCTGGATCTTTCCCCACCACATGGTTCTTTTCCATTAGAGAATATATGAGGTTGAAATTAGAATGAATACTTATTAACTCATGTATAAAAGTAAAGGCTGGAAATTAAAAGATAGGCCCTTCCCAAAGGGAAGAAGAGGTTGTCATGCGCTTTTGAATTTTTTGATGTGCAAGTGCTTAATGCAAAGGAACGTCTTATATTGCCCCTTGTGATAGTAACCTTAATTATGAAGTCCTTCTCTTTTATTTCTTTACCATCACAAGTTTGTACAAAGCTTATTTCCCTTGCAATAAAAGATCATTAATGTCTACTACACAACTTGTTCTCGTAGACTCGTGTTGGGCCTCCAAGCACAGAGTTTTGTAGGATAGTAGCAAATTTCCCTCAAGTGGATGACCTAAGGTTTATCAATCTATGGGAGGCGTAGGATGAAGATGGTCTCTCTAAAACAACCCTGCAACCAAATAATAAAAAGTCTCTTGTGTCCCCAACACACCAAATACAATAGTAAATTGTATAGGTGCACTAGTTCGGCGAAGAGATGGTGATACAAATGACGCCTATGGTCCGTACTTTCGCTTGTGCAATCTCTCAATAATGCTAATATAATCGGATCACATAACCATCCCTCAACATGTGATGAAGAGTCACTCCAAAGTTCCTATCTGGCGGAGAACATAAGAATAAATTGTTTGTAGCTATTATTTCTGATCGATCAATCTAAGAGTTTGTACTAAAATAACACCAAGTTATTCTTTCCGATCGATCTATCAAGAGTTTGTACTAAAATAACACAAGTTATTCTTTCTGATCGATCTATCAAGAGTTCGTACTAAAATAACACCAAAACAAATTCAGATCCATAATACTCAATCCAACACAAAGAACCTCATAGAGTGCCCCAAGATTTCTACCGGAGAAACAAAAGACGAGAACGTGCATCAACCACTATGCATATATTACCCCAATGTCACCTCAGGAATCCGTGAGTTGAGTGCCAACACTCATATCAAATTAATCAATATGATACCCCATTGTCACCACAAGTATACATAGCAAGACATACATCGAGTGATCTCGAATCCACAAAAGTATTCAATCTGATAAAATGAAATCTCAAAGATAAAACTCAATTCAGAACAAGATAGAGAGGGGAAAACACCATATGATCCAACTATATTAACAAAGCCCGCGATACATCAAGATCGTGACATCTCAAGAACATGAGAGAGAGAGAGAGATTAAACACATAGCTACTGGTACAAATCTCAGCCCTAAGGGTGGACTACTCCCTCATCATCATGGTGGCCGCCGGGATGATGAAGATGTCCACCGGTGATGATTTCCCCCTCCGGTGAAGTGCCGGAGCGGGGTCTAGATTGGGTTTTTGTGGCTACAGAGGCTTGGAGTGGCGAAACTTCTGATCCAGGGCTATTTCTGATGGTTTCTATATTTATAGGATTTTTTGGTGTTGGAATAATGCTAAGATAAACCTTGAGGTGAGCACAACCCACTGGGGCAAGCCGGGCCCCTCAGGCGCGCCCTGGTGGGTTATGCCCTCCTCTTGGCTCTTCTGGACCTCCCACTAAGCTTCGGGGTCTCTTTTGTTCCAAAATAATTGTCAAAAAGTTTCAGCTTATGTGGAGAATTTTCATTTCTGCACAAAAAACAACACCACAGTAATTCTGCTGAAAACAGCGTCAGTCTGGGTTAGTTCCATGCAAATCATACCAAAACCATATAAAATTGTTGTAAACACAACATGAATACTTCGTAAATTATAGATACATTGGAGACGTATCAGTATCCCCAAGCTTAATTCCTACTTGTCCTGGAGTAGGTAAATGATAAAATAAATAATTTTATGAAGTGTGAATGCTAGCATAGTGCATAAGTTTGATCAATGATAATATCAACCACTTATTCTAGAATCATAACAGTAACTCTTTCTCATGAAACTCATCATGATAAAGTAGCAATTGAGAGAGGATTTTTTTGTTGTGGAATGCTACCTATCATATTCATCATATACTCTTTCTTTTGTATCATGGACATTTGGACTTGAATGATTCAAAGCAATAGTCTATAATTTATCATGAAGACTTCAATACTCAAGCATATCAACAAGAAACCATGTCTTTCAAAATATCAACACTAAAGAAAGTTATCCCTAGTCCATCATGCTCAATCATTAATCCATTCGGAAAACACAGTCGAATATTAGCTACATCCAATGCACAAGTATGATCATAGTGCTCCCTAGTTGGTGCTTTATAAGAGAAGATGGAGACTCAAAAAAATTGCATAAAAGTAAATATATGTGCCCTTCGCAAAGGGAAACGGAGATTTGTAGAGGTGCCAGAGCTCAAAGCTTAAACTGAGGGATAAAAATATTTTGGGAGGCATACTTTTCCCGTCAACAAAAACGACTGAGTAATTTCCAACACTTTCCTTTTTCCCAAACATAAAATAAAATTTATTCCTTTTTCCACCATAGTTTCACACTCCACGACTAGCCATATCCACGGGTGCCGTCCATACCAACACTTTCCAAGGAATTTATTATTTGACAACATAAAGTAAATTTATTTTTTATTTCGGGACTAGGCATCCCTATTACCATCGTACTCTAGTGCAATGACAAGTGAATAAACACTCATCTTGAGAATAACACATCTAGCATTGAAAAGATTAGCCACCCCCTGATACGTCTCCAACGTATGTATAATATTTGATTGTTCCATGCTGTTATATTATCAATCTTGGATGTTTTATAATCATTTTATAGTCATTTTATACCATTTTTGGTACTGAACTATTGACATAGTGCCAAGTGCCAGTTGTTGTTTTTTCCATGTTTTTACATCGCAGAAAATCAATACCAAACGGAGTCCAAATGCCACGAAACTTTATGAAGAATTTTTATGGGCCAAAAGGAACACAACGGGCCCTGGCTGTGGCTGGGGGTGCCCCGGGGGATGCACAACCCACCAGGGCATGCCAGGAGGCCCTGGTGCGCCCTAGTGGGTTGTGCCCACCTCGGGTGCCCCCCGGACCACCTCTTTGCTCTATAAATACCCCCAATATTTCTAGAACCCTAGGGGAGTCGACGAAATATTCATCCAGCCGCCGCAGAGTCCAGAACCACCAGATCCAATCTAGACACCATCTCGGATGGAGTTCACCACCTCCATTGGTGCCTCTCCGATGATGCGTGAGTACTTCTTTGTAGACCTTCAGGTCCATAGTTAGTAGCTAGATGGCTTCCTCTCTCTCACTCTTGATTCTCAATACAATGGTCTCTTGGAGATCCATATGATGTAACTCTTTTGCGGTGTGTTTGTTGGGATCGGTGAACTTTGAATTTATGATCAGATCTCTCTTTTTATATCCATGAAAGTATTTGAGTTTTTTGATCTCTTTTATGCATGACCTCTTATAGCCTCGTATTTCTTCTCTGATATTTGGGTTTTGTTGGGCCAACTTGGTCTATGTATCTTGCAATGGGAAGAGGTGCTTTGTAGTGGGTTCGATCTTACGGTGCTTGATCCCAGTGACAAAAAGGAAACCGACACGTAAGTATCGTTGCTACTAAGGATAAAACGATGGGTTCTATCTCAACATAGATAGATATTGTGTACATCATGTCATTGTTCTTATTGCATTACTCCGTTTCTCCATGAACTTAATACACTAGATGCATGTTGGATAGCGGTCGGTGTGTGGAGTAATAGTAGTAGATGCAGGCAGGAGTCGGTCTACTAATCTTGGACGTGATGCCTATGTAATGATCATTGCCTGGATATCTTCATGAGTATTTGAAATTCTATCAATTGCCCAACAGTAATTTGTTCACCCACCGCTTTGCTATTTTTCTCGAGAGAAGCCACTAGTGAAACCTACGGCCCCCGGGTCTCTTTGTCATATTATTTGCCTTTATGATATATTTTATTTGCCATTTATTTTCAGATCTATTAATCCAAAAACCCAAAAATACTTTGCTGCAAATTTATTCTTATTTATTTGTTTGGCATTCGATCTATCAATCTACTACAAATGTACCTCACGTTTGTTTTCCTATTGAGGGATTCCTTGATTAGGGGGTGTTCGGATAGCCGGACTATACCTTCAGCCGGACTCCTGGACTATGAAGATACAAGATTGAAGACTTCGTCCCGTGTCCGGATGGGACTTTCCTTGGCGTGGAAGGCAAGCTTGGCGATGCGGATATTCAAGATCTCCTACCATTGTAACCGACTCTGTGTAACCCTAACCTTATCCGGTGTCTATATAAACCAGAGGGTTGTAGTCCGTAGGACATCAACTCCATATACAACAATCATACCATAGGCTAGCTTCTAGGGTTTAGCCTCCTTGATCTCGTGGTAGATCTACTCTTGTACTACCCATATCATCAATATTAATCAAGCAGGAGTAGGGTATTACCTCCATCAAGAGGGCCTGAACCTGGGTAAAAACATCGTGTCCCTTGTCTCCTGTTACCATCCGGCATTGACGCACAGTTCGGGACCCCCTACCCGAGATCCGCCGGTTTTGACACCGACATTGGTGCTTTCATTGAGAGTTCCTCTGTGCCCTTGCAATCAGGAAGGATGCCTCCTCCTGTCTTTAAAGACGGCACCGTTGCTAAGGGAGCCTTGGCTGTCGGCCAAACTCTCCGGCTAGGTGGTTTCCTCATGACCGCCTGTTCGGCTGTTGCGTCGATGGTGACCTCTCGGGTCATCAAAAGCAACCTACACGTTATCTCGGAGCTCGTCGAGCAGCTAGATCCAATGGAGCTCTCTTCCGTAAACGAGCTCTTGGATCGCATCGCCGCCCTGGGGGTCGCTATGGATTATGACCAGGTTGGGCTTAAACCCACCACGTTGCCATGGTAGAGGCGCAGAGCGGCGACCCTTCATCTATTTTAAGGACTAGCTAAGTCCGAATTGCCGACCCCTCCAAGCCGGATACCCGCAGAGAGGAGGATGTAACTCAAGACCTGAGCTTAGGATCAGGCAACGGGATAGATTCGTTGGACAACATCCAAGAATCCGAACTTCAGAGTTCGGAAACTCTTCGGCCTCTGAATCTTGGATTGGGTGAGGTTTCAGATTCAACGACACCCGCCCACCCGAACATAAGCGATCTCTCCCAAATCAGGCAGAGGCCCGAGGAAACAGTACATAATTACTGGGCCAGATTCCTCCTGGTTATGAACAGGATAAAGGATTGCCGCGAGGGAGACGCAATCTCAATTTTCTGCAGTAATTGCACGAACGAGGGAATCCTTAACGCCGTAAGTCGTCGTGATATTACACGTTTCGCTGACTTGGAATCCATAGTACAAAAATACTGTGCGATGGAAAGCACCTGGAAAACCGAAATAAAATTTTGGGATAATCCAACCTTGAATAGTAATCCCGTCTGAACTAAGAGGGTGCATCATCATAGGACACCCGGGATAAACACCAAAAAGCCAAAACCCTCTACAGGGCATGGAACCGTACTGGAAAGGTGGCTTGATAGACCCTGTAGAATTCATAGTACAGAGGACGCCACACCAACTCACAGCCTTAGAGCATGTTGGATACTCCGGCAGGTGGCCAAAATTGGCGAGGACCTCTTAATTCTGGAGGCCGCAGAAAGCCAGCCCGAGGACATCAGTACCGTTCTCACAGTCTTCGAGACTTTCGCATCAAACAATATGCGAAAAAGAACACTCCGCAGCCTTGCCGAAGTCTATCAAGTTGCAACAATAAATCCATGGAGCGACACTGCTATTACCTTCAACGCAAGTGATAAACCTAGATTCCGAACAGCCCGAGCACCAGCCGCATTGGTCCTAAGTCCCATAGTGGACGGCTTTCGCCTCACCAAGGTGCTCATGGATGGAGGCAGTGGACTGAACCTCATTTATGAGGAAACCCTTCAAAAAATGGAAATAGACTGGAACCGCATCGAGCGAAGCAGCACAACCTTTAGAGGAATAATCCCCAGTCGGGAAGCGCGCTGCACAGGAAAAATCACACTAGATGTGGTGTTTGGCACGCCGGATAATTACAGGTCCGAAGAAGTCACGTTTCAGGTGGCCCCGTTCAAAAGCGAATATCACGCTTTACTAGGGTGGGAAGCATTCACAATCTTCCAAGCAATACCCCATTACGGGTACATGAAGCTTAAGATGCCCGGGCCGAACGGAATTATCACTCTAACTAGTGATCCGGACATAGCACTCCACGCCAAAAACAAGACGGCCGCATTAGCCCTTGAGGCACTATCCGAAGCCTTAGCGACCAAGGAACTGACTGCGCTACACTCCATGGTTAACAGGGATGATGTGATACTCAACAAGAGATCCAAATCCACATCCTTCAAGCCAGCTGACGAAATAGTCAAATTCCAGGTCCATCCAACGGACCCCAATAAAACAGCTTCCATCAGGGCACGACTGAACCCTGATGTAGACGCCGCACTGCGAGAGTTCCTACGAGAGAGCTGGGACATTTTTGCCTGGCACCCTTCAGACAAGCCAGGGATCCCACGCAGGCTAGCCGAACACAGCTTAAATATCCTAAAAGGATTCAAACCTGTTAAACAAGCCCTTCGGTGTTTTTCTGAACCCAAGAGACAGGCTATGGGAGAGGAGCTAGCCAAGCTATTGGAGGCCGGATTCATTAGAGACATAAAACATCCGGACTGGCTAGCAAACCTGGTGATGGTACAAAAGAAGGACAAATCCTGGCGCTTGTGTGTCGATTTTAAAGACCTTAACAAGGCTTGCCCAAAGGATCCCTTCCCCCTCCCCCGCATCGATCAAATTATCAATGCCACCGCAGGACACGATTCATTGTGTTTCCTCGACGCATACTCTGGTTACCATCAAATCAAGATGGCAGAATCAGACCAAGCCGCAACAGCATTCATCACACCATACGGCCCATTCTGCTTCAACACAATGCCCTTCGGGCTGAAAAACGCCGGCGCAACATATCAGCGCATGATCCAGACATGTCTGGCAAACTAGATCGGCAAAACAGTGGAGGCGTATGTGGATGATGTGGTCGTCAAATCAAGACATGTCGAATCTCTAGTAGACGACTTGAGGCTTGCATTCGATAACCTCCGAAAATATGACATCAAGCTCAACCCGGAAAAATACGTCTTCGGCGTTCCAGCCGGAAAGCTCTTGGGCTTCATTGTAAATCCAGCCAAGATCCGAGCTTTGTCACAATTGGATATCCCAAAGGACCTCAAACAAATACAAAAATTAACCGGATGCGTGGCGGCTTTAAGCCGCTTCATCTCCCGCTTGGGAGAAAAGGCACTACCCCTCTATCGCCTCCTTCGGCGCACTGAACACTTCGAGTGGACGGATGCCGCCACGGCCGGACTTGATGAAATAAAGGCCATATTGGCAACAAACCCAGTCCTGGCCGCACCGAACACCGGTGACCCAATGTTATTGTACATTGCAGCAACACATCAAGTTGTCAGCGCAGTGCTCGTTGTCGAGCGGGAAATGGACGGACACAAATTCCCCCTTCAAAGGCCGGTCTACTACATGTCCACTGTCCTCACTCCATGCAAATCACGGTACCCGCATTATCAAAAGATTGCATACGCGGTATTCATGGCATCCCAGAAGCTACGACACTACTTTCAAGAGTGTTCCATAACAGTAGCCTCGGAAGTACCACTCAACGATATTATCAACAAACGCGATGCAACGGGCCGGATTGCAAAATGGGCCATTGAGCTTCTCCGTTCGATATAACCTATAAGCCACGGCGAGCTATTAAATCGCAAGTTTTGGCTGACTTCGTCGCAGAATGGACGGAGGCCGGGCTCCCTAAAGAGTACGGCACATATTCAAACTAGATTATGCATTTCGACGGCTCCAAAATGTTGGCCGGACTGGGGGCTGGCGTCGTCCTGACGTCCCCCACAGGAGACACAGTCCAATATGTGCTCCAGATCATGTACACGGATTCCAACAATGCAGCCGAATATGAGGACCTCCTACATGGTCTCCGGATAGCAGTATCCATGGGTATCCAGCGCCTAGAGGTACGCAGGGATTCAAACCTCGCGATATCCCAAATAAACGGAGACTTCGACGCCAAGGACCCAAAAATGGCAGCTTACCGCAACACTGTCCTAGAAATGTCAGCTGAGTTCGAAGGGCTGGAGTTTCACCATATAGCCCGAGAAAACAATCAAGCAGCGGACGTCCTGGCACGCATCGGAGCAAAACGCGATGCAGTCCCCCCCCCCAACATCTTTTTGGAAAGATTGTTCAAGCCATCTGTAGCATGGGAGGGGGAACCCGCAAATAACAGCCCGGACCCAGCCGCACCACTCGACGCCGAACAATCTGACACAATTGGAGGCTCTGCCAATGAAATTACACCTTCAGGCCACGTAATAATGACGGTTATCGCCCCATGGACAGAACCACTCCTAGCCTACCTTACTAGGCAGGAACTCCCGGAGGACCAAAACGAGGCCCGCTGCATAGTGCGGCGATCTAAAGCCTATAGAGTCCATGAGGGAGAGCTTTATAAGAAAAGCACTACCGGAGTCCTTCAAAGGTGCATCTCCGAAGAGGAAGGGCGGAACCTTCTGGCTGAAATTCATGCCGGACTCGGTGGTCACCACGCCGCTGCTCGGTCCCTTGTTATCAAGGCTTTCCGTATAGGCTTTTATTGGCCGACGGCCCGGGCAGACGCTCAGGACCTAGTCCAACGATGCGCTGGTTGCCAACTTTTTGCCAACCAAAGCCATATGCCACCCACCGCACTCCAAACTATACCCATCACCTGGCCTTTTGCGGTCTGGGGGCTTGACATGGTCGGACCCCTTAAAGGTGGGACCGATAGGAAAAAATACTTACTGGTCATGGTGGATAAGTTCACCAAATGGATAGAAGCCAAGCCTGTTAAAACGGCCGAATCCGGACCTGTGATAGACTTCATATCCGGGGTTGTACACCGTTATGGCGTCCCCCACAGCATCATAACCGATAATGGTACAAACTTTACCGCCGACGAGGTAAAACTCTGGTGCAAAAACATGGGCATCAAGCTCGATTATGCTTCCGTCTATCACCCACAAACCAACAACCAGGTCGAACGTGCAAATGGTCTTATCATGAGCGGCATTAAACCCAGACTGGTGCGGTCCCTCAAGGAATCTAACACACACTGGGTAGAGGAGCTCGACTCCGTGCTATGGGGGCTGCGGACCACGCCAAATCGCACCACCGGATACACACCATTTTTTATGGTGTACGGCGTAGAGGCAGCTCTGCCCTGCGACATAATTCATGACTCACCTAGAGTGCGCATGTACGAAGAAAGAGAAGCCGAGCTCGATCGGCAGGACAACTTGGACGCCTTGGAGGAGGAGCGTGACGTGGCAAAATCCCGTTCCGCATTTTATCAACAGCAGGCCCGAAGATATCAAAGCAGAGAAGTACGGGCCAAAAATTACAATGTTGGCGAACTAGTTCTACGCCTGCCGGATAAGAAAAAGGATAAACTCAAGCCCAAGTGGGAAGGTCCATTCATAATCGACCAAGTCCTGACTGGTGGGGCGTACCGCCTGCGAGATGCGTCGGATAACCGACTCGAGCCGAACCCGTGGAACGCCACCCGTCTCCGAAGATTCTATGCCTAGCGCCGGACTCTGTCCCTTAAAGCCTCATCTAGTGACGCGCCACTCGCGCTCATTAAACCTGGGGGCTTCTTTAACAGAAGCTTATTTATACGGGCTTCACGCCCAACACATGCGTCAAACTTCCGCATGTACCTTTTTCTTCACCATTATATGCATCGATATGACTTAAGTTTTGGCCAAGCTGGGTTGCCTGGCTCCTGTGCTTACCTCTACGTTCCCGATTGTTCGGCTAGGCGGTAAAGAGAGCACCTCTGCGATTGTTACTGCCGGGTCAGCCGGATGTGTACCTCAGACTGGGTGAAGCCGAAAGCTAGCATTCTTAAGGGAATATTCGGTCGGTGAAATAAAAGATGATCTTTTTACTCATTTTATGCGCCCCTAGATGCTTTTTTCTCCGTCTTTTCATGCAGTCCGGACATGCACTTTAGGGCATGGCTCCCAGCGAAAGGAACCCCTAACGGAACTATTCTCTCTGGAAGATGTTTCTTACTAACCATGTAATATAACATAACTAGTTGGGCACTTGTCTGATAAAGCACTAATGACCCCTACGCCTCGTCTCCACGCATACCCTGGTTCTTATATAACCGCTATGGTATTCGGACACACTCCGGACCGTCAGGTCCCGAGGTTGAAGCGAAAAGGTCGGCAACGACAAACGATCTACAATCCGGCTAGAAGGCATTACACATGTCAATTCAAAATTACATAGTCATTCTGACTGATTGTATTCCTCTTCTATATCATCTAACAGGCTATCTAATTTACAGTCCTGTTGGGAATACTTCGCGGCCAACTCTACTTGGCCATATACTAAGCTTACAGGGATCTCCTTCCCGTCAGGCCCCACTGGTCCGACCTCGGCCATGTGGTTTGGATCAGACTTCGTAAAACGGGTCTTCACCATGGCCCAGGCCTCCCTAGCGCCTTGTCGGCAGGCCGATATCTTACACAACCGGAAGCGCCGCCAAGCTCCCTTCAGCTTCTCCGCAAGCTCTCCAATGCCCTCGGGCATGGAGTGGGCAGGCCATAAGGCTTGGGCAACGCTTCGCATCACCTGCCGAATTCACTCGTGTAGTTGCAAGAGTTCGGGAAGAAGATCACCCGTAGAACCGGGCATCTCCTCTGCAGGACAACCTGTGAGCATACCTACAGACATTACTCTATTAGTCGACTTCCTCGCCGAACTCTTTTTTCAAAGTTCGGTCAAGCACTTACTAAATACACCGCGTCGAAGCCGCTGATTCTCCTTCGTGGAGTCCGACAGCTGGCCACGAAGATCTTTAAGTTCGATGTCCAGCTTGGTGTTGGCATCCTGAAGATCATACTTCTCTCGCCTCACCTTTGTCAACGTACTCTCACCGGCCTTTAGCCGGCGTAAGAGTTGTTGCTTTTCTGGATCAAGTCCGGTGCCATCTACAATATGATTTGTCAGATTTGCACCCACACCGCACAATACTAATCTTTCGAAGTGTATCTTACCTTAGGGGGTCTCTTTGGGCTCCCCTGCTGCGGCTAGTGCGGCCTCTAGTTGGGCCTTGCACTTTTCCAGCTCCTGGGACAGTACGGTATTCTTCTCTGTAAGAACCTGCATATTAAATGATCCTTAAATCAGTTGCTCTAACTGTTTCAAGTCTCGGGGGCTACTGGTATATATATATCTGACCAAAATTTTCTTACCCGTATGTCTTTTACATACTGCTCCGTGGCTCTGGCTAAACCATTTTGAGCGGCACGGAGGTACGCATCTCCCAAATTAAAGGCATCTAAAGCCTCTTGGGAGAAACAAGCGTCGCGTAGAACTGTCCGGCGACGCCTGTGGTTCATGGCACTCTCCACTTCAGAATTTGTGGCAGACAGCCTGTTCGCATCATCTGTCGGAGGAGCGTCCGGTGCGCGCCTTGTGCTCGCCTCCGCTTCCTGGCCAGACGTTGGAGCCTGGCTGGTGGAGGCACGATTGGCAACCTCTACGGATGTAGTCCGACGAGGTCTCTTCGTTCTGAAGATAGCACGAACGTTAATATGCCCTGACAGAATAACACCAGGGAAACAGAGGGTGTGCTATACCTTTGCACCGGCATCTCAGTCCGGACTACATTCCTTTTTGCCCCACGGGGCCCTGCGGCCCCTCGTTGGCTAGCCGCCGCAGGTTCGGCCTCCCGCCTCGTAAATCTCCCCTGCAAAACACGGTTGTCGTCAGAAACACCGGAATACGTGAGAATGGAATCTCTCTCAAGGGAATGAGACTCCGGTTTCTGAGGCCGGGATTAACCCTGGGTAATCAGCCGTAATGGCTACCAAGGTATTGTCCTTGCTTAGCTGATGGAACACCCCGTCGATAAGCTCCACCGATATGTCCGGATCCTCTTCGGAGTTCGGATCGAGGGACCGTTCTAGGTCCTCGGGCTGTGGAGGGCGGTTGTTTATATCCTTCACCTCCTGTCGCAGTTCCTGCATTGAAGTCGTTAGACTACATATCTAACCGTGGGAGTATAAAACAAACGGGCAAGCGCAATTGTTCACTTACCCAACTTGGAGGATCGTACATAGTAAATCCGGCCCGCGGGTTGACGCGGAGGAATTCCTCCTTTTCTCCCTTGTACAAAGAGGATAAGATCTTTACTAGGGCGGCGGCTGAGGCCGGCCCCTTACGACCGTAACGGGTGGCGTCATCCTCCCCGTTGAAATCCCACATGGGGTGGCCTCTATATTGAAGTGGCTGCACCCCCCGCATAATGCATGCGGCCATGACTCCAATCATGGTTAGTCCGGAATGAGCCAACAGTCTTATCCGGCCCATCAGGTAAAGGACGTCTCTGTCGCTTTCTCTCTGAGAGCTCCGCGGACGCCAGCTCAAGCGTTTCTTCAATGGAGCACTGTTGAACTCAGGGAGACCAACCAGGATAGGGTCCGGTAGCGGGACGTCATCTATGTAAAACCATTCCGAAGGCCAGTCCTCGGACGCCTTCTTTGGGGTTCCGGATAGGTATCCGGTCCCGGCGATGCGCCATACTTCGGCTCCGCCCACTTGGTATATAGACCCCTCTTGAGAACGGGGCACCAGGCAGAATAACCTCTTCCACAGCGCGAAATGAGCCTCAACGCCTAAGAATAGCTCGCAAAGGGCGACGAAACCCGCAATATGCAATACGGAGGCGGGCGTGAGATTGTGCAGCTGGAGGCCGTAGAACTCCAGAAGCCCGCGGAGAAATGGATGAATTGGAAATCCCAGTCCCCTTATTAGATAGGGGATGAGGCACACCCGCTCTCCTTTAGAAGGATTGGGGGTGCTCTCCGCTTGTTTTCCGCCATTGTAGGTGGCGAGACCGGCTCGGACCGGGACCATGTATGCCTGAGGGAGAAATCCCTTGGCCTAAAGCGACACTAACTCGCTATGCGGGATGGTGCAACTCTCCCAGTCCCCGGGTTTGGGACCGGAGGGGCGATGGGAGGAGCTGCGATGGCTGGCCATGCTGGAATGGACCTTTGCTGGAAGCGTTCTGATGATAACTCGCGGAGAGGAGAATATGTGGTTTGGACCTAAATCCCCATCCCGTTAAATAGGCGGCTCGTTTATACGGCTAGGGGTGTGGATGTGAAAATGCCCCGGCTTTTCGCATTCGTTTGACGCGTGGAAGACGGCCATTATTGGGCGTGGAAGCCGAGGAGCACTACATTACAAAAATTGGACATTATTCCTACAAGTACACAGGATTTGGAGAAGAACCCGCCTTGCAATGCTGAACAATCTGCGCGTCGGACTCGTCGTCATTGAAGCCTGGTTCGGGGGCTACTGAGGGAGTCCTGGATTAGGGGGTGTTCGGGTAGCCGGACTATACCTTCAGCCGGACTCCTGGACTATGAAGATACAAGATTGAAGACTTCGTCCCGTGTCCAGATGGGACTTTCCTTGGCATGGAAGGCAAGCTTGGCGATGCGGATATTCAAGATCTCCTACCATTGTAACCGACTCTATGTAACCCTATCCCTATCCGGTGTCTATATAAACCGAAGCGTTGTAGTCCGTAGGACATCAACTCCATATACAACAATCATACCATAGGCTAGCTTCTAGGGTTTAGCCTCCTTGATCTCATGGTAGATCTACTCTTGTACTACCCATATCATCATTATTAATCAAGCAGGAGTAGGGTATTACCTCCATCGAGAGGGCCCGAACCTGGGTAAAAACATCGTGTCCCTTGTCTCCTGTTACCATCCGGCCTTGACGCACAGTTCGGGACCCCCTACCCGAGATCCGCCGGTTTTGACACCGACACCTATCTTGAGGCGCCGTACCCCGGAAGGGATTGACAACCCCTTTATCACGTCGGGTTGCGAGAAGTTGTTATTTGTGTGCAGTTGTTGTTTACGTTGTGTTGCTTGGTTCTCCTACTAGTTCGATAACCTGGTTTCAATCTGAGGGAAATACCTACCGCCGCTGTGCTGCATCATCCCTCCCTCTTTGTGGAAATACTGGCGTAGCTTCAAGCGACATCAAAATGAATTTCTAGCACCGTTGCCGGGGAGGATCTTCAACATATACCAGGTTCCTAATCAAAAATATCATCTCCTTGCAATTTACATTATTTGCCACATGCATCTCGTTTTCCTCTCCCCCCACTTCACAAAAATTTGCCATTTTATTCGCTTCTCTTTTCCGTTCGCCGTTTTTTTGCCGGGTCTGTTTTTGAGTGCAATCTTGTTGTGTAGTCACCATGACTCAAGAGAACACCAAGTTGTGTGATTTCTCAAATACCAACAACAATGATTTTATTGGCACTCTTCTTGCTCCTCCAACCACTAGTGCGGAGTCTTGTGATATTAATACTGCATTGCTGAATCTTGTTATGAAACACCAATTTTCCGGTACTCCTAATGAGGATGTCGCGTCCCATCTTAATACCTTCATGGAATTATGCGATATGCAAAAGAAAAAAGATGTGGTCAAGATGAAACTATTTACGTTTTCTTTGCGTGTTTCTGCAAAAATTTGGTTCTCTTCTTTGCCTCGCAATAGTATCAATTCTTGGAATAAGTGCAAAGATGCTTTTATCACTAAGTATTTTCCGCCTGCAAAAATTATTTCCCTTAGAACGCAGATCATGAATTTCAAGCAATTTGAACATGAGCATGTTGTACAATCTGGGGAAAGGATGAAAATGATGCTAAGGAATTTCCCAACTCATGGGTTAAATCTTTGGATGATCATACAAAAAATTTATGCGGGGTTGAATTTTGTTTCTCGTAATCTCTTAAATTCTGCCGCGGGTGGTACTTTTATGGAAATTACTTTGGGTGAAGCCACCAAATTGCTTGATAACATTATGGCAAATTATTCACAATGGCATAGCGAAAGAGCTCCTACTAGTAAAAAAGTTAATTCGGTTGAAGAAATTTCTTCTTTGAGTGAAAAAATTGATGCTCTTGTGAAATTGGTTGCTATTAGAAGTTCTCCTATTGATCTTAATGATATGCCTTTGTCTACTTTGATTGAGCAAAATAGTGATGCCATAGATGTGAATTTTATTTCTCGAAATAATGCCAACAACAATGCTTATAGAGGTCATTTTAATCCTAGGCCTTTTCCTAGTAATTCCTAAAATAATTATGGTAATTCCTATGGAAATCAATCTTATAATAATAATAGAAACATATCTGATCTTGAGAATAATATTAAAGAATTTATCAATATGCAAAAAGTTTTCAACACTTCCATAGAAGAAAAGTTGAGTAAGATTGATGATTTGTCTAGAAGTGTTGATATAATTGCTCATAATGTGGAAAATCTCAAGATGAAAATTTTTGTGCCTAAGGTTGATGAATCAATTAAAGCTCCTTATTTTTCTATGGTTGAAAGTAATAAAAGAACCTCTATGCTTAGAGCCAAAAGAGATTTTTTAGAAAAAGCTTTTTCTAGTGATTTCTTTCACAAAAGTTATGAAGATCATAAAATGATTGGTGTTTCTTCTATTGATTCCTTGTTTAGTAAAATTAATATTGATGAAAAGGGGACTGGAGAAGAGTCAACTTTAGGTAGAAGGCAACACAATGATTCGGAGGGTGAAAATCTTGTTGAGAAAATTGATAAAAGTGGGTTTGAAGAGGTCAAAACTTTATCTAGTGATGTACTGCTACCTCTTGAGCATGCGTTGGTTTTCCCTTGAAGAGGAAAGGGTGATGCAGCAAAGTAGCGTAAGTATTTCCCTCAGTTTTGAGAAACAAGGTATCAATCCAGTAGGAGACAACGCACAAGTCGTAACTGCACAAACAATCAAGAACCTTGCAACCAACGTGATAAAGGGGTTGTCAATCCCTTCACGGTCAATCGCAAAAGTCAGATCTAATAGAGATAGTAAAGTAAATATTTTTGATATTTTTGTTGTATAGATTGGAAAGTAAAGATTGCAAAATAGTAAATGAGAAGCGATGTAAATAAAGGTGATGTAATATAATAGAAAAGAGACACAGGGGCCATAGGTGTTGACACCTGATTTTGGCAAGATACAGATTGCAATGAAGATGGTCTCGAGTGAATGAGTTTTCAGCATAAAAATATTCACGTCACCGAGTGGAACCACTTAGATGTTTCGGTTATATTCATTCGACTTTATCTTACGGACCGAAACTATACTCCGAGTGGCATAGTTCAATGTTCCGAGTGGTTTGCGGCCAATCACGTCTTCAAGATGACCTCGGATGAAGGAGCATTCTTAAGGAATTGTCTTCGTCTCGTCAAGGCAATTGATTTTGATATATAAATCATCTCAATCCGAGTTCATATGCAAAAGTTAGAGGCAATATACTGCAGACTGAACCTCAACGGAAATATGGCGCGAGGTGCCAAACACTTGTCTGATAGGTTGCGCGAGTAATTCGGCCATCAATACGGCCTTGAATCGAAAAACCTTCAACACAGAAAAGTTTCGTCTCGTCAAGCCGATCGATTTTCATATATAATTCGTCTCAATCCGAGGTCGTATGAGGCCTGGAGAGACAAATCAAGATCGGGCTATGTTTTCAGTCGGAAACCCGAGTGAAAAGTTTACCATCTGAGTGAAAGTTTACAGTCAAGTGAAAGTTTACGGTCGAGTGAAATTGGATGAACTTATTATTATCCAAGTGGAAATATAGTCATCCGAGGGAAAATATGATCATCCGAGTGAAATTGTCGTCCAGGTGAAAATATTCCGAGTGAAAAGATTACCATCGGGACGAAAACTTGCCGATTGAATAAGATAGTGCCTTCTGAGTGGAAATATAGTCATCCGAGTGAATAAGATAGTGCCTTCCGAGTGGAAATATAGTCATTCGAGTGGAAATATAGTCATCCGAGTGAAAGATTGTCTTCCGAGTGAAAAAGTCCAATCGGACGATCCGAGTGAAAGTATCTAATATCCGAGTGGATGAGCTCAAGTCCGAGTGAAATTGAACATGTGTTCGAAAGTTTATCAAAATGACCTTGGATGAAGAAGTGTTCAATACAGAAGTTGTGCGTATCATCAAGACGGTAAACTTTGATTTTGGAGTCATCATAATCAGAGATAATATATAGCCTACAAATTCACTACGAGACTCGGATAATCCAGTCTACTGCAAGACCGAGTCCGACTGGAAGATAAAGATGACCTCAAAAAGTATTCAAGATGGACTTATTTGAAAAAGTGATCAACATGAGAGTTGTTCGTATCGTCGAGGCACACAAGTTTTATATTTGGGCCATCTCGATCGGAGATCATATGCAAGCCCGGCGGCCCACGCAAGAAGGAAGACAGAGTTTGGGCCAGATTCAGACTGAATCTGAGTTGGAATAGAATTAGGACTCTAGGACGTAAATTGATGTAATTTTTCTTGTAAGGAAAGCCTAGATGAATCCTTTACTTGTACGGGAAGTCTAGCCGCCTCTTATATATGTTGGGGGTGACGGCCGATTGAACAACACACAATCGAACAAATCAATATACTACTTTTTCATCTACGTTTTATCTCTCCACCGTTTTTCTATCTCGTTCTTCGCTGTTCTTCGTGTTTGAGAGCTGCGAATCCCGAGGATCTAGGGGCGAGCGAATCGACCTAGGGCAGCCCACAGCCTCCGCACTCCCTGACGGGGTCCCTCCCGGGGGTGTGGGGTTTTCGGGTCTGCAAAAGCGCCCGTCGACTGTCTTGCGTATCGCGCTGTCGGTCGGGTCTCCCTCGACGTGAGCTGCGGTGCATCACCCCCGGCGTCGAGGGTACACGTGACGTGTTCGTGTGTCAACACACTTTTTGGCGACTCCACTGGGGAACGAAGATCAATCGTCATCATCCACCATGTCCGATCTTCCCAAGCCATCTGAGGTAGACGCCGATAACATCATTAAGCCTAGTCTTGATGAGATATCGGCCAATCATCGCCAAATCTATGAGGAGTGCAAGAAGGCGCGCGAGGAGAAGGACCTGCAGGAGTTCCTTGCAAAATTCAAGAAAGATCGCCAAGGCAACATCACTCCGATTGAAGAAATCAAGTTCCCTCCTCTTCAAACTGAACAGGTTAAGCCTTCTGTAAGTACTGCCTTTTCTCCTGAGTAGTGGGCTGAGATTGAAAGTCGTATTGCTGATGGTAACAATCTAGTCTATCAAACTTTTATAGAAAATACTAATGCTCAGAAGAATATATCTCAATCGTCTAGTGGTAATAATGGTGTAGCTGCTAGTGTGCAAAACCCTAATCTGACTTTACCTATTGCATCGACGCCTCCCGTGCCGATGACTTATTATCCTACCCAAACAAATCAGATTGTGGCTACACCCATTAATCCTATTACAAGCATGACAGGTTCGGTGGCAACGCCGAACCAAATTCTACCTACAGCTACAACCACTCGACCACTACCAAATTATGGGTCGACATACATGCCACAATTCCTACCTACAGCTAGTAACCATACTCTTCATATATCACTGCCACAAGCTTCATTATCCACTACGGATGATGGTCTAGCTAATCTTAGAGAGGAGATGGCTAAGATGCTTAGAGAGAATTTTGGAGTTGAGTTACCTCAGAATCGGATTTAGCAAAAGCCGTACCCTGAGTACTTTGATGCCATCCAGTGCCCTCCGGGATATAAGATTCCAGATTTTGTTAAGTTCAGTGGAGAGGGCACAAAAACCACATGGGAGCATGTTAGTCAATACTTAGCACAACTAGGTGAAGCAGGCTCACTAAATGAGTTGAAAGTGCGTTTGTTTCCTTTATCTTTAACTGGTACGGCATTTTCATGGTTTTCTTCTTTATCACATGGTTCCATTCGGGTTTGGTCACAGCTAGAGCAGAAATTTCATGATCACTTTTATAGCGGCGACAATGAACTCAAGTTATCACATCTAACATCAGTTAAACAGAAGCATGATGAATCGGTCTCCGATTACGTCAAGAGATTCAGAGAAACAAAAAACCGGTGTTTTAGTTTGGTGATAACCGAGAGAGACTTGGCAGACCTAGTGCTGAGTGGTTTGAGAACTCCCATTAGAGAAAAGCTAGAAGGTTATGAGTTCTTAAATATCAACCAAGTCTTACAAAGGGCTTTGGCTCAGGAAAGCCGAAGCAAAGATCTCAAAGAAGTGCATAGATACAAAGTTGATCGTCCAAAGATGAATATGGTGGAATATGATAGTGATCACTCGGACAATGAGGGTGATCTTTTTGCTACTGAATTTGTTTGGCCATCTAAGGCCAAACCCTTTACTTGCAATGATCTGAAACCGATTCATAAGAATCATGATGAAGAGATGAAGTTTACTTTTAACATTGCTAAGTGTGATAGAATATTTGATGCTTTGCTGTAGGCTAAGATTATTAGAATATCTCATACTTTACCGCCGTTTGAAGAGCTAAAACGGCGTGCCTATTGCAAGTATCATAATTCTTTTTCTCATGCTACTAACGATTGCAATGTTTTTCGACGACAGATACAATCAGCCATTAATGACGGACGATTGAACTTTTCTGAGATGCAAGTTGATAAACAACCTTTTCCAATGAATACCATGGATTTGGAGGGGAAGAAGCTACTCATTCGGCCGGAGGTAGCCGAATCTATTAATAAAGATAATGTCATTGTTGGTGAGCCCAGGAAAGACAAGGAGGACAACAAGGTCTTGGGGAGATAGGTTGTGCTTGGTAAGCAACCCGATGGCAAGGAAGTGATCAAAATCACCATCAAGAATCCTACACTCGGGGGGCAACTGCAAGTGCAAGAAAATGCTCGTGTGAGATTTGTCAAGCCCAAGAGTCCAGAAATTGGCAAGTGGAAAAGGAATGAAGTTAAACTACAGCGCAAGCGGATCAAGCCAACTTTTGATATGTTGATGTCCAAGTACACCAACCAGTCGGCCGGTTCTAGCTTTAATCGGCCGACTCATCTGAAGCGACCAAGGTCACCATCAGCTGATACGTTCAGTCAGTATATGAAACCGAGTGGACCAAGGGTGCCGTTTCCAGAAGAGCATACGCAATCTGTTTGGGAAAAGGCAAGGAGAAAATGGATGTCGACTCACTTATCTTGGGCACCGAAACATTCGCCATACAGCAGCCGATTGTGCATAGCAATCCGACTGAGCCGATACTTGCTATCACGCCAAAGCACTCGGCTAATGACCATGAGGCAAGCACCAGCCAGGTAAAGACGAGAGATCCTAAATACACTCAGCCGAAGTGGTGTCCTCAAGGGCTAACAAAGACACAAAAGAGGAAACTACAGAGGTTAAGGAGTCGAGAGATGGCAGAACAGGAGGCCGAGAAACAAAGGGATAAGTTGTTCAATGACACTCGACCCATGGTTCCACCAAAACAAGTGTGGAGGCCTAAACAAATGCAAGATACAGCAGCTTCTACATCTATCACAGTAATACCTACATCACCAAAAGAGGAGGACGCAACAGATATGACATCGTCTGCGACACTTCTTACTTATCCTTCACTCGGACAAATTTTAGAATCGGTGGATGCACTCGAGGAGGAGGCTGATATGTTGGACTATGAGTCTACGCCGGTTCATGAAGGTATGGATATCAATATGGTGTACTACTTACCTGCTGAGTTTCATGTTGTAGATGAAGAAGGGGAGGTGGCTCAGCTGGATTTTGGCCCTAAAAACGCAATATTCGAGAAGCCAAAAGAACCAGTAACGCATCTTAAACCATTATATCTTAGAGGTCATATCAATGGGTCACCGCTCACTCGGATGCTTGTTGATGGTGGTGTTGTGGTAAATCTTATGCCCTATTCGGTCTTCAAGAGATTGGGTTTGCCTGATGAAGAATTGATCGAGACCAATATGGTGCTCAATGGATTTGAAGGCAAAGAGAAAACTGAAGCCAAAGGTGTGATGTGTGTGGAGCTTACAGTCGGAAGCAAAACTTTGGCTACTGCATTCTTTGTCGCTGAGGTGCGAGGTAACTACAACGTCATACTAGGCCGCGATTGGGTTCATGCAAATCAGTGCGTGCTATCCATTATGCACCAGTTTTTGATTCACTGGGTTGATGATGAAGTGGAAGTTATTCACGCGGATAACTCGGCCTGTGTTGCTTTGGCCGATGCATCGGTGGATTGGCAACATCCCAATGCTACTTGCTTGACGGGACGTGACTTGTCAGAATTTGATTTTCTCAGTGCAACCAAGAATGGTTTTGTGCCCGTCTCTTTAAAGCCGAGTGAATGCAATCGGCTCCAAGGTATGATATGTTTAAATGGATCCTAATTCTGAGTGGTTACAAAAACGTCTTGTAAAGTATTGGTCCAATGAGAACGATATGTATGAGTCTATAGAGGAGTTGGATGACATGGATAAACTTGGACAAGGTTTTACATCAGCCAATCCGTTAGAAGAGGTAGATATTGGAGATGGTTCAGTCACTCGACCGACATTTATAAACAAAAATTTGAAAGCCGATTGTAAGGCTAAGTTAATCGAGCTATTGAAAGAATATGTTTGTTGCTTTGCATGGGAATATCATGAGATGCCAGGGTTAAGCCGAGAGCTAGTGGAACATCGGTTGCCTATAAAGGCCGGTTTTAGACCTTATAAACAGTCGGCCAGAAAATTTAATCCAAAAACATATGACCGGATCAAGGAAGAGATCGGTCGACTGCTTGAAGCTAATTTCATTCGACCTTGCAGGTATGCGAGTGGATTTCTAACATTGTCCCGGTAGAGAAGAAAGGATCTGGCAAGTTGAGGGTGTGCATTGATTTCAGAGATTTGAATAGGGGTACACCCAAAGATGAGTACCCTATGCCAATAGCCGATATGCTTATTAATGATGCTTCTGGACATAAGGTTATTAGCTTTCTAGATGGTAATGCCGGATACAATCAAATTTTTATGGCCGAAGAGGACATGTACAAAACGGCTTTCCGATGTCCTGGTTTCCTTGGTTTATTCGAGTGGACAGTGATGACATTCGGATTAAAAAATGCTGGCGCCACGTATCAAAGGGCTATGAATTTTATTTTTCATGATTTACTCAGTGTCATACTTGAAGTTTATATTGATGATATTGTTGTCAAATTGGATGCTTTTGAATCTCACTTGGCCGATTTGCGTTTAGCTTTTGAAAGAATGAAAAAGTATGGATTGAAAATGAATCCTTTGAAGTGTGCTTTCGGCGTGTCAGCTGGCAAGTTTTTGGGTTTCATTATTCATGAAGATGGTATAGAGATTGATCCCAAAAAGATAGAGGCTATACAGAAGGTGGAGGCTCCAACATGCAAGAGAGATATGCAAAAGTTCCTTGGCAAGGTCAATTATTTGAGAAGGTTCATAGCTAATCTATCAGGGAAAGTTGATGCATTTACTCCTATCCTTTGGTTAAAGAATGATGTTGATTTCACTTGGGGGGCAAAACAGCAAGAAGCATTTGATATGATCAAGAATTATTTGTGCACTCCTCCGGTGATGAGAGCACCCAAGCATAGGGAACCCTTCAGACTTTACATTGCAGCAGAGGAAGGAGTTATTGGTGTTGTTCTAACTCAAGAGACCGAAGGAAAAGAGCATGCCATCACTTATTTGAGCCGCCGCTTATTGGACGCAGAGACAAGGTATACATTTATTGAGAAATTATGTCTATGCTTATATTATGCTTGCACAAAACTGAGACATTATTTAGTGCCGAGTGTTTGTGTAGTAGCTTGTCAAACCGATGTCACTAAATACATGTTGCATAGGCCAATTCATAGTGGTAGAATTGGCAAGTGGGCTTATGCTTTGATTGAATATGATTTGGCTTATGAATCTCTAAAATCCATGAAAGGCCAAATTGTTGCTAATTTCATTGTTGAACATCGGGTTAATAACAAGCATGTTGTTGATATGAACCTTGTTTCATTAGTACCATGGAGATTATACTTTGATGGTTCAGTTTGTAGCAATGGCCAAGGTGTTGGTATTGTTTATATATCTCCTCATGGTGCTGTTTTTGAAGCCTCATGCCGCTTAGAATATTTTTGCACAAACAATCAAGCCGAATATGAAGCATTGTTATTCGGCCTAGAGATGTTACTTGCTATAGGTGCTACACATATTGAGGCTTATGGTGATTCGTTACTAGTGGTGCAGCAAATATCCAAAGTCTTTCAGTGTTTGGACGAATCACTTAATGTTTATCTTGATAGATGTCTAGATATAATTTCTACTTTGGATTGCTTTAGCATTGCTCATATATCTAGACATGACAATTGGAAAGCAAATGAATTGGCACAACAAGCATCCGGATATCATGTTGATCATGGCATGTTTCATATCTCTCAAAGACCGATGTCTTGTCTTGCCAATATGGGAGAGGCCGAACCTGAACCCACTGATTCGGCCATTAACAAAAAGTCTAGTGTAGGTGACAATCCCGACTGGAGGAAGCCCATTGTTGATTACTTGTGCAATCCGAGTGAAAGGGTGGACAGGGATGTTCGGCGTATGGCTTTCAAGTATACAATGAGAGATGATGGTCTTTGTCACCGAACCGTCGATGATGTTCTTCTAAAGTGTTTGGACGAGGACCAGGCAAGAGTTGCTATGGGAGAAGTACATGAAGGTATTTGTGGCACTCACCAGTTGGCTTCCAAGATGAAATGGTTATTGCGACGTGCTGGGTTTTATTGGCCGACTATGATTAATGATTGCTTCAGATATTATAAGGGGTGTGAAGCTTGTCAAAAGTTTGGTGATATTCAATTGGCTCCTTCTGCTATGTTACATCCTATTATCAAACCGTGGCCTTTCAGAGGTTGGGGTTTAGATTTCATTGGACAAATCCATCTGTCTTCCTCAAAAGGGCATCGGTTCGTATTGGTGGTAACTGATTATTTCACTAAATGGTCTGAAGCAGTACCTCTCAAGAACATGACGCATACGGAGGTAATTCAATTCATAACCGAGCACATTATTCATAGATTCGATATTCCTCAAACGTTAACTATAGATCAAGGTTCATCTTTCATGTCACACCAAGTCAGAGAGTTTGCCGAATCTTATAACATAAAGTTGCTCGATTCCTCTCCATATTATGCCCAAGCTAATGGACAAGCTGAGTCTAGCAATAAAATTTTAATCAAGCTCATCAAGAAGAAGATTGAGGATAATCCAAAGAGATGGCATGACTTGTTGTCTGAGGCATCATGGGCACATAGAATCTCAAGGCATGGTGCTACGAAAGTGACTCCATATGAGCTAGTATATGGTCAGGAGGTTGTTTTACCGGTGGAAGTAAATTTGAATGCTTTGAGAATAGCCAAACAAAATGATTGATCGGCAATAGACTTCTATAACTTGATGATGGACAACATTGATGAGGTTGCTGATAAACGTTTGGCTGCTTTGAATGCCATAGAGAGAGATAAGTTGAGGGTGGCAAGGGCTTACAATAAGAAAGTCAAGTTGAATAATTTTCAAGTTGGTGATCTCGTTTGGAAAGTGATTCTGCCGATTGGTTCAAGAGATAGAAAATTCGGGAAGTGGTCTCCAAGTTGGGAAGGTCCTTTTAGAATTGCAAGAGTTGTTCCCAGAAATTCATATTTGGTGGAATCAATACAAGGGGCATTGTTACCTCGAGCTCTCAATGGCAAATAATTGAAGAAGTAGCACCCGAGTGTGTGGCAGGAAGCCTAAGTGGGCAATGGCCGATATACGATTATTGCCCTTAGCACAAACATGGCCGATACATAATTGTCGCCCTGAAAAAAATAAATGGCCGATGGAGTGTTGATATCGTCCTTAGAACAAACACTATGCATATTATTTTTCGGCATGCAAGCTTTGCCGAAAAACAGGGGGGCATGTGTTGACACCTGATTTTGGCAAGATACAGATTGCAATGAAGATGGTCTCGAGTGAATGAGTTTTCAGCATAAAAATATTCACGTCACCGAGTGGAACCACTTAGATGTTTCGGTTATATTCATTTGACTTTATCTTACGGACCGAAACTATACTCCGAGTGGCATAGTTCAATGTTCCAAGTGGTTTGCGGCCAATCACGTCTTCAAGATGACCTCGGATGAAGGAGCACTCTTAAGGAATTGTATTCGTCTCATCAAGGCAATTGATTTTGATATATAAATCATCTCAATCCGAGTTCATATGCAAAAGTTAGAGGCAATATACTGCAGACTGAACCTCAACGGAAATATGGCGCGAGGTGCCAGACACTTGTCTGATAGGTTGCGCGAGTAATTCGGCCAACAACACGGCCTTGAATCGAAAAACCTTCAACACGGAAAAGTTTCGTCTCGTCAAGCCGATTGAGTTTCATATATAATTCGTCTCAATCCGAGGTCGTATGAGGCCTGGAGAGACAAATCAAGATCGGGCTATGTTTTCAGTCGGAAACCCGAGTGAAAAGTTTACCATATGAGTGAAAGTTTACGGTCGTGTGAAATCGGATGAACTTATTATTATCCAAGTGGAAATATAGTCATCTGAGGGAAAATATGATCATCCGAGTGAAATTGTCGTCCAGGTGAAAATATTCCGAGTGAAAAGATTACCATCGGGACGAAAACTTGCCGATTGAATAAGATAGTGCCTTCCGAGTGGAAATATAGTCATCCGAGTGAATAAGATAGTGGCTTCCGAGTGGAAATATAGTCATCCGAGTGGAAATATAGTCATCCGAGTGAAAGATTGTCTTCTGAGTGAAAAAGTCCAATCGGCCGATCCGAGTGAAAGTATCTAATATCCGAGTGGATGAGCTCAAGTCCGAGTGAAATTGAACATGTGCTCGAAAGTTTATCGAAATGACCTTGGATGAAGAAGTGTTCAATACAGAAGTTGTGTGTATCATCAAGACGGTAAACTTTGATTTTGGAGTCATCATCATCAGAGATAATATATAGCCTACAAATTCACTACGAGACTCAGATAATCCAGTCTACTGCAAGACCGAGTCTGACTGGAAGATAAAGATGACCTCGAAAAGTATTCAAGATGGCCTTATTTGAAAAAGTGATCAACATGAGAGTTGTTCTTATCGTCGAGGCACACAAGTTTGATATTTGGGCCATCTCGATCGGAGATCATATGCAAGCCCGGCGGCCCGCGCAAGAAGGAAGACAGAGTTTGGGCCAGATTCAGACTGAATCCGAGTTGGAATAGAATTAGGACTCTAGGACGTGAATTGATGTAATTTTTCTTGTTAGGAAAGCCTAGATGAATCCTTACTTGTACGGGAAGTCCAGCCGCCTCTTATATATGTTGGGGGTGACGGCCGATTGAACAACACACAATCGAACAAATCAATATACTACTTTTTCATCTATGTTTTATCTCTCCACCGTTTTTCTATCTTGTTCTTCGCTGTTCTTCGTGTTTGAGAGCTGCGAATCCCGAGGCTCTAGGGGCGAGCGAATCGACCTAGGGCAGCCCATAGCCACCGCACTCCCTGACGGGGTCCCTCCCGGGGGTGTGGGGTTTTCGGGTCTGCAAAAGCGCCCATCGACTGTCTTGCGTATCGCGCTGTCGGTCGGGTCTCCTTCGACGTGAGCTGCGGTGCATCACCCCCAGCGTCGAGGGTACACGTGACGTGTTCGTGTGTCAACAATTGGTTTCACTAGTGGCTTCTCTCAAGATAGCATGTATTACGGTTTGTGAACAAATTACTGCCGAGCAATTGATAGAAAAGCGCATAGTTATGAAGATATCTAAGGCAATGATCATGAATATAGGCATCACGTCCGTGTCAAGTAGATCGAAATGATTCTGCATCTACTACTATTACTCCACACATCGACCACTATCCAACATGCATCTAGAGTATTAAGTTCAAAAGAACGGAGTAACGCACTAAGCAATATGACATGATGTAGAGGGATAAACTCAAGCAATATGATATAAACCCCATCTTTTTATCCTCGATGACAACAATACAATACGTGCCTTGTGCCCCTACTATCACTGGGAAAGGACACTGCA
This sequence comes from Triticum urartu, assembly GCF_003073215.2. Classification (NCBI taxonomy): domain Eukaryota; kingdom Viridiplantae; phylum Streptophyta; class Magnoliopsida; order Poales; family Poaceae; genus Triticum; species Triticum urartu. Next base: position 198,628,143 of record NC_053027.1, on the reverse strand, counting down.
AGATTGAACCCAAAGCTAAGCATTTCTCCCATTGCAAGAAAGATCAATCTAGTAGGCCGAACTAAACCTATTATTCAAAGAGACTTGCAAAGATATCAAATCATGCATATAAGAATTCAGAGAAGAACCAAATAATATTCATAGATAATCTTGTTCATAAATCCACAATTCATCGGATCTCGACAAACACACCGCAAAAGAGTATTCCATTGAAATATCTCCAAGAACATCGAGGAGAACTTTGTATTGAGAATGAAAGAGAGAGAATAGGCCATCTAGCTAATAACTATGGACCCGAAGGTATGTGGTAAACTACTCACGCTTCATCGGAGAGGCAATGGTGTTAATGTATAAGCCCTCCGTGATCGATTCCCCCTCCGGCAGATTGCTAGAAAAGGCCCCAAGATGGGATCTCATGGGTATAGAAGGTTGTGGCGGTGGAAAAGTGGTTTCGTGGCTCTCCATGATGTTTCTAGGGTATAAGAGTATATATAGGAGAAAGAAGTACGTTGGTGGAGCTACGAGAGGCCCACGAGGGTGGGGCGCGCCTACCACCCTGGGCGCGCCCTCCTGCCTCATGGCTTCCTCATGGAGTTCCAGACTTCGACTCCAAGTCTTCTGGATTGCTTTCGGTCCATGAAAGATGATCGCTGCGGTTTCATTCCGTTTGGTATTCCTTTTCTGCAAAACCCTAAAGTAGGAAAAAAACAGAAACTGGCACTGGGCCTCCGGTTAATAGGTTTGTCCCAAAAATAATATAAAAGAGCATATTAAAGCCCATTAAACATCCAAAATAGATAGTATAATAGCATGGAACAATCAAAAATTATAGATACGTTGGAGACGTATCAAGCGTCCCCAAGCATAAATCCTGCTTGTCCTCGAGTAGGTAAATGATAAAAACGGAATTTTTAATGTGGAATGCTACCTAACATAATTATAAATGTAATTTTCTTTATTGTGGCATGAATGTTCAGATCCGAAAGATTCAAGACAAAATTTTAATATTGACATAAAAATAATAATACTTCTAGCATACTAACAAAGCAATCATGTCTTCTTAAAATAACATGGCCAAAGAAAGTTATCCCTACAAAATCATATAGTCTGGCTATGCTCTATCTTCATCACACAAAATATTTAATCATGCACAACCCGGATGACAAGCCAAGCAATTGTTTCATACTTTTATGTTCTCAAACTTTTTCAATCTTCACGCAATACATGATCATGAGCCATGGATATAGCACTATAGGTGGAATATAGGGGTGGTCGTGGAGAAGACAAAATGGAGAATATAGTCTCACATCAACTAGGCGTATCAACGGGATATGGAGATGCCCATCAATAGATATCAATGTGAGTGAGTAGGGATTACCATGCAACGAATGCACTAGAGCTATAAGTGTATGAAAGCTCAAAAAGAAACTACGTGGGTGTGCATCCAACTCGCTTGCTCATGAAGACCTAGGGCATTTTGAGGAAGCCCATCATTGGAATATACAAGCGAAGTTCTATAATGAAAAATTCCCACTAGTATATGCAAGTGGCAAAATAAGAGACTCTCTATCATGAAGATCAAGGTGCTACTTCGAAGCACAAGTGTGGAAAAAGGATAGTAGCATTGTCCCTTCTCTCTTTTTCTCTCATTTTTTGGGGGGGGGCTCGCTTTTTTGGCCTCTTTTTTTATCTTTTTCGTCCGGAGTCTCATCCCGACTTGTGGGGGAATCATAGTCTCCATCATACTTTCCTCACTGGGACAATGCTCTAATAATGATGATCATCACACTTTTATTTACTTACAACTCGATACTTAGAACAAAATATGACTCTATGTAAATGCCTCCGGTGGTGTACCGGAATGTGCAATGAATCAAGAGTAACATGTATGAAATAATTATGAATGGTGGCTTTGCCACAAATACGATGTTAACTACATGATCATGCAAGGCAATATGACAATTATGAAGCGTGTCATAATAAACGGAACGGTGGAAAGTTGCATGGCAATATATCTCGTTATGGCTATGGAAATGCCATAATAGGTAGGTATGGTGGCTGTTTTAAGGAAGGTAAATGGTGGATTTATGGCACCGGTGAAAGTTGCGCGTTACTAGAGAGGCTAGCAATGGTGGAAGGGTGAGAGTGCATATAATCCATGGACTCAACAGTAGTCATAAAGAACTCACAAACTTATTGCAAAAATCTATTAGTTATCGAAACGAATACTACGCGCAAGCTCCTAGGGGGATAGATTGGTAGGAAAAGACCATCGCTCGTCCCTGACGGCCACTCATAAGGAAGACAATCAATAAATAGATCATGCTCCAACTTCATCACATGATGGTTCACCATACATGCATGCTACGGGAATCACAAACTTTAACACAAGTATCTTTCAAATTCACAACTAGTCTACTAGCATGACTCTAATGTCACCATCTTCATATCTCAAAACAATCATAAAGAATCAAACTTCTCACAGTATTCAACGCACTTTATATGAAAGTTTTTATTATAACCATCTTGGATGCCCATCATATTAGGACAAGTTTTATAGCCAAAGGAAATTACCATGCTGTTCTGAAAGAATCTCAAAATAATATAAGTGAATCATGAGATATCAATAATTTCTATAAAATAAAATCACCGTCGTCCTCTAAAAAGATATAAGTGAAACACTAGAGCAAAATTATCTAGCTCAAAAGATATAAGTGACGCACATAGAGTATTCTAATAAATTCTGATTCATGCGCGTCTCTCCCAAAAGGTGTGTACATCAAGGATGATTGTGGTAAACTAAAAAGAAAAGACTCAAACGTTACAAGACGCTCCAAGCAAAACACATATCATGTCGTGAATAAAAATATAGCCTCAAGTAAAGTTACCGATAGACGAAGACGAAAGTGGGGATGCCTTCCGGGGCATCCCCAAGCTTAGGCTTTTGGTTGTCCATGAATTTTACCTTGGGGTGCCTTGGGCATCTCCAAGCTTAGGCTCTTCCCACTCCTTATCCCAAAATCTATCAAATCTTTACCCAAAAACTTGAAAACTTCACAACACAAAACTTCAACAGAAAATCTCATGAGCTCCGTTAGTATAAGAAAATAAATCACCACTTTAAGGTACTGTAATTAACTCATTATTTATTTATATTGGTGTTAAAACTACTGTATTACAACTTCTCTATGGTTCATACCCCCCGATACTACTCATAGATTCATCAAAATAAGCAAACAACACACGAAAAATAGAATCTGTCAAAAACAGAAAAGTCTGTAGCAATCTATAACTTTCGAATACTTATGTAACTCCAAAAATTCTGAAAAAATAGGACGGCCTGAGCAATTTGTATATTTATCTATTGCAATTGGAGTAGGTATTTTATTGCTCTCTGGTAAAAAATGAAAATTAATTTCGTGAGCATAAAAGTTTCTGTTTTTTCAGCAAGATCAAACAACTATCACCCAAGAAGATCCTAAAGGCTTTACTTGGCAAAAACACTAATTTAAACATAAAAACACAATCATAATAGTATCATAATTGTGTTAACACACAAAAACAGGAAGAAAAAATCAAAAAGCAAAAAACAAAAATAAAATTGGGTTGCCTCCCAACTAGCGCTATCGTTTAACGCCCCTAGCTAGGCATCTATAATTTTAATGATGCTCACATGAAAGATAGCAATTGAAACACGAAGGGAGCATCATGAAGCATATGAAAATCACATCTAAGTCTAACATACTTCCTATTCATAGGCATTGTATAAGCAAACAAATTATCAAGATAAGCAAAAACTAGCATATGCAAGGAAGGAGAAAGAAACAATATCAATCTCAACATAACAAAGAGATAATTTAGTGACACGAAAATTTCTACAACCATATTTTCCTCTCTCATAATAGTTACATGTAGGATCATAATCATATTCAACAATATAGCTATCACATAAAATTTTATCTTTATGATCCACATGCATGCAAAGTTGACACTCTTCCAAAATAGTGGGATTATCATAAAATAAAGTTATGACCTCTCTGTACCCACTTTTATCAAAAACTTCATAACATTGAACGTTATCCAAATATGTGGGATCTAAAGTTGACACTCTTCCAAACCCACTTTCAATATTGCAAACATTATTATCAATCTCATATTCATCATGGGGCTTAAATAAACTTTTAAGATTATAAGAAGAATCACCCCAATCATGATCATTGCAACAAGTAGTAGATATAGCAAAATTAGCATCCCCAAGGTTTGGGTTTTGCATATTATTAGAACAATTGATATTAATGGAATTTATAATAACATCATTGCAATCATGCTTTTTATTCAGAGATCTATCGTGAATCACTTCATGAATCACTTCATCACAATTTTCAGATTCACGGATTTCAAGCAAAACTTCATAAAGATAATCTAGTGCACTCAACTCACTAGCAATTGGTTCGACATAACTGGATCTCTTAAAAAGATTAGCAAGTGGATGAGGATCCATAAGTTTTGGTTCTAATTTGCAATAAACACACAATTATACCAACCAAACGAGCAAACAATCCAAGTAAGACATAAGGGCAAACAAAAAAGACGAACGGAAGAGAGGCGAAGAAAAGGCAAAGGTTCTCGAAAATCGTTTTAGAAGTGAGGGAGAGGAAAACGAGAGGTGAATGGCAAATAATGTAATGCGAGGGAGAAGAGTTTATGGTGGGTACTTGGTATGTCTTGACTTGGCATAGATCTCCCCGGCAACGGTGCCAGAAATCCTTCTTGGTACCTCTTGAGCATGTGTTGGTTTTCCCTTGAGGAGGAAAGGGTGATGCAGCAAAGTAGCGTAAGTATTTCCCTCAGTTTTGAGAACCAAGGTATCAATGCAGTAGGAGACAACGCACAAGTCACCTAGTACCTGCACAAACAATCAAGAACCTTGCAACCAACGCAATAAAGGGGTTGTCAATCCCTTCACGGTCACTCGCAAAAGTGAGATCTAATAGAGATAGTAAATTAAATATTTTTGATATTTTTATTGTATAGATTGGAAATTAAAGATTGCAAAATAGTAAATGAGATGTGATGTAAATAAAAGAGATGTAATATAATAGGAAAGAGACACAGGGGCCATAGGTTTCACTAGTGGCTTCTCTCAAGATAGCATGTATTACGGTGGGTGAACAAATTACCGCCGAGCAATTGATAGAAAAGCGCATAGTTATGAAGATATCTAAGGCAATTATCATGAATACAGGCATCACGTATGTGTCATGTAGATCGAAACGATTCTGCATCTACTACTATTACTCCACACATCGACTACTATCCAGCATGCATCTAGAGTATTAAGTTCATAAGAACGGAGTAACGCATTAAGCAAGATGACATGATGCTGAGGGATAAACTCAATCAATATGATATAAAACCCATCTTTTTATCCTCGATGGCAACAATACAATACGTGCCTTGCTGCCCCTACTGTCACTGGGAAAGGACACCGCAAGATTGAACCCAAAGCTAAGCACTTCTCCCATTGCAAGAAAGATCAATCTAGTAGGACAAACTAAACCGATAATTCAAAGAGACTTGCAAAGATATCAAATCATGCATATAAGAATTCAGAGAAGAACCAAATAATATTCATAGATAATCTAGTTCATAAATCGACAATTCATCGGAACTCAACAAACACACCGCAAAAGAGTATTACATCGAATAGATCTCCAAGAACATCAAGGAGAACTTTGTATTGAGAATCAAAGAGAGATAAGAAGCCATCTAGCTAATAACTATGGAACCCAAGGTCTGTGGTAAACTACTCACGCTTCATCGGAGAGGCAATGGTGTTGATGTAGAAGCCCTCTATGATCGATTCCCCCTCCGGTGGAGCTCCGAAAAAGGCCCCAAGATGGGATCTCACGGGTACAGAAGGTTGCGGTAGTGGAAAAGTGGTTTCATGGCTCTCCCCGATGTTTCTAGGGTATAAGAGTATATATAGGTGAAAGAAGTACCTCGGTGGAGCTACGAGGGGCCCACGAGGGTGGGGGCGCGCCTACTCCCCTGTGTGCACCCTCCTGCCTCGTGGCTTCCTCATGGAGTTCCAGACTTCGACTCCAAGTCTTCTGGATTGCTTTCGGTCCAAGAAAGATCATCGCGAAGGTTTCATTCTGTTTGGACTCCGTTTGGCATTCCTTTTCTGCAAAACTCTAAAATAGGCAAAAAAGCAGAAACTAGCACTGGGCCTCTGGTTAATAGGTTAGTCCCAAAAATAATATAAAAGAGCATATTAAAGCCCATTAAACATCCAAAATAGATTATATATTAGCATGGAACAATCAAGAATTATAGATACATTGGAGATGTATCATGTACCCACTCTTTTGGATTACAAAAACTTTAATTATGATAGTTTCTCTTTGATTGATTGTATTTCTTTGTTGCAATCCATGATAAATGGACCCCATGCTTATGAACAAAATAAAGCTTTTACGCTCACGAAATTAATTTTCATTTTTTACCAGAGCGATAAAATACCCATTCCACTTGAAGTAGATCAATATAGAAATTTTCCAGGTCTTCCCAATTTTTCATAATTTTTGGAGTTATAGAAGTATTCGAAATAGTCAGATTGCTAGAGATTGTTCTGTTTTGACAGATTCTGTTTTCTTTGTGTTTTGTGCTTATTTTGATGGCTCTATGGTTTTCTTTGATGAGTTTTTGCCATAGAAAAGTTGGAATACAGTAGATATAATGAAATAACATAATATGAATTGGTTAGATACAACTCTTATAGTAGTGATTTATTATTCTTATACTAACGGATCTCACGAAGGTTTTGTTGAGTTTTGTGTGATTGAAGTTTTCAAGTTTTGGGTTATCTTACGATGGATGAAGGAATAAGGTGTAGAAGAGCCTAAGCTTGGGGATGCCCCGGCATCCCAAGCTATTATCCCAAAATGAGCAACCAACTAAGCTTGGGGATGCCCCCGAGTGGCATCCCCTCTTTCTTGTAACGACCATCGGTATTTTACTCGAAACTATATTTTTATTCGTCACATACTATGTGTTTTGCTTGGAGCGTCTTGTATGATATGAGTCTTTGCTTTTTTCTGTTTTTAGTCTTGATCTCTTGCTGGACAAAATTATGTCATGACTTTTTAGAATTGCTCTCTATGCTTCACTTCAATTTTTATTAGCTATGGACTTGCTCTAGTGCTTCACATATATCTTTTTTAGCACGGTGTGCTTAGTATTTTTGAAGAAATGCTCTCTTGCTTCACTTAGATTTATTTGAGAGTTAGTAAAATTTTCAAGAAATTCTCTCTTGCTTCACTTAAATTAATTTGAGAGAAATAAATTTATGCTCATGATCTTCACTTATATTTGTTTGAGCTTGTCAAAAGCAACATTAGTCCCAAAGTGATAGATATCCAAGAAGGATATAATAAAACTTTCATGAAGATCATTGGACAAAATAAACTTGGTTCTTAGTAATAGTTTTGAGATATGATGATGTGATATGTGAGTCATCTTGATGAGTAATTATGCTTTAGTAATGATATTGGTGTTAAGGTTTGTGATTCCCTATGCAAGCACGAAAGTCAATAGTTATGCAATGAAATTATATCCTACTTATGGTGCATTATTCGGTGTTAGTTATGCTTAATGCTCGCTTAAGAGATTATTAGTTTCTTGGTTGGTCGCTTCCCAATCTTTTGCTAGCCTTCATTTTGCACTAAGTATGATCACTACTTGCGCATCCAAAAACCTTTAAACCAGTTTTGCCACATAAGTCCACTATATCTACCTATATGCGGTATTATTTTACCATTCTAAGCAAATTTGCATGTGCCATCTCTAATTTTCAAAAATAAACTTCTCTTTTGTGTGTTTGTTTCGCTCGCGGAGCAGTGAGGGGTGGCTAATATTTTCCATGCTAGATGTGTTATTCTCAAGATGAGTGTTTATTCACTTGTCATTGCACGAGAGTAAGGCAAAGGTATTAGGGATGCCCAGTCCCGAAATGAAAAAATGAATTTACTTTATGTTGTCAAATAATAAATTCCTCAGAAAGTGTTGGTATGGAGGGCAACCGTGGATACAGCTAGCCATGGAAAGTGAACGTATGGTGGAAAAAGGAATAAACTTTATTTTCTGTTTGGGAACCGCCTATGATATATTTATGCATGTAAAGTATTGGTAACTCTAAGTCATTTTCGTTGGTGGGATGGATACACATACCGAAATGTTTTTATCTCTAAGTTTTTCACCTTGAGCTCTGGCACCTCTACAAATCCCTACTTCCCTCTGCGAAGGGCCTATCTTTTACTTTATGAAATTTTTATTTTGAATTTGAGTCTCCATCTTCTCTTATAGAAGCACCAACTAGGAGGCAATATGATCGTACTTGAGTATTGGGTGTAGCTAATATGCGAGTATGTTTCATGAATGGATCAATGGTCGAGCATCATGGGCCAGGGATAGCTTATTTTAGCGTTGATATTTTGAAAGACATGGTTGCTTGTTGATATGCTTGAGTATTTAAATTATCATGTCAAAACTAGACTATTGCTTTGAACAATATAAAAGTCCAAACGTCCATGCTATAAAGAAAGAAGTATGATATGACATGTTAGGCAGCATTCCACATCAAAAATTCTGTTTTTATCACTTCCCTACTCGGCGACAAGTAGGAGTTAAGCTTGGGGATGCTGATACGTCTCCAACGTATCTATAATTTTTGATTGTTCCATGCTATTATATTATCAATCTTAGATGTTTTATAATCATTTTATAGTCATTTATATCATTTTTGGTACTAACCTATTGACATAATGCCAAGTGCCAGTTGTTGTCTTTTCCATGTTTTTTACATCGCAGAAAATCAATATCAAACGGAGTCCAAATGCCACGAAACTTTACGAAGAATTTTTATAAGCCAAAAGGAACACAACGGGCCCTAGCTGCACCTAGGGGGTGCCCCGAGGGAGGCACAACCCACCAGGGCACGCCAGGAGGCCCAGGCGCGCCCTGGTGGGTTCTGCCCACCTCGGCTGCCCCCCGGACCGCCTCTTTGTTCTATAAATACCCCAATATTTCCAAAACCCTAGGGGAGTCGACGAAATATTCATCCAGCCACCGCAGAGTCCAGAACCACCAGATCCAATCTAGACACCATCTCAGATGGGGTTCACCACCTCCATTGGTGCCTCTTCGATGATGCATGAGTAGTTCTATGTAGACCTTCGGGTCTGTAGTTAGTAGCTAGATGGCTTCCTCTCTCTCTTGATTCTCAATACAATGGACTCTTGCAGATCCATATGATGTAACTCTTTTGCGGTGTGTTTGTTGGGATCGATGAACATTGACTTTATGATCATATCTATCTTTTTATATCCATGAAAGTATTTGAGTTTCTTTGATCTCTTTTGTGCATGATCTCTTATAGCCTCGTATTTCTACTCCGATATTTGGGTTTTGTTTGGCCAACTTGATCTATTTATCTTGTAATGGGAAGAGGTGCTTTGTAGTGGGTTCGAGCTTACGGTGCCTGATCCTAGTGACAGAAAAGGAACCAACATGTATGTATCGTTGCTACTAAGGATAAAACGATGGGGTCTATCTCTACATAGATAGATCTTGTCTACATCATGTCATCGTTCTTATTGCATTACTCTGTTTCTCCATGAACTTAATACACTAGATGCATGCGGATAGCGGTCGATGTGTGGAGTAATAGTAGTAGATGCAGGTAGGAGTCGGTCTACTAATCATGGACGTGATGCATATGTAATGATCATTGTCTGGATATCATCATGAGTATTTGAAGTTCTATCAATTTCCCAACAGTAATTTGTTCACCCACCACTTTGCTATTTTTCTCGAGAGAAGCCACTAGTTAAACCTACGGCCCCTAGGTCTCTTTCTCATATTATTTGCCTTTGTGATCTATTTTATTTGCCATTTATTTTCAGATATATTAATCCAAAAACCCAAAATACTTTATTGCAAATTTATTCTTATTTATTTGTTTGGCGTTCGATCTATCAATCTACTACAAATTTACCTCATGTCGGTTTGCCTATCTTGAGGCGCCGTACCCGGGAAGGGATTGACAACCCTTAAACACGTCGGGTTGTGAGAAGTTGTTATTTTTGTGCAGGTGCTATTTACATTGTGTTGCTTGGTTCTCCTACTGGTTCGATAACCTTGGTTTCATATCTAAGGGAAATACCTACCGCCGTTGTGCTGCATCATCCCTTCCTCTCTGAGGAAATACCGACGTAGCTTGAAGCGACATCACCCCCTGCCGCTTCATGAGCGGTACGAGCACACAAAAAGGAAATTCATTTTGAAAATTAGAGATGGCACATACAAATTTACTTAGAACGGCATGGAAACACCGCATATAGGTAGGTATGGTGGACTCATGTGGCAAAACTAGGTTTAAGGATTTTGGATGCACAAGTAGTATTCCCTCTTAGTACAAATGGAGGCTAGCAAAAAGATTGATAAGTAACCTACCAAGAAACAAAAAATCACATAAACAAGCATTGAGCATAACTAACACCGAATAATGCACCACAAGTAGGATGTAATTTCATTGCATAACTATTGACTTTCATGCTTGCATAGGAAATCACAAACCTTAACACCAATATTCTTACTAAATCATAATTACTCACCAACATGACTCACATATTATTATCTGCATATCACAAAACTATTGCAAGGAATCAAAATTATCATATCCAATGATCTACATGAAAGTTTTATTATATCCTTCTTGGATATTCATCATATCATGACCAATTTCATACCTTGTGCAAATTATCATCACTAGTATCAACTCTCAAAATAATATAAGTGAAGCACAAGAGTGTTCGACAAACTACTCCAAAAAGATACAAGTGAAGATCAAGCGAGTAGTTAAGTAAAGGGATAGCTAATTGACGGTTCTCTCTTATTTAAAAACTTCCAGATTTACATTTTTTTATCAAAACAGAAAGCAAAAACAAAATAAAATGACATTCTAAGAATAGCACACATCATGTGAAGAAGTGCAAACTTAGGCTCAAGCGATACTAACCGATAATTATTGATGAAGAAAGGTGGGATGCCTACCGGGACACCCCCAAGCATAGATGCTTGAGACTTATTGAAATATTAATTTGGGATGCCTTGGGGATCCCCAAGCTTTATCTCTTGTGTCTTATTGATTCCTTTTATACCATGATTTCCCTAAATTTAAAAACTTCATCCACACAAAACTCAACAAGAACTCATGAGATAAGTTAGTATAAATCAATGCAATAACCTTATCATTATCTACTGTCGCAAATCATTAAAATTATTATTTAATATTGCATACTAAATGCCTCTGCATATTTAATACTCCTATCCTCAAATAGAATCATTAAACAGGCAAACATATGCAAACAATGCAAACATAACAACAATCTGCCAAAACAGGATAGTATGTAATGGATGAAGAAGTATCCATACTTATTTAACTCCAAAAATTCTGAAAAATTGCCAAAATGTAGAGAATTTATTATATATTATTCTGCAAAAAGTTTCAAAATTTCATGAAATTCTGAAATTTTTCAAGAATTGACGCACTAGCGTGCAACTTTCTGTTTTCAAACAGCCACATATAGACTTGCAAAATAAGCATGACAAAGGCTATACTTGACATTTTTATTGAAGTAAAAGATGCAAAGCATTATTCTAAATAACAACAAGCAAATAAAAACAAAATAAAATGACACTCCAAGCAAAACTCATATCATGTGATGAATAAAAATATAGCCTCAAGTAAGGTTACCGATGTTGTTGGAGACGAAAGAGGGGATGCCTTCCAAGGCATCCCCAAGCTTAGTTGCTTGGATCTTACTTGAATATTGCCTTAAGGGTGCCCCAATCTTAGGGTCTTTTCACTCCTTGTTCTCCTGATATCGAGATCTCACCCAAAACTTGAAAACTTCAATCACACAAAACTTAACGGAACTTCGTGAGATGGGTTAGTATGATAAAGACAAATCATTCACTTTGGTATTATCAGAGACAAGATTCATAATTGTTCTTACACAATGCCTAATGTACCTTATCATTTCCTCAATTTATATTGAGCAATATAAGCCATAGAAACTAGAAAACGAGCAAACTATGCATTGAAAACAGAATCTGTCAAAAACAGAGCAGCTAGTAGTAATTTGTACTCTAACCATACTTCTGTAACTCCAAAAATTATGAAACATTAGGACAATGTAGGAAATTTGTATATAAATCTTGTGTAAAAAATTCAGAAGCTTTCATCACTTCTATGATTTTTGCAAATTGTTTTACTAGACGCAAAAGTTTTTGTTTTCCAACATAATCCCAAAGGCTTTACTTGGCACTTTATTGAAGCAAAAGAAATAAAATATGATTACTACCGTAGCATAATCATGTGAACACACAAAAACAGTAGGGGTAAGTGTTGTGTTGTCTTCCAACAAGCGCTTTTGAATGCCTTTTTATCTAGGCATGATGATTTCAATGATGCTCGCATAAAAGATAAGAGTTCAAACATCACAAGAGCATGATGAAGCATATGACTAGCACATTTATGCCTAACCCACTTACTATTCATAGGTATTTTGTGAGAAAACAATTCATGGGAATAAGAATCAACTAGCATAGGAAGGCAAAACAAGCAAAACTTCAAGATTTTCAACACATAGAGAGGAAACTTGATATTATTGCAATACCTACAAGCATATGTTCCTCTCTCGTAATAATTTTCAGTAGCATCATGAATGAATTCAACAATATAACTTTCACATAAAGCTTTCTTTTCATGATCCACAAGCATAGAAATTTTATTACTATCCACATAAGCAAGTTTATTCTCATGAATAGTAGTGGGAGCAAACTCAACAAAACAACTATCATGGGATTGAAAATTAAAATCATGATGACAAGTTTCATTGTTATCATTATTCTTTATAGCATACATGTCATCACCATAATCATCACGGATAGCAACTTTGTTCTCATCATCAATTCAATCCTCTTCCAAAATAGTGGATTCATCACTAAATAAAGTCATGACCTCTCCAAATCTACTTTCATAATTATTACACTAAGATTCAACACCCTCCAAAATAGTGCGATCATTAGTACCTAGAGTCATATATAACCATCCCTCAACATGCGATGAAAAGTCACTCTAGAGTTCCTCTCTAGCGGAGAACATAAGAAGAAATTTTTTGTAGCTATTCTTTCTGATCGATCTATCTAAGAGTTCGTACTAAAATAACACCAAGTTATTCTTTCCGATCGATCTATCAAGAGTTCATACTAAAATAACATAGGTTATTCTTTCTGATCGATCTATCAAGAGTTCATACTAAAATAACACCAAAAAAATTCAGAGTCATAATACTCAATGCAACACAGAGAACCTCAAAGAGTGCCCCAAGATTTTTACTGGAGAAACAAAAGACGAGAACGTGCATCAACCTGTATGCATAGATTACTCCAATGTCACCTCAAGAATCCACGAGTTGAGTGTCAAAACACATATCAAGTGAATCAATATGATACTCCATCGTCATGATGGGTATTCATAGCAAGATATACATCAAGTGCTCTCAAATCCATAAAAGTATTCAATTCGATAAAACAAAATCTCAAAGGGAAAAGCCAATTCATAACAAGATAGAGAGGGGAAAACACCATATGATCCAACTATATTAACAAAGCCTGCGATACATCAAGATCGTGACATCTCAAGAATACAAGAGAGAGAGAGAGATTAAACACATAGCTACTGGTACAAACCTCATCCCCGAGGGTGGACTACTCCCTCCTCATCATGGTGGCCACAGGGATGATGTAGATGGCCACCGGTAATGATTTCGCCCTTCGACGAAGTGCCGGAACGGGGTCTAGATCGGTTTTTTGTGGCTATAGAGGCTTGATGCGGCGGAACTTCTGATTTAGGGTTATTTTCTGATGGTTTCTCTATTTATAGTATTTTTGGCGTTGGAAGCATGCTAAGATGAGCCTCGAGATGAACACAACCCATCGGGGCAAGCCAGGCCCCTCAATCATGCCCTGGTGGGTTATGCCCTCCTCGTCGCTCTTTTGTCCCTCCCACAAGGCTTCGGGGTTCTCTTTTGTTCCAAAAAAGTCAAAAAGTTTTAGCTCATTTGGAGAACTTTATTTCTGCACAAAAAATAACACTGCAGTAGTTCTGCTAAAAACAACGTATGTCCGGGTTAGTTCCATGCAAATCATACCAAAACCATATAAAATTGTTGTAAACATGGCATGAATACTTCATAAATTATAGATACTTTGGAGACATATCAATAATAAATATTTGGGAGCAATTTTTATTGCTCTTTGTACCAATGACAACTTACTTGAAGGATCTTATTCAATCCATATGTAGATATGGTGGGCACTCATAGCAAGAAACTGGGTTTAAGGGTTTATGGAGGCACAAGTAGTATTTCTACTTAGTACAAAATTTTGGATAGGAAAGATCCTAAACAAGCACCACATGTTGGAGGATCCATAACAATATATCTTCTATGCAAATATACCTAAACATAGCTCATAACTCATTATGTTGTCTTCCTTGTCCAACTTCAACTAATTGATTAAGTTTTAAAATAATGAATGGGTATTCATAATCATAAAATATGTCCAAGATAATATATTTGTATGTGAAAATTCCCTTCCTTATATTAACCATTCATAAATTGCTTGTATGACCAATATTGTGATTGTCAAACTTCAATAGATTGTACTTTCTAAACCCAATGTGAAACTACTACTAAGCATGAGACAAGTATATTAAGCACATATAATTTCAAATTTATGATATTCAATTCATTCAAAAATTTACTCTTAGGATAAAAGTGGAGAACAAGAGTAAATGAAAAATTACTCCAAATGTATATAAGTGAAGATCAAACAGTAGTCAAACGATTAAGTAGCTATATGAGGACTCTCTCTCATTTAAAACTTTCAGAACTAAGTATTTTATTTAAATAGCAAACAAAACAAAAAGGACACTCCAAGAATTGCACATATCATGTGAACAAGTAAAAACTTAGGCTCAACCAAAACTAACTGATAGTTGTTGATGAAGAAAGGTGGGATACCTAATGATACGTCTCCAACGTATCTATAGTTTTTGATTGTTCCATGCTGTTATATTATCATTCTTGGATGTTTTACAATCATTTTATATCATTTTTTGGTAATAACCTATTGACATAGTGCCTAGTGCCAGTTGTCGTTTTCTGCATGTTTTTTACATCATAGGAAATCAATACCAAACAAAGTCCAAACACAACGAAACTTTTTTTGGATTGTTTTTCGACTAGAAGATATCCAGTGGGCCAAAGAAGTACCGAAGAGGGAGCACGAGGTGAGCACAAGACACCAGGGCGCGCCTGCAGGCACATGTGCTCCCTGGTGGGTTGTGCCCACCTCGATGGCTTCCCGAACTGCCTCTTCGCTCTATAAATACCCCAATATTCTAGAAACCCCTACGGGAGTCGACGGAAATCAATTCCAGCCGCCGCAAGTTCCAGAACCACCAGATCCAATCTAGACACCATCACAGAGGGGTTCATTATGTCCATTGGTGCCTCTCCGATGATGCGTGAGTAGTTCTTTGTAGACCTACGTGTCCGTAGTTAGTAGCTAGATGGTTTCCTCTCTCCCTTTTGATTCTCAATACAATGGTCTCTTGGAGATCCATATGATGTAACACTTTTTGCGGTGTGTTTGTTGGGATCCGATGAACTTTAAGTTTATGATCAGATCTATCTTTTTATCCATGAAAGTTATTTGAGTCTTCTTTGATCTCTTATATGCATGATTGCTTATAGCCTCGTATTTCTTCTCCGATATTTGGTTTTTTTTTGCCAACTTGGTCTATTTTATCTTGCAATGGGAAGAGGTGCTTTGTGATGGGTTCAATCTTATGGTGCTTGATCCCAGTGACAGAAGGGGAACCGACACGTATGTATCATTGACATTAAGGATAACAAGATGGGGTCTATTTGTACATAAATAGATCTTGTCTACATCATGTCATCGTTCTTATTGCATTTCTCCATTTTTCCATGAACTTAATACACAAGATGAATGCTGGATAGCGGTCGATGTGTGGAGTAATGGTAGTAGATGCAGGCAGGAGTCGGTCTACTAATCTTGGACGTGATGCGTATATAATGATCATTGCCTGGATATCGCCATGATTATTTGAAGTTCTATCAATTTCCCAACAGTAATTCGTTTACCCATCGTTTGATATTTTTCTCGAGAGAAGCCACTAGTGAAATCTACGGCCCTCGGGTCTCTTCTTTAATATATTTGCCTTTGCGATCTATTTTCATTTGCTTTTATTTTATGATCTATTAAACCAAAAATAAAAAATATCTTGCTGCACTTTATCCCATCTATCAATTTTTTATCCCGTCTACTTGCCAATTTCTGGCACCGTTACCCGAAAGGGATTGACAACGCCTTTAATATGTCAGGTTGCAAGTATTTGTTATTCGTGTGTAGGTGTCATTCACGTAGTGTTGCGTTCTTCTCCTACTGGTTTGATAACTTTGGTCTCATCACTGAGGGAAATACCTATCGTTGCTATGCTGCATCATCCCTTCCTCTTTGGGGAAATACCGACATAGTTCAAGCAAGCATCAAAAGGAATTTCTAGCGCCGTTGCCGGGGAGACATCATCAACATCTACCAGGTTCCTAATAAAAAATCTCATCTCCTTTCAATTTACATTATTTTCCATTTGCCTGTTGTTTTCCTCTCCCCCACTTCACAAAAAATTTGCCATTTTATTCGCCCTCTTTTTCGTTCGCTGTTTTCTTGTCGGATCTATTTTTGAGTGCAATGTTGTTGCGTAGTCATCATGGCTCAAGAGAACACCAAGTTGTGTGATTTCTCCAATACCAACAACAATGATTTTATTAGCACTCTGATTGCTCCTCCCGCCACTAGTGCGGAGTCTTGTGATATTAATATTGCTTTGCTGAATCTTGTTATGAAAGATCAATTTTCCGATACTCCTAATGAGGATGCCGCTTCCCATCTTAACACCTTCGTGGAATTATGCGATATGCAAAAGAAAAAAGATGTGGACAATGATGTTGTGAAGTTGAAATTATTTTCATTTTCTTTGTGAGATCATGCAAAAAATTGGTTTTCTTCTTTGCCTCGCAATAGTATCGATTCTTGGGATAAGTGCAAGGATGCTTTTATTACTAAGTATTTTCTGCCCACGAAAATTATTTCCCTTAGAACCTAGATCATGAA
Organism: Triticum urartu; assembly: GCF_003073215.2. Classification (NCBI taxonomy): domain Eukaryota; kingdom Viridiplantae; phylum Streptophyta; class Magnoliopsida; order Poales; family Poaceae; genus Triticum; species Triticum urartu. Next base: position 198,610,812 of record NC_053027.1, on the reverse strand, counting down.
TTTCAAACAACTTGAACATGAGCATGTTGGACAATCTTAGGAAAGGATGAAATTGATGCTAAGGAATTGTCCAACTCATGGGTTAAATCTTTGGATGATCATACAAAAAATTTATGCGGGGTTGAATTTTGTTTCTCGTAATCTTTTAGATTCTGCTGCGGGCGGTACTTTTATGGAAATTACTTTGGGTGAAGCCACCAAATTCCTTAATAATATTATGTCAAATTATTCACAATAGCATACCGAAAGAGCTCCTACTAGTAAAAAAAGTTAATTCGGTTGAAGAAATTTCTTCTTTGAGTGAAAAAGTTGATGCTCTTATGAAATTGGTTGCTAATAAAAGTTCTTCTATTGATTTTAATGATGTGCCTTTGTCTACTTTGATTGAGAAAAATAGTGATGCCATTGATGTGAATTTTATCTCGCGAAACAATTTCAATAACAATGATTATAGAGGTAATTTTAATCCTAGGCCTTTTCCTACTAATTTCTCTAATAATTATGGTCATTCCTATGGCAATCCTTCTTATAATAATAATAATAATAATAATAATAATAGGAACACCTCTGATGTTGAGAATAATATTAAAGAATTTATCAACACTTAACAAGTTTTCAATGCTACAATGGAAGAAAAGTTGAATAAGATTGATGATTTGTCTAGAAGTGTTGATCGAATTTCTCATGATGTAGAAAATCTCAAGATGAAAATTTTTGTGCCTAAAGTTGAGGAATCAGTTAAAGCTCTTTATGTTTCTATGTATGAAAGTAAGAAAAGAACCGCTATGCTTAGAGCTAGAAGAGAATTTTAGAAAAGGCATTTTCTAGTGATTGCTTTCATAAAAGTGATGAAGATCTTAAAATGGTTGGTGTTTCTTCTATTGATTCTTTGTTTAGTAAAATTAATATTGATAATAAAGGGACTGAAGAAGAGTCAACTTTAGGTAGAAGGCGTCCCGATAATTCGGAAGGTGAAAATCATGTTGAGAAAATTGATAAAAGTGGGTTTGAAGAGGTCAAAACTTTAACTAGTGATGTGCCCATTCTTTTGGATTACAAAGACTTTAATCTTGTTGATCTTCGATTGATTGTATTTCTTTGTTTCAATCCATGATAAATTCACCCATGCTTATGAACAAAATAAAGCTTTTACAAAAGATATTGTTGATGCCTTGATGAAAGCTTTGGAAGAAAAGTTGGAATAAGAAGTTTCAATTCCAAGAAAATTACATGATCAGTGGGAACCTACTATCAAAGTCAAGATTAAAAATTATGAATGTTTTGCTTTATGTGATTTGGGTGCTAGTGTTTCTGCAATTCTGAAATCTTTATGTGATGTGCTTGGTCTTACCGATATTGAAGAATGTTCTTTAAATTTGCACTTGGCGAATTCTACTATTAAAAATCCTATGGGAAGAATTGATGATGTTCTTATTCTTGCAAATAGGAATTATGTGCCCATAGATTTTATCTTTCTTGATATTGTTTGCAATCCGTCTTGTCCAATTATTCTTAGTAGACCATTTTTACGCACTATTGGTGCCGTGATTGATATGAAAGAAGGCAATATAAATTTCAATTTCCACGAAGGAAGGGAATGGAACACTTCCCTAGAACAAGAATTAGGCCACCATATGAATCAATCATGAGGGCATCTTATGGATCTAGAAACAAAGATGACAATACATAGATCCTTGTGTTATGCCTAGCTAGGGGCGTAAAACGATAACGCTTGTTGGGAGGCAATCCAACGAATAAAATTTATTTTTGTCTCTTGCTTTCTGTTCTTGAGCGTTTGCACAATTATTCTACTGTTATGATTGTGTTTTTTTTGTTTTAATTTGTGTTTGCGCCAAGCAAAGCCTTTAGGATCATATTGGGTTATAGTTGATTTGATCTTGCTGAAAAATAGAAACTTTTGTGCTCACGAAAATAATTCTCAATTTTAACAGAAGCATCATAAAATACCAATTCTTTTTGTAGAATATATATATATAAATATAAATTTCACACGTGTTCCTAATTTTTCAGAATTTTTGGAGTTACATAAGTATTTGAAATATCTAGATTGCTACAGACTGTTCTGTTTTTGACAAATTCTGTTTTCTTTGCGTTGTGTGCTTGTTTTTATAATTCTATGGTTTTCTTTGAAGAGTTTTTTCCATATAAAAGTTGGAATAAAGTAGATATAATGCAAAAATAAAATATGAATGGGTTTGCAACAGTACGTATAATAGTGATTTGTTTTCTTATACTAACGGATCTCACAAAGGTTTTGTTGAGTTTTGTGTGATTGAAGTTTTCAAGTTTTGGGTGATGTTACGATGGATGAAGGAATAAGGAGTAAGAAGAGACTAAGCTTGGGGATTCCCATGGCCCCAATCTATTATCCAAAGAGAAGCAAGCAACTAAGCTTGGGGATGCCCAAGTGGCATCCCCTCTTTCTTCTAATGACCATCGGTATTTTACTCGAAGTTATATTTTTATTTGTCACATATTATGAGTTTTGCTCGGAGCATCTTGTATGATATGAGTCTTTGATTTTTTTGCTTTTTTTAATTCATGAATCCTTGCTAGACACACCTATTTGAGAGAGCCAAAATTATGCCATGACTTGGTAGAATTGCTCTCTATGATTCACTTAAATCTTTATGAGCTATGGAATTGCTCTAGTGCTTCACTTATATCTTTTTGAGCACGGTGTGCCTTAGTATTTTTGAAGAAATGCTCTCTTGCTTCACTTATATTTATTTGTGAGTTAGTAATTTTTTAAAGAAATTCTCTCTTGCTTCACTTAAATTAATTTGAGAGAATGAAATATTATGCTCATGATCTTCACTTTTATTTGTTTGAGCTTATCAAAAGCAACAGATGATAATTAGTACCAAAGTGATAGATATCCAAGAAGGATGTAATCAAAACTTCCATGAAGATCATTGGACAAAATAAACTTGATTCTTGGCAATAGTTTTGAGATATGATGATGTGATATGCGAGTCATGTTGATGAGTAATTATGCTTTTGTAGGAATATTGGTGTTAAGGTTTGTGACTCCCTATGCAAGAACGAAATTCAATAGTTATGCAATGAAATTACATCCTACTTATGGTGCATTATTCTGTGTTAATTATGCTTAAGGCTCGCTTATGAGATTTTTTTGTTTCTTGGTTGGCCGCTTCTCAATCTTTTGCTAACCTTCATTTTTTACTAAGTATGATCACTACTTGTGCATCCAAAATCCCTTATACCTGTTTTGCCACATGAGTCCACCATACCTACCTATATGCGGTATTATTTTGCCGTTCTAAGAAAATTTGTATGCGCCATCTCTAATTTTCAAAATAAATTTCTCTTTTGTATGCTCGCACCGCTCATGAAACGGTAGGGGGGTGGTTAATATATTTCCATGCTAGATATTTTATTCTCACGATGAGTGTTTATTCACTTGTCATTGCATGAGAGTAAGGCAAAGGTATTAGGGATGCCCAGTCCCGAAATTAAAATGTTGGTATGGAAGGCACCCGTGGATACGGCTAGACATGGAAAGTGAAAGTATGGTTGAAAAAAGGAATAAACTTTAATTTCTGTTTGGGAACCGCCTATGATATATCTAGCATGGAAAGTATTGGGAACTACTCGATTGTTCTCATTGACAGGAAAAGCATGCCTCCCAAAATGTTTTATCTCTATCTTTTTTGATTTGACCTATGGCACCTCTATAAATCCCTACTTCCCTCCGTGCAGGGACTTTCTTTTACTTTATGCATTTTTTATTTTTTATTTGAGTCTCCATCTTCTCTTATAAAGCACCAACTAAGGGGCACTATGATCGTACTTGAGCATTGGGTGTAGCTAATATGCGAGTGTGTTTCATGAATGGATCAATAATTGAGAATAATGGGCTAGGGATAACTTATTTTAGCATTGGTATTTTGAAAAAAAAGGTTGCTTGTTGATATGCTTGAGTATTAAAGTCCTCATGTCAAAACTAGACTGTTGCTTTGAACCATATAAAAGTCCAAATTGCCATGCTATAAAGAAAAGAATATGTGATGACATGTTAGGCAGCAGTCCACATCAAAAATTCGGTTTTTACCATTTACCTACTCGAGGACGAGCAGGAATTAAGCTTGGGGATGTCGATACGTCTCCAACCTATCTATAATTTTTTATTGTTCCATGTTGTTATATTATCATTCTAGGATGTTTTACAATCATTCTATAATCATTTGATATCATTTTTTGGTACTAACCTATCGACATAGTGCCTAGTGCCAGTTGTTGTTTTCTGCATGTTTTTTACATTGCAGGAAATCAATACCAAACGGAGCGAAACTTTTGTGGATTTTTTTGTACCAAAAGACATCCAGTGGGCCAAAGAAGTACCGAACAGGGAGCCCTAGGTGAGCACAAGACACCAGGGTGCGCCTGGAGGCCCAGGCACGCCCTGGTGTGTTGTGCCCACCTCGGTGGCCTCACGAACCGCCTCTTTGCTCTATAAATACCTCCAATGTTCCAGAAATCCAAGGGGAGTCGACGAAAATCAATTCCAGCCGCCGCAAGTTCCAGAACCACCAGATCCAATCTAGACACCATCACGGAGGGGTTCAGTATGTCCATTGGTGCCTCTCCGATGATGCATGGGTAGTTCTTTGTAGACCTACAGGGTCGTAGTTAGTAGCTGCATGGCTTCCTCTCTCTTTTTTGATTCTCAATACAATGGTCTCTTGGAGATCCATATGATGTAACTCTTTTTCTGTTGTGTTTGTTGGGATCCGATGAACTTTGAGTTTATGATCAGATCTATCTTTTTATCCAAGAAAGTTATTTGAGTCTTCTTTGATCTCTTATATGCATGATTGCTTATAGCCTCGTATTTCTTCTTTGATATTTGGGTTTTGTTTGGCCAACTTGATCTATTTATCTTGCAATGGGAAGAGGTGCTTTGTGATGGGTTCGATCTTACAGTGCTTGATCCTAGTGACAGAAGGGGAACCAACGCGTATGTATCGTTTCCCTTAAGGATAACAATATGGTGTCTATTTCTACATAAATAGATCTTGTCTACATCATGTCATCTTTCTTATTGCATTACTCCATTTTCCAAGAACTCAATACACTAGATGCATGCTGGATAGCGGTCGATGTGTGGAGTAATAGTAGTAGATGCAGGCAGGAGTCAGTCTACTAATCTTGGACGTGATGCCTATATAATGATCATTGTATGGATAACATCATGATTATGTGAAGTTATATCAATTGCCCAACAGTAATTCGTTTACCCACCGTTTGCTATTTTTCTCGAGAGAAGCCACTAGTGAATTCTACGGCCCCCAGGTCTCTTCTTTAATATATTGGCCTTTGTGATCTATTTTCATTTGCTTTTATTTTCAGGTCTATTAAACCAAAGATACAAAAATACCTTGTCACACTTTATTTTATTCGAGATCTATTTATCCCATGTATCATATTTTTATCCCGTCTACTTGCCAATTTCTGGCGCCATTACCCGAAAGGGATCGACAACCCCTTTAATATGTCGGGTTGCGAGTATTTGTTATTTGTGCGCATGTGCCCTTTATGTAGTGTTGCGTGGTTCTCCTACTGGTTTGATAACCTTGGTCTCATCACTGAAGAAAATACCTATCGTTGTTGTGCTGCATCATCCCTTCCTCTTTGGGGAAATACCAACTTAGTTCAAGCAAGCATTACCTACCGGGGCATCCCCAACCTTAGATGCTTGAGACTTCTTGGAATATTTATTTGGCATTCCTTCGGCATCCCAAGCTTGAGCTTTTGTGTCTCCTTATTTCCTCTTGTGTCATAGTTTCACTAAATCTTAAGAACTTCATCCACACAAAACTCAACAAGAACTCGTGAGATCAGTTAGTGTAAATCAATGCAAAAACTTATCATTCTCCACTGTAACAAATCACCAAAATTATTATTAAACATTGCATACTAAATGCTTCTGCATATTTAATACTCCTATCCTCAAATAAAATCATAAAATAGGCAAACATATGCAAACATAAAAACAGTCTGTCTAAACAAAATAGTCTGTAAAGGATAAAGCAAGATTCATACTTATTTAAATCCGTTCTAAAAAATACTTACTTAAATCAAAATATTCTAAAACATTACCACACAGTAGAAAATTTATCATATCTTACTGTGTAGAACTTTCAATATTTTATCATGTTCTGACTTTCCTGAAGAATTCAGACAATAATATAAAAACTTTCTGTTTTCAAACAACAACATATAGACTTGCAAACTGAGCATGGTAAAAGCTATACTTGCCCATTTTATTGAAATAAAAGATACAAAATATTATCTAAATAACATAAAGCAAATCCTAATAAAATAAAATGATGCTCCAAGAAAACACATATCATGTGACAATAAAAATATAGCTCCAAGTGAGGTTACTGATAATGTTGTAGATGAAAGAAAGGAATCCCCAAGCTTGGAAACTTGGGTCTTCCCTTAATATTACCTTGGGTGCCTTGGTCATCCCCAAGCTTAGGGTCTTGCCACTCCTTATTATCTTTATACCGACGTATCTCCAAAAACTTGAAAACTTCGATCACACAAAACTTAACCGAACTTCGTGAGATAGGTTAGTATGATAAAGAGTAAATCATTCACTTTGGTACTGTCAAAACAAGATTCATAATTTTTTCACACAATTCCTACTATACCCTATCATTTCTACAATTTATATTGACCATTATAAGCCATATAAACTATAAAACAAGCAAACTATGCATTGAAAATAGAATCTGTCAAAAACTGAATAGTCTGTAATGATCTGAACAAAAACCATACTTTTGTAACTTTGGAAATTCTGAAAAATTAGGAAAAATTTAGGCAATTTTTATATTAATCATGTGTAAATTTTCATAATTTTATCACGTCCCAGTGAATTATAGTAATTCCAGCACCGGGCGCAAAAGTTTATGTTTTTGCACATAATCAAGTCAACTATCGTCCACACTATCCCAAAAGCTTTACTTGGCACTGTATTGAAACACAAGCTATAAAACATGATTACTAAAGTATCTAAATCATGCGAACGCACACAAATAGTAGGTATAAGTATTGTGTTGTCTCCCAACTAGTGTTTTTAATGCCTTTTTAGCTAGGCATGATGATTTCAATGATGCTCACATATAAGTAAAGAATTTAAACATAACGAGAGGATCATGAATCACAGGAAAAGCACATTTAAGGCTGACACACTTTCTATGCATAGGGATATTGTGAGCAAACAATTTATGGAAGCAAGAATTAACTAGCATAGGATGGCAAAACAAGTATAACTTCAAAACTTTCAACACATAGAGAAGAGACATGATATTATTGAGATATATAAGCATATGTTCCTCTCTCATAATATTTTTTTAGTAGCATCATGAATGAATTATACTATATAGCTATCACACAAAGAATTCCTTTCATGATCCACAAGCATAGAATTTTTATTACTCTCCACATAAGCAATATTCTCATTCGTAATAGTGGGAGTATCATATGAAAATCAAATACTATAAATTTTTTCCACATTAAAAGATTAATGCTCAATAAAAGGATATCAAAAGTATGACAATAGTTATCACTACTTTTTATAACATAAGTATCATCACAATAATCATCATAAGTAGCAACTTTGGTCGCGTCATAATCAATTGAAACCTTTTCTGGAATAGTGGAATCATTACTAAATAAAGTCATGACCTCTCCTAATCCACTTTTATAATTGTAATAAGATTTAACACCCTCCAAATAGTGGGATAATTATTATATAAAGTTGAAACTCTTCCAAACCCACTCTCATAAATATTGCAATCATCATAAAGAAGAGGCATGCAATCGTCATAACAAATTTGATCCTTCAATGTAGCGGGACTAAAAAAATCATCTTCATTAAGCATAGCAACCCAAGCTTGGGATAAACATTATTTTCAGCAAATAAATTCTCAAACATGTCATTCCAATCAATCATAGCATCCCCAAGCTTGTGGTTTTGCATATTATTAGCATAATCACACTTATCATTAATAGTATGAATAGCGCTAATAGTATAAAAAATACTATCATCATAGTTTTCCAAGTTGGTGCCAAAAAGATTCTCAAGATTATAAGAGGTATCATTATCTTCCCGATCATAATTAGCACAACAAGTAATAGGCATAAGAAAATCATCCTCAATAGTTCCTTTGGACATTGTGCCATAGGACAAAAAAAACAATATCATCATCAAGTGTATCATCTTCTACAATTATTTTTGTTTCATTCTCATGAGGCACAACAATAATAGGGGTAACATCATTTGGGAGAGATACCTTTTTACCTTTGCTTCTCCTTATTTTCTCATTCTTCTTCTTAACCACACTATGTGTGGGTTCAATCAATTTTTCTGACCTTCTTATTGAATAAATTGGTTTGGTAGGAAGCTCATCCTCGTCAGCTGATTCATCATGAGAATCAATAGGAGGGAATTGGGAAATATCTTCCCTTTCATCAGTATTTGTTCTCATCATATTCCATTGGTTTTTCTCGTCTTTATATAATTGGCAAGGTAAACATTCTCATTGCAATTTACCACACAATATATATAAATTTCCTTTAGATCAAATTCAAGACCTTTCATGAGAATTAATCCTTCAAGCCAATTACTTGCATGTGCTACTTCTTCATTCCCCCCAAATAGACTAAGTTCATTACAATGCTCAAGGGTGATCATATCATCACAATATTTGTACATGATTTGATAATAAACATGCTTGTAAGAAACCATTTTTTCAGAGATTTTATCATGGCTAGTGCAATCATCATTAGTATCAAGGATATTCATAGCAAGCATACTAATGATATGTCTCTCTATAATTTTTGATTGTTCCGTGTTGTTATATTATCAATCTTGGATGTTTTATAATCATTTTATATCATTTTTTGGTACTAACCTATTGACACAGTGCCAAGTGCGAGTTGTTGTTTTTCCATGTTTTTTACATCGCAAAAAATCAATATCAAACGGAGTCCAAATGCCATGAAACTTTACGGAGATTTTTTATGCGCCAGAAATAACACAACGGGCCCTGACTGCGCCTGGGGGATGCCCGAGGGGAGCACAACCCACCAGGGCGCGCCAGGAGGCCCAGGCACGCCCTGGTGGGTTGTGCCCACCTCGGGTGCCCCCATACCGCCTCTTTTTTTATAAATACCCCAATATTCCCAAAACCCTAGGGGAGTCGAGGAAATATTGATCCAGCCACCGCAGAGTCCAGGACCACCAGATCCAATCTAGACACCATCTCGGATGGGTTCACCGCCTCCATTGGTGCCTCTCCGATGATGGGTGAGTAGTTCTTTGTAGACCTTCGGGTCCCTAGTTAGTAGCTAGATGTCTTCATCTCTCTCTCTCTCTCTCTCTCTCTCTTGATTCTCAATACAATGGTTTCTTGGAGATCCATATGATGTAACTCTTTTGTGGTGTGTTTGTTGGGATCGATGAACTTTGAGTTTATGATCAGATCTATCTTTTTATATCCATGACAGTATTTGAGTTTCTTTGATCTCTTTTATGCATGATAGCTTATACCCTCATATTTCTTCTCCAAAATTTGGGTTTTGTTTGGCCAACTTGATCTATTTATCTTGCAATGGGAAGATGCGCTTCGTAGTGGGTTCGATCTTGCGGTGCTTGATCCTAGTGAAAGAAGGGGAACCGACACGTATGTATCGCTGCTACTAAGGATAAAATGATGGGGTCTATCTCTACATAGATAGGTCTTGTCTATATCATGTCATCGTTCTTATTGCATTACTCTGTTTCTCCATGAACTTAATACACTAGATGCATGCTGGATAGCGGTCGGTGTGTGGAGTAATAGTAGTAGATGCAGGCAGGAGTCGGTCTACTAATCTTGGACGTGATGCCTATGTAATGATCATTGCCTGGATATCTTCATGAGTATTTGAAGTTCTATCAATTGCCCAACAGTAATTTGTTCACCCAATGTTTGCTATTTTTCTCAAGAGAAGCCACTAGTGAAACCTACGGCCCCCGGGTCTCTTTCTCATATTATTTGCCTTTGCGATCTATTTTCCTTTGCGTTTATTTTCAGATCTTCTAAAACAAAAACCCCAAAATACCTTGCTACAATTTATTCTTATTTATTTATTTGGCGTTCGATCTATCAATCTACTACAAATTTATCTCACGTCCGTTTGCCTATCTTGAGGCACCGTACGCCAGAAGGGATTGACAACCCCTTTAACACCTTGGGTTGCGAGAAATTGTTATTTGTGTGTAGGTGTTGTTTACATTGTGTTGCTTGGTTCTCCTACTAGTTCGATAACCTTGGTTTCACATCTGAGGGAAATACCTACAGCCGCTGTGCTGCATCATCCCTTCCTCTTTGGGGAAAATACCGATGTAGCTTCAAGTGACATCAACTAACAACATTGCAATCATGCTTATCCTTCAATGATCTAATGCCACACATTTTATTGAATTCTTCTTCTAACAATTGAGCACAATTTTCAGACCCATCATTTTCAAGAAAGACATCATAAAGATAAAGAATTTGATGCAAATTCAATTCCGGTTTTAGTTTCTTTTATAAACCAAATTAGTGATAAAACAAGAAATTAAAACATTAAATTGCAAGATCTAAGGATATACCTGCTCACCTCCCCGACAACGGTGCCAAAAAGAGCTTGATGTCTACTACACAACTTATTCTTGTAGACTTGTGTTGGGCTGCAAGCGTAGAGTTTTGTAGGACATCAGCAAATTTCCTTCAAGTGGATGACCGACCTAAGGTTTATCAATCCGTGGGAGGCATAGGATGAAGATGATCTCTCTCAAACAACCCTGCAATCAAATATAGGAAATCACTTGTGTCCCCAACACACCAAATACAATGGTAAATTGTATAGGTGCACGAGTTCGGCGAAGAGATAGTGATACAAGTGTAGTATGGATAGTAGATATAGGTTTTTGTAATATGAAAATATAAAAATTGCAAGGTAGCAAGTGATAAAACAAAGCACAAACGGCATTGCAATGATTGAAAACAAGGCCTAGGGTTCATACTTTCACTAGTGCAATCTCTCAATAGTGCTAACATAATTGAATAATATAATAATCCCTCAACGTGCGACAAAGAATCACTCCAAAGTTTCGATCAGAGAAGATAGGACAATAATGGGTATCAACCCCTATGCATAGATTGCCCCAATGTCATGGAAATCCACAAGTTGAATACCAAAAAACATCAAGTAACTCAATAGAATACCCCATTGTCACCACGGGCATCCACATGCAAGAAGTATGTCAAGTGATCTCAAATCCAATATTCAATCCAACATAACGAAACGTCGAAGAGCAAGACTCAATTCATCACAACAAGATAGAGAGAGGGAAACACCATATGATCTAACTATCTTCACAAAGCCCATGGTTACATGAAGATCATGCTGGATCAAGTACACGAGAGAGAGAGAGAGAGAACAAACACATAGCTACTAGTACATACACTCAGCTTCGAGGGTGAACTACTCCCTCCTAGTCATGGAGACCACCAGGATGATGAAGATGGCCTTCGGTGATGATTTCCCCCTTCGACAGGGTGCCGGATCAGGACTCCAGATGGGATCTCTTCAGAAAAGAGGCTTGCGGCGGCGGAGTCAAAGTTCTATGTTAACTTTCGGGGGTTTCGGAATATATAGTAATTTTCAGCGTTGGAATCATGTGAAGAGGGGCCACAGGGGGACCACAAGTTATCTGGGTGCAGCCACCCCCTAGGCACGTCGGTATACCTTGTCGCCTCCTCGTGTGTCTTTTGGTACTCCCTTGAAGCTTCAAGGGTGTCTTATGTTCCAAAAAAATCGTCAAAAAGTTTTGCCGCATTTGGACTTCGTTTGGTATGATTGTCTAGAAATCCAAAAACAAGCATAAAAACAACTCACACTAGGCACTAGGTTAATATGTTAGTCCATGAAATCATATAAAAGTGCACCAAAACCACATAAAATTATAATAACCATGGCATCAACTTATAGATACGTTGGAGACGTATCAGCTAGCTTGAAGTTATTCATGCTAAACTTGTACAACTAATAACAAACAAATATATTAAGGATGAAATTCCAGGTTTTGTTTCTTTGCCAATAATCCGGCTTTCTCCATGTCTTGTTCATTTTCCTGGCTCTTCTTGATGGTCCATTTGTGCAGCCTGGCTCATGACTTTATCTTTCCACACTTAGCATTTTCTGTATATCTTGCAAGATCTTCTCTTGACACATGTCAAGATCTAATAGCTAATCTAGGGTCTGACATAGGTTAAAAGATATCATATTACAAAATCTCAGTGGTATCCCTGAAAAAGTGCCATGACGCCTCGGGTTTCCCACCCCCATTGATAAATAGGGCGGCAGGGACCGGAGGCCCATTTTCACCTCACGCGCCCCTGCTCTCCTCTTCCTCGCGACTGCTCAAGCTCCACATCGCTCCTTCCTGAGCTCCGATACCTAGCAGTCGCCGGAGTTCGTCCGCACCCGTGGTTGCCTTCAGAGCTCACGCGCATCCTGAAGGAAATATGCCCTATAGGCAATAATAAAGTTATTATTTATTTCCCTATACCATGATAAATGTTTATTATTCATGCTAGAATTGTATTAACTGGAAACTTAGTACATGTGTGAATACATAGACAAACAGAGTGTCACTAGTATGCCTCTACTTGACTAGTTCATTGAATCAAAGATGGTTATGTTTCCTAGCCATAGACATGAGTTGTCATTTGATTAACGAGATCACATCATTAGAGAATGATGTGATTGACTTGACCCATTCCGTTAGCTTAGAATTTGATCGTTTAGTATATTGCTATTGCTTTCTTCATGACTTATACATGTTCCTGTGACTATGAGATTATGCAACTCCTGAATACCGGAAGAACACTTTGTGTGCTACCAAACATCACAACGTAACTGGGTGATTATAAATGTGCTCTACATGTGTCTCCGATGGTACTTGTTGAGTTGGCATAGATCGAGATTACGATTTGTCACTCCGATTGTCGGAGAGGTATCTCTAGGCCCTCTCGGTAATGCACATCACTATAAGCCTTGCAAGCATTGTAACTAATGAGTTAGTTGCGGGATGACGTATTACAGAACGAGTAAAGAGACTTGCCAATAACGAGATTGAATTAGGTATTGACATACCGACGATCAAATCTCGGGCATGTAACATACCGATGACAAAGGGAACAACGTATGTTGTTATGTGGTTTGACCGATAAAGATCTTCGTAGAATATGTGGGAGCCAATATGAGCATCCAGGTTGTGCTATTGGTTATTGACCGGAGACGTGTCTCGGTCATGTCTACATAGTTCTCGAACCCATAGGGTTCGCACGCTTAACGTTCGGTGACGATCGGTATTATGAGTTTATGTGTTTTGATGTACCGAACGTATTTTGGAGTCCCGGATGAGATCGGGGACATGACGAGGAGTCTCAAAATGGTTGATACGTAAAGATCAATATATTGGACGACTATATTCGGACATCGGAAAGGTTTCGAGTGATTCGGGTATTTTTCAGAGTACCGGAGAGTTACGGGAATACGGGGGAAGAAGTGTTGGGCCTCATGGGCCAAGTGGTGGAAGAGACAAGGCAGGACAAGGCAGGGCGCGCGGCCCCCTAGCCCAAGCCGAATTGGACTAGGGGGTCGGCCCCCCTATCCTCCTTTCCTCCCTCTCCTTCCTTCTCCCTCTCCTCCTTCCTTTCCCCCTCCTAGTAGGAGTAGGAAATGGGAGTCCTACTCCTATTAGGCGGAGGAATCCTCCTCCTGGCATGCCCTGCAAGGGTCGGCCGGCCTCCCCCCCTTGCTCCTTTATATACGGGGGCAAGGGGGCACCCCAAGACACACAAGTTGATCATTGATCCCTTAGGTGTGTGTGGTGTCCCCCTCCACCATAATCCACCTCGGTCATATCGTAGCGGTGCTTAGGCGAAGCCCTGTTCGTGTAGCATCATCATCACCGTCATCACGCCGTCGAGCTGACGAAGCTCTACTCGATCGTGAGTTTGTGGGACGTCATCGAGCTGAACCTGTGCAGATCTCGGAGGTGCCGTACATTCGGTACTAGGATCGGTCGATCGTGAAGACATAAGACTACATCAACCATGTTGTCATAACGCTTCCGCTTTTGGTCTGCGAGGGTACGTAGACAACACTCTCCCCTCTCATTGCTATGCATCACCATGATCTTGCATGTGCGTAGGAATTATTTGAAATTACTACGTTCCCCAACACGTCCATTGCCTTTCCTTCATGATCCGACGAGCTTGTTCGGCACAGCTTCCTAGATCTATAAGCCTCCTTTCACCTTCACTATATTTCTGCCGCTATTCGGATGACGTTCATCGCCATCTAGGCTTATGTCCTCGTTAGATCTTAGTATTGCCTAGATTAGATTGGTCTTTGTGTATTGTACTGCCTCCATGATACATCTATCTTTTTGAAAATTTATTTCTGCCATTGTAGTTTTTCTCTTCCAATGTCATGGTAGTGTTCATCTCCATTGCTAGGTTTTTCCACATGTAGGATCGAAAGTATGACTAGAGGGGAGTGATTAGACTACTTGACCAAATAAAAATATGGCCTTTTCCCAATTTTAGTTCTTGGCAGATTTTAGCAACTTTGCACAAGTCAAGCAATCAACCTACACATGCAATTATAAGAGTATAGCAGTGGAAAGTAAAACAATTGCATATGAAGGTAAAGGGAGGAGTTTGGAGGGAGCAAACGCAATGTAGACACGGAGATTTTTGGCGTGGTTCTGATAGGTGGTGCTATCGTACATCCACGTTGATGGAGACTTCAACCCACGAAGGGTAACGGTTGCGCGAGTCGACGGAGGGCTCCACCTATGAAGGGTCCACGAAGAAGCAACCTTGTCTATCCCACCATGGCCGTCGCCCACGAAGAACTTGCCTCACTAGGGTAGATCTTCATGAAGTAGGCGATCTCCTTGCCCTTGCAAACTCCTTGGTTCAACTCCACAATCTTGACGGAGGCTCCCAAGTGACACCTAACCAATCTAGGAGACACCACTCTCCAAGAGGTAACAAATGGTGTGTTGATGATGAACTCCTTGCTCTTGTGCTTCAAATGATAGCCTCCCCAACACTCAAGTCTCTCTCATAGGATAGGATTTGGTGGAAAGATGATTTGAGTGGAAAGCAACTTGGGAAAGGCTAGAGATCAAGATTTATGTGGTTGGAATGGAATATCTTGACCTCAACACAAGTGTAGGTGGTTCTCTCTCAGAAAATGTATGTTGGAAGTGTAGGCATGTTCTGATGGCTCTCTCCACGAATGAAGAGTGGGTGGAGGGGTATATATAGCCTCCACACAAAATCTAACCGTTACACACAATTTACCAAACTCGGTGGGACCGAATCGTGAAACTCGGTCAAACCGATTTAGTTCATAATGTGACCGTTAGGATTTTCGGTGGGACCGACATGTCAACTCGGCGAGATCGATTTCGTTAGGGTTAGGGCATAACGTAATCTCGGTGAGACCGATTACACAAACTCGGTGGGACCGATTTTGATAATAGACAACAAGAGAGTTGGTCAGGCAAACTCGGTGGGACCGATTCGCCCATCTTGGTTTTACCGAAACGTTATGAAAGGGAAATAGACAGTTTGCATTGCAATCTCGGTAGGACCGATCGCTCATCTCGGTTTGACCGAAACGTTACGAAGGGAAACAGAGAGATTACAATCCCATCTCGGTGAGACCGAGATCCCTATCGGTAAGACCGAAAAGACTTGGGTTTCTGGCAGTGGCTATGTCAACTTTACTCGGTGGCGCCGGATAGACAATTTCGGTGGGGCCGAGTTTGACCTTTGGTTTGGGACATATGTGGAAGTGAGAAATTAGTTGAGGGTTTTCAGAGCATATCACTAAACACTTTGAGCAAGAAACTCATTAAGCAACACCTCACCCCCTCTTGATAGTATTGGCTTTTCCTATGGACTCAATGTGATCTTGGATCTCTTAAAATGAAAAAATGTAGAGTCCTGAGCTTTGACCTTGAGCCAATCCTCTGTCCTTAGCATTTTGAGGGGTCCACATTTCTCATCCATGCCATGCCAATCATTGAGCTTTCCTGAAATGTTTATCTTGAAGTAGCATTAGCTCAATGAGCTATATGTTGTTAGGAATTACCAAAACCACCCAGGGATAGTTGCACTTTCAATCTCCCCCTTTTTGGTAATTGATGATAACATATAGATCAAAGCTTCGACAAAAGATAATAAGATTGAAAAACATCTTCGCTTTGAGAAGTATGTGATAAGCAAGAGCTCCCCCTAAATTTGTACATTATTTAAAATTTGCTTTTGAATGCAAATGGATAATCGATTACGGTCATGGGTTACTCT
The DNA here is from genome assembly GCF_003073215.2 of Triticum urartu. Classification (NCBI taxonomy): domain Eukaryota; kingdom Viridiplantae; phylum Streptophyta; class Magnoliopsida; order Poales; family Poaceae; genus Triticum; species Triticum urartu. Next base: position 198,594,334 of record NC_053027.1, on the reverse strand, counting down.
TCCATGTCACATACATCTTGGTGGAGCGCTCAAAATGATAGAAGTTAAAAATATGCACTCATCACCAAGCAAGTGAATGATCATATAGGGATATAAGAGATAATATCATCCAACAAGCATTAAGGGTAGCATATGATCAAACACATGATCAAACAAGTATCTCACAAGGACATAATAAAGTAGTTCAACCAAAATAGCAAGAGAGATAAAAAGCAACACTCTCTCTTGAAGCTCACTCTCTCTCGAAGCCTATGATCTATACATTTTTCTCCTCCTTTGGCAACAAGTTACCAAAAAGTTCAAAAATGCATAGTGCTAAACGACTCTCAGGCAGCAGCTGGTGGGGTGGCTGCTGGAGGTGGCACTGGAACTGTAGCTGCTGGAGCTGATGTTGTAGCTCTAGTATCTGTGACTGGTACTGCAGCAGACCTCTGGCTTCGGGGCACTCTAGAAAAAGCATATGTAGTTGACTTGCCCTTCTTCTCCTCCACTTCCTCCTGAAGCTTCTCAACTGCTGACTGAATCTCAGTTACTTTCACATCAAGATCATAGAATTTCTGCTCAACGATCCTATCCAAACTCTCCTGGTTTTGAGTCAGGGTGGCCAAGCCCTTCTCAATCCTCAAGGTGGATTGGATCAGATATCCAAGCTGATCTTGCTTGGTCTTCAAGAATACTTGAGATGCCTCTTCAATAGTTGGCATCTTTGCAGCTTTCTCTGGCCCTACCTTCTCTCTCTTCTCATGTGCTTGAGCTGATGATGGTTCATTTTCATTCATGACAACAATGTTGTCTTCAAATTTAGGGTAGATGGGAAGGTGCTCCTTATCCAATAGATATTTGCTTGTGCCCATCTTGGAGTTGATGAGCTCCTGGATTTGTGGGGCATACCCACAACTTCTCTTCTGATCAGTTGTTGTCCTTTTGACTGTCTCCACAATCAGACTAATGACTTTGAACTTTTGAGGCACATCAAACAGATGGAGCAAATTGATAGCATGTCCTTTGATCATCTTGTGATCGCCTGACTTGGGTAGCAATGTGTGCCTTAGGATCCAGTTGATGGTAGGCAGACCAGACAACAAGAAGTGGACAGATCCAAACTTATGAGTATCCAATGCATCATCTGGGATCTCTCTGTACATGTTGGCCATAGAGTTATGGTCTTTCTTCTTTTCAGCATAAACATCCAAGTCATCCTCACCTTCTTCTGGGGAATTGATCAACTGAGCCCATTCTTCAATAGTAGATTGGTACCTTGTACCTTCAGACATCCAAATGATCTTCCCATCTGGGTAGAAGTGGGCAGTGGAGTAAGACTGCATGATCAGCTCATCATTCCACTTGGTGAGCTTCTGGGCAACAAATGTATCAACTCCACATGCTTTGAAGCTGTCATATACACCTGGATAGTGATCTTCATTATCCTTGATGTACTCCCAGTCAACTCATCTCATGTCACACACTATGGGATTCTTGTCAAGTAGAATTGTCTCATAGAAGTCTTGCTGTTCCTTAGTGTGAAACCTGTAATCCACAGCAGTTCTCCTCCTGACAGCATATGGATCAGACTGTCTCCATAATCTCAGTCCTGAATCCTTCTCGATTTTCATGTTTTCTGCAACAGGATGTGCATCATTGTGGTCAGGGATCTTGGGCTTCAGCTTCCTTAGCACTTGGGCTTCATCATCTTCTTCATCAACAGTCTCAGGCACTAGGGCCTTGTTCTTTTCTGCAGCTGAAATGTTTCTAGTGCTTCTCTTTGGAGCAGACTTCTGAGCTAGAGCTTTGGGAGCAGACTTAGGCTTTGATGGAGTAGCCCCTGATCTGATTGCATCTCCCATAAGCTTCTGAGCTTTGGGTGCTGGTGCAACATCCTCTTCTTCTTCATCATCATCTCTCATCATGGATGATCTGCCAAGCACTCTAGCAGTGGTCTTCTTGACCCTTTCTTTCCTTTTCTTTCCTTCTCCAACTGCCTCTTCAGTTGGCTTGGAGGTTTCAGCAGTGGATGCTCTGGCCTTAGACATAGGAACTCTCATTGCTGGTGCCTTCTTATGCATCCCTGGCTTAACTGTAGCAGTTGTGCCATACTCCTTTTTCAGCACCTTTTTCCTTGAAGTGGCCTCATCCTCAATGGCCACATAATCCTCATCCACAGATTCTGAGGTTTTCTTCTTCTTGGATCTCGTTGCAGCCTTAGGTAAGTTGCTTGGAGTGATCCTGCTTCCATCATCAGAAGAACTGGAGGGACTAGTGCCCTCACTCATATGAACCTGCTTTTCAGACTTGTTCTGGCTGTCACTTTGATCAGACATCTTGCAGGCAAACTATCAGCAGAACCTGTGAATAGGTTGTAGATGAGGTAGAGTAGATGAGCATCACAAAGTACAAAGGTTATGCAAAATAATTGAGTGAAAATCTTAGTTTTAGTTCTCTACAGAAGTGATCTCGGAGCTACCGGATTGACAAACTCGGTGATACCGAAGCAACACTTAGAACCTAAACTAGTGAACTCGGTAGGGCCGAGTCACCATTCGGTGGCACCGAGATTGCTAGGGTTTCACAGAATCTTGAACTCGGTCACACTGATTTGAACGTTTCGGTCAGACCAAAAAGCGCATGTGCAATGGCCAAGGCTGGATCGGTGAGACCGATTTCTACAGTTTTTCAGTCCGAGATGAGTTCTACGGAGAGCTAACCCTAAAATTTTCGAATCAATCTAGATCTAAGGGAGTTTTAGCTAGATGGGTCAATCTAAATCGTGGCAAGAAATGTGGAACTGTCCTTGTGCTAGGAATTAGAGTGAAAAAGACAGCACAAGGGGTCGAACGCTTACCCTAGAGCGGCGAGTGTTCACTACGGCGGCAACGGCGGAGCAGATTGCCATTAACGGTGGCGGAGACCAGCGGCGGGAGGTCGCTGGCGGCGAGAGGACGATCCGAAGACCCGAAGAGGCAGAGTAGGTTATGCGTGGGTGAAGGGTTTCAAAAAAAATTCCAAAATTTGACCCATCAGTATATATAACCTGACCCTATCGGTGTGACCGAGTGGAACGACTCGGTGGCACCGAGATGCAGAACTGCAAGCGGTTACTGCAACTCGGTGTGACCGAAATGTTCTAATCGGTTGCACCGAGATTGAAAACCTAGATCAACTTAGTGATCTCGGTGTGACCGAAATGGATGACTCGGTCATACCGAAATGCACAAAGAGGTTTTGGAAGTTTAAGTCTATGACGAATCGGGGACTCCGAGTGCTCCTCACACAGAGTGGTTCGAATCTGACTTGATCAAACTTTGTGATGTAGCATGAATAGAGTTTGAGACGAGGAAAGCATCCATAGCTAGAGGGAGTTCTTAGGCATTCTTGTCCATCCATTTGGCAAAAGAGAAAAAACCGAACAATCAAAGCAACAAATGGATGCCCTCGAATGAGTAAAATATGCATCCAACATGCTCACACAATAAGATGGCAAATGAAATATGTGACAAAGCATGCACAATCACTCTAGCATCTATCAAGAAATTTGGCGATGACTAGGTCATCTATATATGAGTATATTGACTTAGGAGTCAAATGAGAACATTTGATCATCCTCATCGTTTAAGCACAAGTGGGGTTGCCACTTTTACATAAAGCATTGTTGTAATCACACCATTAGAGTTGCTTTAGCTCAAATGATTGGAGTAAAGCTCCCCCTAGATGTGATATCCCCCCTAAGAGGGATGAACTAACCTTGGGTTTTGTCCATGATGACTTCATGTAGGTGTTTAAGATGTAGATGCTCAATGTTGATGTAGATCTTTTGGAGCAATCCTTTGGAGTGATTTGCACTTCCAATACCTACATGGGTTAGTCCCACAAGGAACAAACAAGGATATCCATAGACATAGAGTGATGTTCACATAGGATGATGTCCATGAAAGCATTAGGTTACCTTGTCCCTTGTCTTACCAACAAGAGGGTTTGTGACTCCTTGAACTAGTGCAAGATATGGAAGTTGTTTGCACTTGTCCTTGCCAAAATGATATGAGTGAAGTATGTTGGTGGAGTCACCCTCAAGAACTCTCTAGTTCTTCTTCTTCGGGATCCACACCATCTTGATGGGAATCCTTGGAGTTGTAGTCATACTTGATGAAGTAGAACTGGATGTAGTCTTGGGAACCCACTTGACCAAGGCCTTCGGTGCTTCTTCAAATGCATCAATCTCCTCTTGAAGCATGTCCTTGCCTTTTAACTTGTGGTCTTATGGTGGAAGATCATCTTGAGCTTGTGTTCCTTGGAAAGAAGTAGGATCATACTTCTCTTGTTGAGGAACAAACTTCGTCTTGGGGTATTGATCTTCTTCCCACTCAACTCCATTGGCATTGAACTTTCGTTCAAAAGCTACACCTTGATTCTTCCGGTGTCTTCCTTGCTTGCGTTCAATTTCCTCGAATTTCTTACTCCCGGCAAAGCTCTTGTAAGCACCTTTCTCTATAATTCCCTTCAATAAGTTGTTTTCTTGCTCAAGTGTAACTTGGCTAAGAGAATCATTAGTGGAATCAAGAGAACTACTAGAAGCAACAATATTGGATTTAGCATGATTGTTGTTACTACTAGAAGAAGAATCTTTCTTACTCTTATTGCTCATTTTAACTTGTGGCATGTAAGTAGACAAGAGTAAACGCTTGGCAATGTAAGAAGAACTTTTCTTGTGAATATCATCATTGATTGCTTTTAAGAACTCATGCTCTTGCTCAAGGTTGAGTTTTTCAAAGCGTAGCTTCTCATGAGTCTTTAAAAGTTTTCGATGATCTTCCAAGGTAGTTTCATGAGGTAACTTAAGAGTGTTTAGTTCTTTAGTTAGACGCTCAACCTTCTTCTTATCATCGTCATTCGTTTTATCTTGATTATTATGATTAATAGCAAGTTCATCATAGTTTTCATAACTAGAGTTGTCAACAAGTAAATCATCATCTCCTAGCAAATCATCTTCATCGCTATTGAAATCAACATACTCGGGGTGTGTTACCTTTGGACCTTTAGCCATGAAGCATCTTCCAATTCCTTCATTTGGTGAGTCAAATATGTCGTAGGAGTGGGTTGACACAAGTGCTAGACTGGCAACACCTTCATCTTCAGTATATTCGGAGTCAGAGTGATAGCTTCTTTCGGAGTGATTGTCGGAGTTGGAGCCGGATACCCATTCACCAACATGAGATTGATGTCTTCTTTTTGTGTAGCTCTTTGATGATTTGTCCTTCCTCTCTGAATCCTTGCTTCTCCGAGAGGGTCTTTGTTCATAACGATCATCTCTACACCTTCTCTCTCTTGGTGGTGATTCTTCTCTCCTACTTCTTCTTTTGGGAGAATCTTCTCTTATTTTGTAAGGAGTCGTACACTCATTTGAATAGTGTCCGGGTCTTCCACCATTGTAGCAATTACGCTCACGACTAGAAGATCTTTTGTCATTGTTAGACCTTGACTTGGAACTTCTTTCCTTGCTTCTACTCTAGTAGAACTTGTTGAAGTTCTTCACCATTAGGCTCAATTCTTCATTGAAAGTTTGGTTCTCACTTGATGATGTGGGAGCGTCACATGAGGCTTTGTAGGCACCACTTGACTTGTTGTGGAGCTCTTCCTTATCCTTGAGTGACATCTCATGAGCAACAATTCTTCCAATGACTTCCGTTGGCTTGAGATCTTTGTAGTTGGGCATCATTTGGATCAATGTGCACACGGTATCATATTTTCCATCCAAGGCTCTTAGGATCTTCTTGATGATGAATCTATCAGTCATCTCTTCACTTCCTAAGCCGGCAATCTCATTTGTAATGAGAGCAAGCCTAGAGTACATTTCAGCAACATCTTCACCATCCTTCATTTTGAACTTGTCAAGTTGACTTTGAAGCACATCCAATTTGGATTCCTTGACGGAGTCGATACCTTTGTGCATATCAATCAGAGTATCCCAAATTTCCTTTGCATTCTCAAGGCGGCTGATTTTATTGAATTCTTCGGGGCACAATCCGTTGAAGAGAATATCACAAGCTTGAGCATTGTATTGCAGCATCTTCAACTCTTCCACGGTAGCTTCACGGTTTGGTTCTCTCCCATCAAAGAATTCACCTTGCAAGCCAATACACATAATAGCCCAAACGGCAGGGTTATGTCCAAGAACATTGCATTTTCATCTTATGCTTCCAACTAGCAAAATTAGTACCATCAAAGTAAGGACCTCTACGGTGGTAATTTCCCACGCTAGACGCCATACTCTCCTAGCTTGTGAAACCAAGGCTATGACCACCAAAAGCTATGGAAATCAAAGCAAATGGAGACCAAAACTCTGATACCACTTCTAGGATTGAAAGTATGTCTAGAGGGGGTGATTAGACTACTTGACAAAATAAAAATCTAGCCTTTTCCCAATTTTAGTTCTTGGCAGATTTTAGGAACTTTGCACAAGTCAAGCAATCAACCTACACATGCAATTCTAAGAGTATAGCAGCAGAAACTAAAACAATTGCATATGAAGGTAAAGGGAGGAGTTTGGAGGGAGGAAAAGCAATGTAGACACGGAGATTTTTGGCGTGGTTCCGATAGGTGGTGCTATCGTACATCCACGTTGATGGAGACTTCAACCCATGAAGGGTAATGGTTGCGTGAGTCCACAGAGGGCTCCACCCACGAAGGGTCCACGAAGAAGCAACCTTGTCTATCCCACCATGGCCGTCGCCCACGAAGGACTTTCCTCACTAGGGTAGATCTTCACGAAGTAGGCAATCTCCTTGCCCATACAAACTCCTTGGTTCAACTCCACAATCTTGACGGAGGCTCCCAAGTGACACCTAACCAATCTAGGAGACACCACTCTCCAAGAGGTAACAAATGGTGTGTTGATGGTGAACTCCTTGCTCTTGTGCTTCAAATGATAGTCTCCCCAACACTAAACTCTCTCTCATAGGATAGGATTTTGTGGAAAGATGATTTGAGTGGAAAGCAACTTGGGGAAGACTAGAGATCAAGATTTATGTGGTTGGAATGGACCTCAACACAAGTGTAGGTGGTTCTCTCTCAGAAAATGTATGTTGTAAGTGTAGGCATGTTCTGATGGCTCTCTCCATGAATGAAGAGTAGGTGGAGGGGTATATATAGCATCCACACAAAATCTAACCGTTACACACAATTTACAAAACTCGGTGGGACCGAATCGTGAAACTCGGTCAGACCGATTTAGTTCATAATGTGACCGTTAGGATTTTCGGTGGGACCGACATGTCAACTCGGTGAGACCGATTTCGTTAGGGTTAGGGCATAATGTAATCTCGGTGAGACCGATTACACAAACTCAGTGGGACCAATTTTCGTAATAGACAAACAGAGATTTGGTTAGGCAAACTTGGTGGGACCGATTCGCTCATCTCGGTTGTAGCGAAACGTTACGAAAGGGAAACAAAGAGTTTGCATTGCAATCTCGGTGGGACCGATCACTCATCTCGGTTTGACCGAAACGTTACGAAGGGAAACAGAGAGATTACAATCCCATCTCGGTGAGACTGAGATCCCTATCGGCAAGACCGAAAAGATTAGAGTTTCTGGCAGTGGCTATGTCAACTGAACTCGGTGGCGTCGGATAGATAGTTTCGGTGGGGCCGAGTTTGACCTTTGGTTTGGGACATATGTGGATGTGAGAAAGTAGTTGAGGGTTTTTTGAGCATATCACTAAGCACTTTGAGCAAGAAACTCATTAAGCAACACCTCACCCCCTCTTGATAGTATTGGCTTTTCCTATGGACTCAATGTGATCTTGGATCACTTAAAATGAAAAAATGTAGAGTCTTGAGCTTTAAGCTTGAGCCAATCCTTTGTCCTTAGCATTTTAAGGGGTCCACATTTCTCATCCATGCCATGCCAATCATTGAGCTTTCCTAACATGTTTAATCACACCATATCTAGTAAAGTACGATTACGACGTTCAGACACACCATTACGCTGCGGTGTTCCGAGTGGCGTGAGTTGCGGAACTATTCCGCATTGCTTCAAATGAAGATCAAACTCGTAACTCAAATATTCTCCTCCATGATCAGATCGTAGAAACTTTATTTTCCTGTTATGATGATTTTCCACTTCACTCTGAAATTCTTTTAACTTTTCAAATGTTTCAGACTTAAGTCTCATCGAGTAGATATACCCATATCTTCTCAAATCATATGTGAAGGTAAGAAAATAACGATACCTGCGGCGAGCCTCTATATTCACCGGACCACATAGATTAGTATGTATGATTTCCAACAAATCTGTTGCTCGCTCCATTGTTCTGGAGAACGGCGTTTTAGTCATCTTGCCCATGAGGCATGGTTCACAAGTACCAAGTGATTCATAATCAAGTGAATCCAAAAGTCCATCAGAATGGAGTTTCTTCATGCGCTTTACAACAATATGACCTAAATGGCAGTGCCACAAATAAGTTGCACTATCATTATCAACTCTGCATCTTTTGGCTTCAATATTATGAATATGTGTATCACTACTATCGATATTCATCAAAAATAGACCACTCTTCAAGGGTTCATGACCATAAAAGATATTACTCATATAAATAGAACAACATTATTCTCATATCTAAATGAATAACCGTCTCGCATCAAACAAGATCCAGATATATGTTCATGCTCAATGTTGGCACCAAATAACAATTATTTAGGTCTAAAACTAATCCCAAAGGTAGATGTAGGGGTAGCGTACCGACCGCAATCACATCGACTTTGGAACCATTTCCCACGCGCATCGTCACATAATCCTTAGCCAATCTTCGCTTAATCCATAGTCCCTATTTCGAGTTGCAGATTTTAGCAACAGAACCAGTATCAAATATCCAGGTGCTGCTGCCTGCATTAGTAAGGTACACATCAATAACATGTATATCACATATACTTTTTTCACCTTGCCATCCTTCTTATCCGCCAAATACTTGGGGCAGTTCTGCTTCCAGTGACCAGTCCCTTTGTAGTAGAAGCACTAAGTCTCAGGCTTAGGTCCATACTTGGGCTTCTTCACTTGAGCAGCAACTTGCTTGTTGTTCTTCTTGAAGTTCCCCTTCTTCCCTTTACCCTTTTTCTTGAAACTGGTGGTCTTGTTGACCATCAACACTTGATGCTCCTTCTTGTTTTCTACCTTCGCAGTTTTTAGCATCACGAAGAGCTCGGGAATAGTCTTAACTTTTTGACAGAAAGACTGTAAGGGAACCCCCTACAGTATAATTGGTGCAACAAACCCAAATTGCAAGTACCGTGCCTTGAACCTGGGTGGGTGGGAAGGTACAATTACCTCGTCAAGTTCTATGATGAACTACTTTCCAATTTGGGAGAAGATACAATTACCTCGTCAAGTTCTACTTTCCTCCCACTCACTTCTTTTGAGAGAAACTCCTTCTCTAGAGACGATCCATTCTTAGCAACAAAGATATTGCCAATCGGATCTGTGATAGAAGGTGTACCCAACAATTTCTTTTGGGTGTCCTATGAAGATGCACTTTTCCGATTTAGGTTTGTGCTTATCAGGCTGAAACTTTTTCACATAAGCATCACAACCCCAAACTTTAAGAAACGACAGCTTAGGTTTCTAGCCAAATCATAGTTCATACAGTGTCGTCTCAACGGATTAGATGGTGCCCTATTTAATGTGAATGTAGTTGTCTCTAATGCATAACCCCAAAACGATAGTGGAAAATCGGTAAGAGACATCATAGATTGCACTATATCCAATAAAGTGTGGTTATAACGTTTGGACACACCATTATGCTGTGGTGTTCCAGGTGGCATGAATTTGTAAAACTATTCCACAATGTTTTACTTGAAGACCAAACTCGTAACTCAAATATTCGACTCCGCGATCAGATCGTAGAAACTTTATTTTCTTGTTATGATGATTTTCCACTTCACTCTGAAATTCTTTGAACTTTTCAAATGTTTCAGACTGATGTTTCATCAAGTAGATATACCCATATCTGCTCAAATCATATGTGAAGGTCAGAAAATAATGATACCCGCCGCGAGCCTCAACACTCATCGGACCGCATACATCAGTATGTATTATTTCCAATAAGTCAGTTGCTCACTCCATTGTTCCGGAGAACGGAGTCTTAGTCATCTTGCCCATGAGGCATGGTTCTCAAGCATCAACTGATTCATAATCAAGTGATTCCAAAAGCCCATCGGCATGGATTTTCTTCATGCGCTTTACACCAATATGACCTAAACGGCAGTGTCACAAATAAGTTGCACTATCATTATTAACTTTGCATCTTTTAGCTTCAATATTGTGAATATGTGTATCACTATGTTTGAGATCCAATAAACCATTCGCCTTGGGTGTATGACCATTGAAGGTTTTATTCATGTAAACAGAACAACAATTATTCTCTGATTTTAAATGATATTGCAATAAACATGATCAAATCATATTCATGCTTAACGCAAACACCAAATAACATTTATTTAGGTTCAACACTAATCTCAAAATTATAGGGAGTGTGCGATGATGATCATATCAATCTTGAAACCACTTCCAACACACATCGTCACTTCACCCTTAACTAGTCTATGTTCATTCTGCAACTCCTATTTCGAGCTACTAATCTTTAGCAACTGGCCTAGTATCAAATACTGAGGGGTTGCTATAAACACTAGTGAAGTACATGTCAATAACATGTATATCAAATATACCTTTGTTCACTTTGCCATCCTTCTTATCTGCCAAATACACTAGGCAGTTCTTCTTCCAGTGACCAGCCCCTTTGTAGTAGAAGCACTTAGTCTCAGGCTTAGGTCTAGACTTGGGCTTCTTCACTTGAGCAGAAACTTGCTTGCTGTTCTTATTGAAGTTTCCCTTCTTCCCTTTGCACTTTTCTCGAAACTAGTGGTCTTGTCAACCATCAACACTTAATGCTTTTCTTGATTTCTACCTTTGTCGATTTCAGCATCACGGAGAGCTTGGGAATCATTTCCGTTATACCTTGCATATAATAGTTCATCACAAAGTTCTAGTAACTTGGTGATAGTGACTAGATAACTCTATCAATCACTATCTTATCTGGAAGATTAACTCCCACTTGATTCAAGTGATTGTAGTATTCAGATATTCTGAGCACATGCTCACTAGTTGAGCTATTCTCCTCCATCTTGTAGGAAAAGTGCTTGTCAAAAGTCTCATACCTTTCGACATGGGCATGAGTCTGAAATACTAATTTCAACTCTTGGAACATCTCATATGCTCCGTGGCATACAAAACGTCTTTGAAGCCCCGATTCTAAGCCGTAAAGCATGGTGCACTAAACTATCAAGTAGTCATCATATCGAGCTTGCCAAACGTTCATAACGTCTGCATCTGCTCCTGCAATAGGCCTGTCACCTAGCGGTGCATCCAGTACACAATTCTTCTGTGCAGCAATGAGGATAATCCTCAGATCACGGACCTACTCCGCATCATTGCTACTATCATCTTTCAATATAGATTTTCTCTAGGAACATATCAAAAATAAATGGGGAGCTACATCGCGAGCTATTGATCTACAACATAGTTATGCAAATACTATTAGGACTAAGTTCATGATAAATTAAAGTTCAATTAATCATATTACTTAAGAACTCCCACTTAGATAGACATCCCTCTTGTCATCTAAATGATCACGTGATCCAAATCAACTAAACCATGTCCGATCATCACGTGAGATGGAGTAGTTTTCAATGGTGAACATCACTATGTTGATCATATCTACTATATGATTCACGCCCGACCTTTCGGTCTACAGTGTTCCGAGGCCATATCTGCATATGCTAGGCTCATCAAGTTTAACCCGAGTATTTTGCATGTGCAAAACTGGTTTGCACCCGTTGTATGTGAATGTAGAGCTTATCACACCCGATCATCACGTGGTGTCTCTGCACGACGAACTGTCGCAACGGTGCATACTCAGGGAGAACACTTATACCTTGAAATTTAGTGAGAGATCATCTTATAATGCTACCGCCGACCAAAGCAAAATGAGATGCATAAAGGATAAACATCACATGCAATCAAAATATGTGACATGATATGGCCATGATCATCTTGCGCCTTTGATCTCCATCTCCAAAGTACCGTCATGATCTCTATCGTCACCGGCATGACACCATGATCTCCATCATCTTGATCTCTATCAATGTGTCATCACATGGTCGTCTCGCCAACTATTGCTCTTGCAACTATTGCTATCGGATAGCGATTAAGTAAACCAATTATTTGGCACTTGCATCTTATGCAATAAAGAGACAACCATAAGGCTTCTGCCAGTTGCCGATAACTTCAACAAAAACATGATCATCTCATACAACAACTTATATCTCATAACGTCTTGACCATATCACATCACAACAAGCCCTACAAAAACAAGTTAGACGTCCTCTACTTTGTTGTTGCAAGTTTTATGTGGCTGCTACGGGCTGAGCAAGAACCGTTCTTACCTACGCATCAAAAACCACAACGCGGTATAGTGATTGCTTTTTGATCTTCAGAAAGAACCATGTTCATTGAATCCGATTCAACTAAAGCTAGAGAAACAAACACCCACTAGCCACCTGTGTGCGAAGCACGTCGGTAGAACCAGTCTCGCGTAAGCGTACGCGTAATGTCGGTCTGGGACGCTTCATCCAACAATGCCGCTGAATCAAGAATCAACTAGTGACGGCAAGAAAATATGTATATACCCACGCCCACAACTCCTTTGTGTTCTACTCGTGCATATGACATCTACGCATAAACCTGGCTCGGATGCCACTGTTGGGGAACGCAGTAATTCCAAAAAAAATCCTACACACACGCAAGATCATGGTGATGCATAGCAACAAGAGGGGAGAGTATCGTCTACGTACCCTCGTAGACCATAAGCGAAAGCGTTATGAAAATACGGTTGATATAGTCATACGTCTTCACGATCCGACCGATCCAAGTACCGAACGCACGGCACCTCCGAGTTCAGCACACGTTTAGCTCGGTGACGTCCCACGAACTCCGATCCAACAGAGCTTCGAGGGAGATTTCCGTCAGCACGACGGCGTGACGATGGTGATGATGATGATACCGACGCAGGGCTTCACCTAAGCACCGCTACGATATGACCGAGGTGGATTAGGGTGGAGGGGGGCACCGCACACGGCTAAAAGATTAACTGATCAACTTGCGTGTCCTAGGGTGCCCCCTCCCCACGTATATAAAGGAGGGAGGGGAGGCCGGTCGGTCTCTCTAGGCGCGCCAAAAAGGGGGATGAATCCTCCTCCTAGTAGGAGTAGGATTCCACCTTTCCTAGTCCTACTACGAGGGGGAAGGAAGGATAAGGGGAGGAGAAGGAAAGAGGGGGCACAGCCCCTCCCCTAGTCCAATTCGGACTAGGCCCATGGGGGGCGCGCGGCCAGCCCTCGTGGCTTTTCCTCTTTTTCCCTTAAAGCCCACTAAGGCCCATATGTACTCCCGTATTCCCGTAACTCCCCTAGTACTCCGAAAAATACCCGGATCACTCGGAACCTTTCTGATGTCCGAATATAGCCTTCCAATATATCGATCTTTATGTCTCAATCATTTCGAGACTCCTCGTCATGTCTGTGATATCATTAGGGACTCCGAACAAACTTCGGTACATGAAATCACATAAATTCATAATACCAATCGTCACCGAGCGTTAACCGTGCGGACCCTAGGGGTTCGATAACTATGTAGACATGACCGAGACATGTCTCTAGTCAATAACCAATAGCGGAACCTGGATGCTCATATTGGCTCCTACATATTCTACGACAATCCTTATCGGTCAAACCGCATAACGGTATACGTTATTCCCTTTGTCATCGGTATGTTACTTGCCCAAGATCCGATCGTCGGTATCTCAATACCTAGTTCAATCTCGTTACCAGAAAGTCTCTTTACTCGTTCTGTAATACATCATCCCGCAACTAACTCATTAGTTGCATTGCTTGCAAGGCCTATAGTGATGTGCATTACCGAGAGAGACCAGAGATACCTCTCCGACAATCGGAGTGACAAATCCTAATCTTGATCTATGCCAACTCAACAAGTACCATCTGAGACACCTGTAGAGCACCTTTATAATCACCCAGTTATGTTGTGACGTTTGGTAGCACACAAAGTGTTCCTCCGGTATTCAGGAGTTGCATAATCTCATAGTCAGAGGAACATGTATAAGTCATGAAGAAAGCAGTAGCAACAAACTAAATGATCACCGTGCTAAGCTAACAGAATGGGTCAACTCAATCAAATCATTCTCTAATGATGTGATCCCGTTAATCAAATGACAACTCATGTTTATGGCTAGGAAACTTAACCATCTTTGATTCAACGAGCTAGTCAAGTAGAGGCATACTAGTGACACTTTGTTTGTCTATGTATTCACACATGTACTAAGTTTCTGGTTAATACAATTCTAGCATGAATAATAAACATTTATCATGATATAAGGAAATAAATAATAACTTTATTATTGCCTCTAGGGAATATTTCCTTCACGTCTCCCACTTGCACTAGAGTCAATAATCTAGGAACACTTCCGGTGTCCGAATATAGTCGTCCAATATATCAATCTTTATGTCTCGACCATTTCGAGACTCCTCGTCATGTCCGTGATCACATCCGGGACTCCGAACTAACTTCGGTACATCAAAACTCATAAACTCATAATATAACTGTCATCGAAACCTTAAGCGTGCGGACCCTACGGGTTCGAGAACAATGTAGACATGACCGAGACACGTCTCTGGTCAATAACCAATAGCGGAACATGGATGCTCATATTGGCTCCTACATATTCTACGAAGATCTTTATCGGTCAGACCGCATAACAACATACGTTGTTCCCTTTGTCATCGGTATGTTACTTGCCCGAGATTCGATCGTCGGTATCCAATACCTAGTTCAATCTCGTTACCGGCAAGTCTCTTTACTCGTTCCGTAATACATCATCTCACAACTAACTCATTAGTTGCAATGCTTGCAAGGCTTATGTGATGTGCATTACCGAGAGGGCCCAGAGATACCTCTCCGACAATCGGAGTGACAAATCCTAATCTCGAAATACGCCAACCCAACATTCACCTTTCGAGAAACCTGTAGAGCTCCTTTATAATCACCCAGTTACGTTGTGACATTTGGTAGCACACAAAGTGTTCCTCCGGTATTCAGGAGTTGCATAATCTCATAGTCAGAGGAACATGTATAAGTCATGAAGAAAGCAGTAGCAACAAACTAAACGATCATCCTGCTAAGCTAACAGAATGGGTCAAGTCAATCACATCATTCTCTAATGATGTGATCCCGTTAATCAAATGACAACTCATGTCTATGGCTAGGAAACTTAACCATCTTTGATTCAACGAGCTAGTCAAGTAGAGGCATACTAGTGACACTCTGTTTGTCTATGTATTCACACATGTACTAAGTTTCTGGTTAATACAATTTCTAGCATGAATAATAAACATTTATCATGATATAAGGAAATAAATAATAACTTTATTATTGCCTCTAGGGAATATTTCCTTCACCCAGGGGGGGGGGTCCGGTAACCCCTCCGGCACTCTGATTTTCTCCGAGATCACCCGAAACCCTTCTGGTGTCCGAATGTAGCCGTCCAATATATCAATCTTTTTGTCTTGACCATTTCGAGACTCCTCGTCATGTCCGTGATCACATCCGAGACTCCGAACTACCTTCGGTACATCAAAACACATAAACTCATAATACCGATCGTCACCGAATGTTAAGCGTGCGGACCCTACGGGTTCGAGAACTATGTACACATGACCGAGACTCATCTCCGGTCAATAACCAATAGCGGAACCTGGATGCTCATATTGGTTCCTACATATTCTGCGAAGAAATTTATCGGTCAAACCGCATAACAACATACGTTGTTCCATTTGTCATCGGTATGTTACTTTCCCGAGATTCGATCGTCAGTATCTCAATAAATAGTTCAATCTCGTTACCGACAAGTCTCTTTACTCGTTCCGTAATACATCATCCCGCAACTAACTCATTAGTTGCATTGCTTGCAAGGCTTATAGTGATGTGCATTACCGAGAGGGCCAAGAGATACCTCTCCGACAATCGGAGTGACAAATCCTAATCTTGATCTATGCCAACTCAACAAGTACCATCGGAGACACCTGTAGATCACCTTTATAATCACCCAGTTACGTTGTGACGTTTGGTAGCACACAAAGTGTTCCTTCGGTATTCAGGAGTTGCATAATCTCATAGTCAGAGGAACATGTATAAGTCATGAAGAAAGCAGTAGCAACAAACTAAACGATCACCATGCTAAGCTAACAGAATGAGTCAAGTCAATCACATCATTCTCTAATGATGTGATCCCGTTAATCAAATGACAACTCATGTTTATGGCTAGGTAACTTAACCATCTTTGATTCAACGAGCTAGTCAAGTAGAGGCATACTAGTGACACTTTGTTTGTCTATGTATTCACACATGTACTAAGTTTCTGGTTAATACAATTATAGCATGAATAATAAACATTTATCATGATATAAGGAAATAAATAATAACTTTATTATTGCCTCTAGGGCATATTTCCTTCACCCGGGAGGGGGGGGGTCCGGTAACCCCTCCGGCACTCTGGTTTTCTCCGACATCACCCGAAACCCTTCTGGTGTCCGAATGTAGCCGTCCAATATATCAATCTTTTTGTCTCGACCATTTCGAGACTCCTCGTCATGTCCGTGATCACATCCGAGACTTCGAACTACCTTCGGTACATCAAAACACATAAACTCATAATACCGATCGTCACCGAATGTTAAGCGTGCGGACCCTACGGGTTCGAGAACTATGTACACATGACCGAGACTCATCTCCGGTCATTAACCAATAGCGGAACCTGGATGCTCATATTGGTTCCTACATATTCTACGAAGAAATTAATCGGTCAAACCGCATAACAACATACGTTGTTCCATTAATCATCGGTATCTTACTTTCCCGAGATTCGATCGTCAGTATCTCAATACATAGTTCAATCTCGTTACCGGCAAGTCTCCTTACTCGTTCCGTAATACATCATCCCGCAACTAACTCATTAGTTGCATTGCTTGCAAGGCTTATAGTGATGTGCATTACCGAGAGGGCCCAGAGATACCTCTCCGACAATCGGAGTAACAAATCCTAATCTTGATCTATGCCAACTCAACAAGTACCATCGGAGACACCTGTAGAGCACCTTTATAATCACCCAGTTACGTTGTGACATTTGGTAGCACACAAAGTGTTCCTCCGGTATTCAGGAGTTGCATAATCTCATAGTCAGAGGAACATGTATAAGTCATGAAGAAAGCAGTAGCAACAAACTAAACGATCACCGTGCTAAGCTAACGGAATGAGTCAAGTCAATCAATCATTCTCTAATGATGTGATCCCGTTAATCAAATGACAACTCATGTTTATGGCTAGGAAACTTAACCATCTTTGATTCAATGAGCTAGTCAAGTAGAGGCATACTAGTGACACTTTGTTTGTCTATGTATTCACACATGCACTAATTTTCTGGTTAATACAATTCTAGCATGAATAATAAACATTTATCATGATATAAGCAAATAAACAATAACTTTATTATTGCCTCTAGGGCATATTTCCTTCACCCGGGGGGGGGGGGTCTGGTAACCCCTCCGCCACTCTGGTTTTCTACTAGATCACCTGAAACCCTTCTGGTGTCCGAATGTAGCCGTCCAATATATCAATATTTTTGTCTCGACCATTTCGAGACTCCTCGTCATGTCCGTGATCACATCCGGGACTCCGAACTACCTTCGGTACATCAAAACACATAAACTCATAATACCGATCGTCACCGAATGTTAAGCGTGCGGACCCTACGGGTTCGATAACTATGTACACATGACCGAGACTCATCTCCGGTCAATAACCAATAGCGGAACCTAGATGGTCATATTGGTTCCTACATATTCTACGAAGAAATTCATGCTAGATGTGTTATTCTCAAGATGAGTGTTTATTCACTTGTCATTGCATGAGATTAAGGCAAAGGTATTAGGGATGCCCAGTCTCGAAATGCAAAAACAAATGAATTTACTATATGTTGTGAAATAATAAATTCCTTGGAAAGGGTTGGTATGGAGGGCAACCGTGTATACGGCTAGCCATGTAAAGTCAAAGTTATGATGGAAAAAGGAATAAACTTTATTTTCTGTTTGGGAACCTCCTATGATATATCTATGCATGGAAAGTATTGGGAACTCTAAGTCGTTTTCGTTGGTGGGATGGATACACCTCCCAAAATGTTTTTATCTCAAATTTTTCGCTTTGAGCTCTGGCACCTCTACAAATACCTACTTCCCTCTGCGAAGGGCCTACCTTTTATTTTATGCAATTTTTATTTTGAATCTCCACCTTCTCTTATAAAAGCACCAGCTAGGAGGCAATATGACCGTGCTTAAGTATTGGGTTTAGTTAATATTCGACTGTGTTATGAATGGATCAATGTTTGAGCATGATGGGCTAGGGATAACTTATTTTAGCGTTGATATTTTGAAAGACATGGTTGCGTGTTGATATGCTTGAGTATCTAAATTATTATGTCAAAACTAGACTATTGCTTTGAATCCCATAAAAGTCCAAATATCCATTCTATAAAGAAAAGAATATGACATGACATGATGAACAGCACTCCACATCAAAAATTCTGCTTTTATCACTTACCTACTCGAGGACGAGTAGGAGTTAAGCTTGGGGATGCTGATACGTCTCCAACATATCTATAATTTTGGATTGTTACATGCTGTTTTATTATCAATCTTGTATGTTTTATAATCATTTTGTATTCATTTTATATCATTTGTTGGTACTGACCAATTGACATAGTGGCAAGTGCCAGTTGCTGTCTTTTCCATGTTTTTTACATCGCAGAAAATCAATATCAAACGGAGTCCAACTGCCACGAAACTTTACGGAGATTTTTTATGGACCAGATGGAAGATATTGGGCCCTAGTTGCACCTGGGGGAGTCCCGAGGAGGGGACAACCCACCAGGGAATGCTAGGAGGCCCAGGCGCGCACTAGTGGGTTGTGCCCACCCCGGGTGCCCCTCGGGCCGCCTCTTTGCTCCACAAATACCCAAATATTCCCAAAACCCTAGGGGAGTCGACAAAATATTCATCCAGCCGCCGCAGAGTCCAGAACCACCAGATCCAATCTAGACACCATCACAGAGGGGTTCACCACTTCCATTGGTGCCTCTCCGATGATGCGTGAGTAGTTCTTTGTAGACCTTCGGGTCCGTAGTTAGTAGCTAAATGGCCTCATCTCTATCTCTCTCTCTATCTCTATCTCTTGATTCCAAATACAATGGTCTCTTGGAGATCCATATGATGTAACACTTTTGCGGTGTGTTTGTTGGATCGATGAACTTTGAGTTTATGATCAGATCTATCGTTTTATATCCATGAAAGTATTTGAGTTTCTTTGATCACTTTTATGCATGATCTCTTATAGCCTCGTATTTATTCTCCGATATTTGGGTTTTATTTGGCCAACTTGATATATTTATCATGCAATGGGAAGAGGTGCCCGGTAGTGGGTTTGATCTTACGGTGCTTGATCCCAGTGACAGAAAGGGAACTGACACGTATGTATCGTTGCTACTAAGGGTAAAAAGATGGGATCTATATCTACTGCCATAGATAAATGGATCTCGTCTACATCATGTCATCGTTCTCATTGCATTACTCCATTTTTCCATGAACTTAATACACTAGATGCATGCTGGATAGCGGTCGATGTGTGGAGTAATAGTAGTAGATGCAGGCAGGAGTCGGTCTACTAATCTTGGACGTGATGCCTATGTAATGATCATTGTCTGGATGTCGTCATAATTATTTGAGGTTCTATCAATTTCCCAACAGTAATTTGTTTACCCATCGTTTGCTATCTTTCTCGAGAGAAGCCATTAGTGAAACCTACGGCCCCGGGTCTTATTTCTCATATATTTGCCTTTGCGATATACTTTTCATTTGCTTTTATTTTATGATCTATTAAATCAAAAACCCAAAAATACCTTTCTGCAATTTATTTTATTTGGCGTTCGATCTATCAATATTTACAACTATCTCCCATCGACGCACCATTTCTGGCGCCATTACCCGAAAGGGATTGACAACCCCTTTAACACGTTGGATTGCGAGTGGTTGTTATTTGTGTGCAGGTGCTATTTACGTTGTGTTGCTTGGTTGTCCTACTGGTTCGATAACCTTGGTTTCATATCTGAGGGAAATACCTACCACCGTTGTGCTGCATCATCCCTTACTCTTTGGGGAAATACCAACGTAGCTTCAAGCGACATCAGTTCTCCTTTCATCGAGTGAGCTAATGTCAAATAACCTCTTTTAACCAGCGAATTTGAAATCATAGTTGAGTTCCTTGATTTCCCAATAAGCTTTATGTTCTAGTTCGAGAGGTAAGTGACATGCTTGTTGGGGAACGTAGTAATTTCAAAAAAATTCGTACGCACACGCAAGATCATGGTGATGCATAGCAACGAGAGGGGAGAGTGTTGTCCACGTACCCTCATAGACCGAAAGCGGAAGCGTTATGACAACGCGGTTGATGTAGTCATACGTCTTCATGATCGACCGATCCTAGTACCGAATGTACGGCACCTCCGCGATCTGCACACGTTCAGCTCGGTGACGTCCCACGAACTCACAATCCAGTAGAGTGTCGAGGGAGAGCTTCGTCATCACGACGGCGTGATGACGGAGATGATGAAGCTACCAAGGCAGGGCTTCACCTAAGCACTACGATGATATGACCGTGGTGGGCTATAGTGGAGGGGGGCACCGCACACGGCTAAGAGATCAATGATCAACTTGCATGTCTATGGGGTGCCCCCTCCCCTGTATATAAAGGCGTGGAGGAGGGGGAGCGTCGGCCCTCTATGGCGCGCCCTAAGGGAGTCCTACTCCCAGAGTAGGATTCCCCCCTTCCAAGTAGTAGGAGTAGGAGAGAAGGAAAGGGAGGAGAGGGGAAAGGAAAGGGGGACGACCCCCACCCAATTCAGATTGGGCTAGGGGGCGCGCCTCCCACCTTTTCCCTTGCTCTCCTCTATTCCACTAAGGCCCAATAAGGCCCATATACTCCTCGGGGGGTTTCGGTAACCTCCCGGTACTGAGGAAAATGCCCGAACTCATCCGGAACCATTCCGTTGTTCAAATGTAGGCTTCCAACATATCGATCTTTATGTCTCAACCATTTCGAGACTCCTCGTCATCTCCATGACCAAATCCGGTACTCCGAACTACCTTCAGTACATCAAAACACATAAACTCATAATACCGATCGTCACCGAACGTTGAGCGTGCGGACCCTACGGGTTTGGAACTATGTAGACATGACCGAGACATGTCTCCGGTAAATAACCAATAGCGGAACCTGGATGTTCATATTGGCTCCCACATATTCTACGCAGATCTTTATCGGTCAAACCACATAACGATATACGATGTTCCCTTTGTCATCGGTATGTCAGTTACCCGTGATTCGATCATCGGTATCTCAATACCTAGTTCAATCTCGTTACTGACAAGTCTCTTTACTCGTTCGTAATGCATCACCCCATGACTAACTCATTAGTCACATTGCTTGCAAGGCTTATATGGATGTGCATTACCGAGAGGGCCCAGAGATACCTCTCCGACAATCGGAGTGACAAATCCTAATCTCGATCTATGCCAACTCAACAAACACCATCGGAGACACCTGTAGAGCACCTTTATAATCACCCAGTTATGTTGTGACGTTTGATAGCACACAAGATGTTCCTCCGGTATTCGGGAGTTGCATAATCTCATAGTCAGAGGAACATGTATAAGTCATGAAGAAAGTAGTAGCAATAAAATTGGACGATCATTATTCTAAGCTAACGGATGGGTCTTGTCCATCACATCATTCTCTAATGATGTGATCCCGTTCATCAAATGACAGCACATGTCCATGGCTAGGAAACTTAACCATCTTTGATTAACGAGCTAGTCAAGTAGAGGCATACTAGGGACACTCTGTTTGTCTATGTATTCACACATGTACTAAGTTTCCGGTTAATAGAATTCTAGCATGAATAATAAACATTTATCATGATATAAGGAAATATAAATAACAACTTTATTATTGCCTCTAGGGCATATTTCCTTCAGTCTCCCACTTGCACTAGAGTCAATAATCTAGTTCACATCGCTATGTGATTAACACCCAAAGAGTGATCATGTTTTGATTGTGAGAGAAGTTTAGTCTACGTGTCTGCAACATTCAGATCCGTATGTATTTTGCAAAGTTGTATGTCTACAATACTCTACATGGAACTACTCTAGCTAATTGCTCCCACTTTCAATATGTATCTAGGTCGAGACTTAGAGTCATCTAGATCAGTGTCAACAGCTTGCATCGACGTAACTCTTTACGACGAACTCTTTTATCACCTCCATAACCGAGAAATAGTGCCTTAGTCCTCTAAGGATAATTTTGACCGTTGTCTAGTGATCTACTCCTAGATCACTATTGTACTCCCTTGCCAAAATCATGCTAAGGTATACAATAGGTTTGGTACACAACATAGCATACTTTATAGAACCTATGACTGAGGCATAGGGAATGAATTTTTTCATTCTCTTTCTATTTTCTGCCGTGGTCGGGTTTTGAGTCTTTACTCAACTTCACACCTTGCAACACAGTCAAGAACTCCTTTGACTATTCCATTTTGAACTACTTCAAAAACTTGTCAAGGTATGTACTCGTTGAAAATTTCATCAAGCGTCTTGATCTATCTCTATAGATCTTGATGCCCAATATGTAAGCAGCTTTACTGAGGTCTTTCATTGAAAAATTCTTATTCAAGTATATTTTTATGCTATCCAGAAATTTAGTATCATTTCCGATCAACAATATGTCATCCACATATAATATCAGAAATGCTACAGAGCTTCCACTTACTTTCTTGACAGGCTTCTCCAGAAGTCTGTATAAAACTATATGCTTTGATCAACTAATCAAAGCGCATATTCCAACTCCGAGATGCTTGCACCAGTCCATAGGTGGATCGCTGGGGCATGCACACTTTGTTAGCGCCTTTTGGATTGACAAAACCTTGTTGTTGCATCATATACAACTCTTCTTTAAGAAATCCATTAAGGAATGCAGTTTTGACATCCATTTGCCAGATTTCATAAAATGTGGCAATTGCTAACATGATTCGGACAGACTTAAGCATCGCTACGAGTGAGAAAATCTCATTGTAGTCAACATCTTGAACTTGTCGAAAACCTTTTGCGACAATTCAAACTTTGTAGATAGTAACACTACTATCAGCGTCCGTCTTCCTCTTGAAAATCCATTTATTCTTAATGGCTCACCCATCATCGGGTAAGTCAATCAAAGTCCATACTTTGTTATAATACATGGATCCCATCTCAGATTTCATGGCTTCAAGCCATTTCACGGAATCTAGGCTCATCGTCGCTTCCTCATAGTTCGTAGGTTCGTCATGGTCAAGTAACATGACATCCAGAACAGGATTATCGTACCACTCTTGTGCGGAACGTATTCTGGTTGACCTAGGAGGTTTGGTAGTAACTCGATCTGAAGTTTCAGGATCATCATCATTAACTTCCTCACTAATTGGTGTAGGAATCACTAGAACTGATTTCTATGATGAACTACTTTCCAATTCGGGAGAAGGTACAATTACCTCATCAAGTTATACATTCCTCCCACTCACTTCTTTTGAGAGAAACTTCTTCTCTAGAAAGGATCCATACTTAGTAATGAATATCTTGCCTTCGGATCTGTGATAGAAGGTGTACCCAATAGTTTCCTTTGGGTATCCTATGAAGATGCATTTCTCCGATTTGGGTTTGAGCTTATCAGATTGAAACTTTTTCACATAAGCATCATAGCCCCAAACTTTAAGAAATGACAGCTTAGGTTTCTTGCTAAACCACAGTTCATATGGTGCCGTCTCAACGGATTTATATGGTACCCTATTTAACGTGAATGCAACTGTCTCTAATGCATAACCCCAAAACGATAGTGATAAATCGGTAAGAGATATCATAGATCGCACCATATATAATAAAATACGGTTATGACGTTTGGACACACCATTATGTTGTGGTGTTCCAGGTGGCGTGAGTTGCGAAACTATTCCGCATTGTTTCAAATGAAGACCAAACTCATAACTCAAATATTCCCCTCCACGATCAGATCGCAGAAACTTTATTTTCTTATTACGATGATTATCCACTTCACTCTGAAATTCTTTGAACTTTTCAAATGTTTCAAACTTATGTTTCATCAATTAGATATACCCATATCTTCTCAAATCATCTATGAATGTCAGAAAATAACGATACCCGCCGTGAGCCTCAACACTCATCGGATTACATACATCAGTATGTATTATTTCCAATAAGTCAGTTGCTTGCTCCATTGTTCCGGAGAACGGAGTTTTAGTCATCTCGCCCACGAGGCATGGTTCACAAGCATCAAATGATTCATAATCAAGTGATTCCAAAAGCCCATCATCATGGAGTTTCTTCATGCTCTTTACACCAATATGACCTAAACGGCAGTGCCACATATAAGTTGCACTATCATTATTAAATTTCCATCTTTTGGCTTCAATATTATGAATATGTGTATCACTATGATCGAGATTCAATAAACCATTCGCCTTGGGTGTATGACCTCAGAAGGCTTTATTCATGTAAACGGAATAACAATTATTCTTTGACTTAAATGAATAACCGTATTGCAATAAACACGATCCAATCATATTATGCTCAACGCAAACACCAAATAACATTTATTTTAGGTTCAACACTAATCCCGAAGGTAAAGGGAGTGTGCGATGGTGATCTTATCAACCTTGGAATCACTTCCAACTCACATCATCACATTGCCCTTAACTAGTCTCTGTTTATTTTGCAACTCCCGTTTCGAGTTACTACTCTTAGAAACAGAACCGGTATCAAATACTGAGAGGTTGCTATAAACACTAGTAAAGTACACATCAATAACATGTATATCAAATATACTTTTGTTCACTTTGCCATCCTTCTTATCCGCCAAGTATCTAGGGCAGTTCCATTTCCAGTGACCATTTCCCTTGCAATAGAAGCACTCAGTTCCAGGCTTGGGTCTAGCTTTGGGCTTCTTCATGGGATCAACAACTTGCTTGCTATTCTTATTTGAAGTTCCTCTTTCTTTCCCTTTGCCATTTTCTTGAAACTAGTGGTCTTGTTAACCATCAACACTTGATGCTATTTCCTGATTTCTACCTTCGCTGATTTTAGCATCGCGAAGAGCTTGGGAATTACTTTCGTCATCCCTTGCATATTATAGTTTATCACTAAGTTCTAGTAACTTGGTGATAGTGACTAGAGAACTCTATCAATCACTATCTTATCTGGAAGATTAACTCCCACTTGATTCAAGCAATTGTAGTACCCACACAATCTGAGCACATGCTCACTGGTTGAGCTATTCTCCTCCATCTTGTAGGCAAAGTACTATCAGAGGTCTCCTACCTCTCGACATGGGCATGAGTATGAAATACCAATTTGAACTCTTAGAACATCTTATATGCTCTGTGGCGTTCAATTTTTTTTTGAAGTCCCGGTTCTAAGCCGTAAAGCATGGTGTACAAAACTATTAAGTAGTCATCATACCGATGTTTGCTAAACATTTATAACATCTGCATTTGCTCCTGCAACAGTTATGTCACCCAGCGGTGCATCAAGGACATAATTCTTCTATGCAACAACGAGGATATACCTCAGATCAAGGATCCAATCCGCATCATTGCTACTATCATCTTTCAACATAGTTTTCTCTAGGAACATATCATAAATAAAACGAGGAAGCTATACGCGAGCAATTGATCTACAACATAGATATGCAAACACTATCTGTAGGACTAAATTCATGATAAATTTAAGTTCAATTAATCATATTACTTAAGAACTCCCACTTAGATAGACATCCCTCTAATCATCTAAGTGATCACGTGATACATATCAACTAAACCATGTCTGATCATCACATGAGATGGAGTAGTTTTCAATGGTGAACATCACTATGTTGATCATATCTACTATATGATTCACGCTTGACCTTTCGGTCTCAGTGTTCCGAGGCCATATCAGCATATGCTAGGCTCGCCAAGTTTAACCCGAGTATTCTGCATGTGCAAAACTGGCTTGCACCAGTTGTATGTGAATGTAGAGCTTATCACACCCGATCATCACGTGGTGTCTCGGCACGAAGAACTGTCGCAACGGTGCATACTCAGGGAGAACACTTGTACCTTGAAATTTAGTGAGAGATCATCTTATAATGCTACTGTCGAACTAAGCAAAACAATATGCATAAAGGATAAACATCACATGCAATCAAAATATGTGACATGATATGGCCATCATCATCTTGTGCCTTTGATCTCCATCTCCAAAGTACCGTCATGATCTCCATTGTCACTGGCATGACACCATGATCTCCATCATCTTGATCTCTATCAACGTGTCGTCACATGGTCGTCTCGCCAACTATTGCTTTTGCAACTATTGCTATCGCATAGCGATAAAGTAAAGCAATTGTATGGTGCTTGCATCTTATGTAATAAAGAGACAACCATAAGGCTCCTGCCAGTTGCCGATAACCTTAACAAAACATGATCATCTCATACAACAATTTATATCTCATCACGTCTTGACCATATCACATCACAACATGCCCTGCAAAAACAAGTTAGACGTCCTCTACTTTGTTGTTGCAAGTTTTACATGGCTGCTACGGGCTGAGCAAGAACCGTTCTTACCTACACATCAAAAAACACAACGTGGTATAGTGATTGCTTTTTGATCTTCAGAAAGAACTCTGTTCATTGAATCCGATTCAACTAAAGTTGGAGAAACTGACACCCACCAGCCACCTGTGTGCGAAGCACGTCGGTAGAACCAGTTTTGCGTAAGCGTATGCGTAATGTCGGTCTGAGCCGCTTCGTCCAACAATACCGGTGAATCATCAACTAGTGACGGCAAGCAATATGTATATACCCATGCCCACAACTCCTTTGTGTTCTACTCGTGCATATAACATCTACGCATAGACCTGGCTCGGATGCCACTGTTGGGGAACGTAGTAATTTCAAAAAAATTCCCACGCACACGCAAGATCATGGTGATGCATAGCAATGAGAGGGGAGAGTGTTGTCCACGTACCCTCGTAGATCGAAAGCGGAAGCATTATGACAACGCGGTTGGTGCAGTCGTACGTCTTCATGATTGGCCGATCCTAGTACCGAATGTACGACACCTCCGCGATCTGCACACATTCAGCTCAGTGGTGTCAAACGAACTCATGATCCAGTAGAGTGTCGAGGGAGAGCTTCGTCAGCATGACGTCGTGATGACGGTGATGATGAAGCTACCAGCGTAGGGCTTCGCTTATGCACTACGACGATATGACCGAGGTGGATTATAGTGGAGGGGGAACCACACACGGCTAAGAGATCAATGATTAACTTGTGTGTTTATGGGGTGCCCCTCTGCCGTATATAAACGAGTGGAGGAGGGGGAGCGTCGGCCCTCTATGGCGCGCCCTAGGGTAGTCCTACTCCCACCGGGAGTTGGATTCCCTCCTTCCAAGTAGTAGGAGTAGGAGAGAAGGAAGGGGAGGAGAGGGGAAAGGAAAAGGGGGGCGGCCCCCACCCAATTCGGATTGGGCTAGGGGGCGTGCCTCCCACCTTTTCCCTTCCTCTACTCTATTCCAATAAGGCTCAATAAGGCCCATATACTCCCCGGGGGGTTCCGGTAACCTCCCGGTACTCCGGAAAATGCCCGAACTCATCCGGAACCATTCCGATGTCCAAACATAGGCTTCCAATATATCGATCTTTACGTCTCGACCATTTCGAGACTCCTTGTCATGTCCGTTATCAAATCCGGGACTCCGAACTACCTTCGGTAGATCAAAACACTTAAACTTGTAATACCGATCGTCACCGAACGTTAAGCGTGCGGACCCTACGGGTTCGAGAACTATGTAGACATGACCGAGACATGTCTCCGGTCAATATCCAATAGCGGAACCTGGATGTTCATATTGGCTCCCACATATTCTACGAAGATCTTTATCAGTCAAACCGCATAACGATATACGTTGTTCCCTTTGTCATCGGTATGTTACTTGCCCGAGATTCGATCATCGGTATCTCAATACCTAGTTCAATCTCGTTACTGGCAAGTCTCTTTACTCGTTCCGTAATGCATCATCCCGCAACTAAATCATTAGTCGATTGCTTGCAAGGCTTATATTGATGTGCATTACCGAGAGAGCCCAGAGATACCTCTCCGATAATCGGAGTGACAAATCCTAATCTTGATCTATGCCAACTGAACAAACATCATCGGATACACATGTAGAGAACCTTTATAATCACCCAATTATGTTGTGATGTTTGATAGCACACAAGGTGTTCCTCCGGTATTCGGGAGTTGCATAATCTCATAGTCAGAGGAACATGTATAAGTCATGAAGAAAGCAGTAGCAACAAAACTGAACGATCATTATGCTAAGCTAACGGATGGGTCTTGTCCATCACATCATTCTCTAATGATGTGATCCCGTTCATCAAATGACAACACATGTCCATGGCTAGGAAACTTAACCATCTTTGATTAACGAGCTAGTCAAGTAGAGGCATACTAGGGACACTCTGTTTTTCTATGTATTCACACATGTACTAAGTTTCCAGTTAATACATTTCTAGCATGAATAATAAACATTTACCATGATATAAGGAAATATAAATAACAACTTTATTGTTGCCTCTAGGGCATATTTCCTTCAATGCTTTCCCATAAACCATTTTACATGGATACATACCCATAGGATTTTTATAAGCAGTTCTATAAGCCCATAGTGCATCATCAAGTTTCTTAGACCAACTCTTCCTAGATATATTAACAGTCTTTTGCAAGATCAATTTTATTTCTCTGTTACTTAATTCTACTTGACCACTAGACTGAGGACGATAAGGAGATGCAATTCTATGGTTAACATCATAGTTAGCAAGCAATTTACGGAAAACACCATGAATAAATTGTGAACCACCATTAGTCATTAAATATCTAGGGACTCCAAACCTCAGGAAACTAACTTCTTTAAGCATTTTATTGGATGTGTTGTGATCGACACTACTAGTTGGAATAGCTTCTACCCACTTAGTAACATAATCAACAACAACCAAAATATGTGTATAGCCATTGGAGGAAGGAAAAGGTCCCATATAATCAAATCCCCAAACATCAACTGGTTCAATAACAAGTGAATAATTCATAGGCATTTCCTGGCGTCTACTTATGTTTCCAATTCTTTGGCATTCATCACAAGAGAAGACAAACTTAGGAGCATCTTTGAAGAGAGTAGGCCAATAAAAACCAGATTGTAATACCTTGTGCGCAGTTCTATCTCTAGCATGGCATCCTCCGTAAGCCTCAGAGTGACACTTGCGTAGGATATGTTCTAGTTCATGCTCAGGTAAACAACGTCTAATAACACCATCTACAACTTTATAAAGGTGTGGGTCATCCCAGAAGTAATGTCTTGAGTCATAGAAAAAAATATTTTGTTGGTATGTAAAAATAGGTTGTACAAATTTAGCAACAATAAAATTGGCATAGTCAGCATACCATGGAGTACTTTGAGAAGAATTTATAATAGCTAATTGTTCATCAGAAAAGCTATCATCCATAGGTAGTGGGTCATCAAGAATATTTTCTAACCTAGACAAGTTGTCTGCTACGAGGTTGTCGGCTCCCTTCCTATCAGTAATATGTAAATCAAATTCTTGTAGCAAAAGAACCCACCTAATGAGTCTAGGTCTAGCATCTTTCTTTTCCATACGGTACTTAATAGTAGCATAATCTGTGTGAAAAAATACTTAGGAATCAACAATACAAGATCTGAATTTATCACACGCAAACACAATTGCTAAAAATGAAGGAAATATGCCCTAGAGGCAATAATAAAGTTACTATTTATTTCCTTATATCATGATAAATGTTTATTATTCATGCTAGAATTGTATTAACCGGAAACATAATACATGTGTGAATACATAGACAAACAGAGTGTCACTAGTATGCCTCTACTTGACTAGCTCGTTGATCAAATATGGTTAAGTTTCCTAACCATAGACATGAGTTGTCATTTGATTAACGGGATCACATCATTAGGAGAATGATGTGATCGACTTGACCCATTCCGTTAGCTTAGCACTTGATCATTTAGTTCGTTGCTATTGCTTTCTTCATGACTTATACATGTTCCTATGACTATGAGATTATGCAACTCCCGTTTACCGGAGGAACACTTTGTGTGCCACCAAACATCACAACGTAACTGGGTGATTATAAAGGTGCTCTACAGGTGTCTCCGAAGGTACTTGTTGGGTTGGCGTATTTCAAGATTAGGATTTGTCACTCCGATTGTCGAAGAGGTATCTCTGGGCCCACTCGGTAATGCACATCACTATAAGCCTTGCAAGCATTGCAACTATTGAGTTAGTTGCGGGATGATGTATTATGGAACGAGTAAAGAGACTTTCCAGTAACGAGATTGAACTAGGTATTGAGATACCGACGATCGAATCTCAGGCAAGTAACATACCGATGGCAAAGGGAACAACGTATGCTGTTATGCGGTCTGACCGATAAAGATCTTCATAGAATATGTAGGAGCCAATATGGGCATCCAGGTCCCGCTATTGGTTATTGACCATAGAGGTGTCTCGGTCATGTCTACATAGTTCTCGAACCCGTAGGGTCCGCACGCTTAACGTTCGTTGACGATATAGTATTTATGAGTTATGTATGTTGGTAACCGAATGTTGTTCGGAGTCCCGGATGAGATCACGGACATGACGAGGAGCTCCGGAATGGTCCAGAGGTAAAGATTCATATATTGGATGATATGGTTACGCCAAGGGGTCAGGCCCACGGGCTATAAGTGGGTGCAAAAGGAGTTTTGCGGAGGCCAGGGGGCCAAACGCCGGAGACCCTGGCATCTGGACCTGGGCCAGACGTCGAGGCCCATGGCGTCTGGGCCAGACGCTAAGGATTGTGGCATTTGGTCCTGGAGTCCGAGTCGGACTCTTGCCTTTCGGGTGAAACCGACTTTGAGGAGGCTTTTGCTCCAAGTTTCGACCCCGGGGCTCAACATATAAATAGAGGGGCAGGGCTAGCACCAAAGACACATCAAGAAACACTAAGCCGTGTGCTGTCAACCCCATCCCCTCTAGTTTATCCTCCGCCATGGTTTTCGTAGTGCTTACGCGAAGCCCTGCGGAAATTGTTCTTCACCAACACCGTCACCACGCTGTCGTGCTGCCGGAACTCATCTACTACTTCGCCCCTCTTGCTGGATCAAGCAGGTGAGGACGTCACCGAGCCGAACGTGTGCAGAACTCGGAGGTCCCGTGCTTTCGGTACTTGGATCGGTCGAATCGTGAAGACGTACGACTACATCAACGGTGTTGATATAACGCTTCCGCGAACGGTCTATGAGGGTACGTAGACAACACTCTCCCCTCTCGTTGCTATGCATCACCATGATCATGCGTGTGCGTAGGAAATTTTTTGAAATTACTACGTTCCCCAATAGTGGTATCAGAGCCAGGTTTTATGCGTTGATGTTATATGCATGAGTAGAACACAAGTGAGTTGTGGGCGATACAAGTGGAGGTTTTATGCGTTGATGTTATATGCACGAGTAGAACACAAGTGAGTTGTGAGCCAGGTTTTATGCGTTGATGTTATTTTCCTGAATTTTTTTTGAAATTACTATGTTCCCCAACAGTGGTATCAGAGCCAGGTTTTATGCGTTGATGTTATATGCACGAGTAGAACACAAGTGAGTTGTGGGCGATACAAGTCATACTGCCTACCAGCATGTCATTCTTTGGTTCGGTGGTATTGTTGGATGAAGCGGTCCGGACCGACATTACGCGTACGCTTACGCGAGACTGGTTCTACCGACGTACTTTGCACACAGGTGGTTGGCGTGTGTTAGTTTCTCCAACTTTAGTTGAACCGAGTTTGGCTACGCCCGGTCCTTGAGAATGTTAAAACAGCACCAACTTGACGAACTATCATTGTGGTTTTGATGCGTAGGTAAGAACGGTTCTTGCTAAGCCTAGTAGCAGCCACATAAAACTTGCAACAACAAAGTAGAGGAGGTCTAACTTGTTTTTGAAGGGCATGTTGTGATGTGATATGGTCAAGGCATGATGCTATATTTTATTGTATGAGATGATCATGTTTTGTAACCGAGTTATCGGCAACTGGCAGGAGCCATATGGTTGTCACTTTATTGTATGCAATGCAATCGCCCTGTAATGCTTTACTTTATCACTAAGCGGTAGTGATAGTCGTAGAAGCATAAGTTGGCGAGACGACAACGATGCTATGATGGAGATCAAGGTGTCACGCCGGTGACGATGGTGATCATGACGGTGCTTCGAAGATGGAGATCACAAGCACAAGATGATGATGGCCATATCATATCACTTATATTGATTGCATGTGATGTTTCTCTTTTATGCATCTTATCTTGGTTTGATTGACGGTAACATTATAAGATGATCTCTCACTAAATTTCAAGATAAAAGTGTTCTCCCTGAGTATGCACCGTTGCCAAAGTTCGCCGTGCCCAGACACCACGTGATGATCGGGTGTGATAAGCTCTACGTCCATCTACAACGGGTGCAAGCCAGTTTTGCACACGCAGAATGCTCGGGTTAAACTTGATGAGCCTAGCATATGCAGATATGGCCTCGGAACACTGAGACCGAAAGGTCGAGCGTGAATCATATAGTAGATATGATCAACATAGTGATGTTCACCATTGAAAGCTACTCCATTTCACGTGATGATCGGTTATGGTTTAGTTGATTTGGATCACGTGATCACTTAGAGGATTAGAGGGATGTCTATCTAAGTGGGAGTTCTTAAGTAATATGATTAATTGAACTTAAATTTATCATGAACTTAGTCCTGGTAGTATTAGCATATATATGTTGTAGATCAATAGCTCGCGTTTAGCTCCCTTGTTTATTTTGATATGTTCCTAGAGAAAACTAAGTTGCAAGATGTTAGTAGCAATGATGCGGACTTGGTTCGTGATCTGAGGATTATCCTCATTGCTGCATAGAAGAATTATGTCCTTGATGCACCGCTTGGTGACGAACCTATTGCAGGAGCATATGCAGACTTTATGAACGTTTGGCAAAGCTCGGTATGATGACTACTTGATAGTTTAGTGCACCATGCTTTATGGCTAAGAATCGGGGTTTCAAAGACGTTTTTTTTAACGCCATGGAATATATAAGTTGTTCCAAGAGTTGATTTTTTTATTTCATACTCATGCACGTGTCGAGAGGTATGAGACCTCTGACAGTACTTTGCCTACAAGATGGAGGAGAATTACTCAACTAGTGAGCATGTGCTCAGAATGTCTGAGTACTACAATCACTTGAATCAAGTGGGAGTTAATCTTCCAGATAAGATAGTGATTGACAGAGTTCTCTAGTCACGATCACCAAGTTACTAGAACTTCATGATGAACTATAATATGCAAGGGAAAAACGAAGACGATTCCCAAGCTCTTCGTGATGCTAAAATCGACGAAGGTAGAAATCAAGAAAAGCATCAAGTGTTGATGGTTGACAAGACCACTAGTTTCAAGAAAAGGGCAAAGGGAAGAAGGGGAACTTCAAGAAGAACGGCAAGCAAGTTTCTACTCAAGTGAAGAAGCCCAAGTCTATACCTAAGCCTGAGACTAAGTGCTTCTACTGCAAACATTGGAAGCGGAACTACCCCAAGTAATTGGTGGATAAGAAGGATGGCAAAGTGAACATAGGTATATTTGATATACATGTTATTGATGTGTACTTTACTAGTATTTATAGCAACCCCTCAGTATTTGATACTGGTTCAGTTGCTTAGAGTAGTAACTCGAAACGGGAGTTGCAGAATGAACAGAGACTAGTTAAGGGTGACGTGACGATGTGTGTTGGAAGTAGTTCCAAGATTGATATGATCATCATCGCACACTCCCTATACTTTCGAGATTAGTCTTGAACCTAAATAAGTGTTATTTGGTGTTTGCGTTGAGCATGAATATGATTTGATCATGTTTATTGTAATACGGTTATTCATTTAAAGTCAGGGAATAATTGTTGTTCTGTTTACATGAATAAAACCTTCAATGGTCATACACCCAATGAAAATAGTTTGTTGGATCTCGATCATAGTGATACACATATTCATAATATTGAAGCCAAAAGATTCAAAGTTAATAATGACAGTGCAACTTATTTGTGGCACTGTCGTTTAGGTCATATTGGTGTAAAGCGCATGAAGAAACTCCATGATGATGGGATTTTGGAATCACTTGATTATGAATCACTTGATGCTTGCGAACCATGCCTTATGGGCAAGATGACTAAGACTCTGTTCTCAGGAACAATGGAGCGAGCAACTGACTTATTGGAAATAATACATTCTGATGTATGCGATCCGATGAGTGTTGAGGATCGCGGCGGGTATTGTTATTTTCTGACCTTCACAGATGATTTGAGCAGATATGGGTATATCTACTTGATGAAACATAAGTCTGAGACATTTGAAAAGTTCATAGAATTTTAGAGCGAAGTGGAAAATCATCGTAACAAGAAAATAAAGTTTCTACGATTTGATCGCGGAGACAAACATTTGAGTTACGAGTTTGGTCTTCAACTAAAACAATGTGGAATAGTTTCACAAATTCATGCCACCTGGAACACCATAGCATAATGGTGTGTCTGAACATCATAACCGTACTTTATTGGATATAGTGCAATCTATGATGTGTCTTACCAATTTACCACTATCGTTTTGGGGTTATGCATTAGAGACAACTGCATTCACATTAAATAGGGAACCATATAAATACGTTGAGACGACATCGTATGAACTGTGGTTTAGCAAGAAACCTAAGCTGCCGTTTCTTAAAGTTTGGGGCGGCAGTGCTTATGTGAAAAAGCTTCAACCAGATAAGCTCGAACCCAAATCGGAGTGTGTCTTCATAGGATACCCAAAGGAGACTGTTGGGTACACCTACAATCACAGATCCAAAGGCAAAACATTCGTTGCTAAGAATGGATCCTTTCTAGAGAAGGAGTTTCTCTCGAAAGAAATGAGTGGGAGGAAAGTAGAACTTGATGAGGTAACCATAACTGCTCCCTTATTGGAAAGTAGTTCACCACAGAAACCGGTTCCTGTGACGTCTATACCAATTAGTGAGGAAGTTAATGATGATGATCATGAAATTTCAGATCAAGTTGTTACTGAACCTCGTAGGTCAACCAGAGTAAGATCCACACCAGAGTGGTACGGTAATCCTGTTCTGGAGGTTATGTTACTAGACCATGACGAACCTACGAACTATGAAGAAGCGATAAAATCTGAGATGGGATCCATGTATGAGAACAAAGTGTGGACTTTGGTTGACTTGCCCGATGATCAGCAAGCATAGAAAATAAATGGATCTTCAAGAGGAAGACGGATGCTGATAGTAGTGTTACTATCTACAAAGCTAGAATTGTCGCAAAAAGGTTTTCGACAAGTTCAAGGTGTTGACTACGATGAGAGTTTCTCACTCGTATCTATGCTTAAGTCTGTCCGAATCATGTTAGCAAGTGCCACATTTTATGAAATCTAGCAAATGAATAAAGAAAACTGCATTCCTTAATGGATTTGTTTAAGAAGAGTTGTATATGATGCAACCAGAAGGTTTTGTCAATCCTAAAGGCGCTAACAAAATATGCAAGCTCCAGTGATCCATCTATGGATTGGTGCAAGCATCTCGGGGTTGGAATATACGCTTTGATAAGTTGGTCAAAGCATATAGTTTTATACAGACTTGCGGTGAAGCCTGTGTTTACAAGAAAGTGAGTGGGGGCACTACAGCAATTCTGATAAGTATATGTGAATGACATATTGTTGATCAGAGATAATGTAGAATTATTCTGCAAAGCATAAAGGAGTGTTTGAAAGGAGTTTTTCAAAGAAAGACCTCAATAAAGCTGCTTACATATTGAGCATCAAGATCTATACAGATAGATCAATATGCTTGATAAGTTTTTCAATGAGTACATACCTTGACAAGATTTTGAAGTAGTTCAAAATGGAACAGTCAAAGAAAGAGTTCTTGTCTGTGTTACAAGGTGTGAAACTGAGTAAGACTCAAAGCCCGACCACGGTAGAAGATAGAAAGAGAATGGAAGTCATTCCCTATGCCTTGGCCATAGGTTCTATAAAATATGCCATGTTGTTTACCAGTCCTATTGTATACCTTAGCATCTTTCTGGCAAGGGAGTACAATAGTGATCTAGGAATAGATCACTGGACAACGGTCAAAATTATCCTTAGAGGACTAAGGAAATATTCTCGATTATGGAGGTGATAAAAGAGTTCATTGTAAAGAGTTACGTCGATGCAAGCTTTGACACCGATCTAGATGACTCTAAGTCTCGATCTAGATACATATTGAAAGTGGGAGCTATTAGCTAGAGTAGCTCCGTGCAGAGCTTTGTAGACATAGAACTTTGCAAAATACTTACGGATCTGAATGTGACAGACCCGTTGACTAAAATTATCTCACAAGCAAAACATGATCACACCTTAGTGCTCTTTGGGTGTTAATCACATAGCGATCTGAACTAGATTACTAACTCTAGTAAACCCTTTCGGTTTTGGTCACATGTCAATGTGAACTATGGGTGTTAAACACATAAAGATGTGAACTATTGATGTTAAATCACATGGCGATGTGATCAAGATTATTTACTCTAGTGCAAGTGGGAGACTGAAGGAAATATGCCCTAGAGGCAATAATAAAGTTATTATTTATTTCCTTATATCATGATAAATGTTTATTATTCATGCTAGAATTGTATTAACCGGAAACATAATACATGTGTGAATACATAGACAAACAGAGTGTCACTAGTATGCCTCTACTTGACTAGCTCGTTGATCAAAGATGGTTAAGTTTCCTAACCATAGACATGAGTTGTCATTTGATTAATAGGATCACATCATTAAGAGAATGATGTGATTTACTTGACCCATTCTGTTAGCTTAGCACTTGATCGTTTAGTTTGTTGCTATTGCTTTCTTCATGACTTATACATGTTCCTATGACTATGAGATTATGCAACTCCCGTTTACCGGAGGAACACTTTGTGTGCCACCAAACATCACAACGTAACTGGGTGATTATAAAGGTGCTCTACAGGTGTCTCCGAAGGTACATGTTGGGTTGGAGTATTTTGAGATTAGGATTTGTCACTCCGATTGTTGGGGAGGTATCTCTGGGCACATCACTATAAGCCTTGCAAGCATTACAACTAATGCGTTAGTTGCGGGATGATGTATTACGGAACGAGTAAAGTGACTTGCCGGTAACGAGATTGAAATAGGTATTGAGACACCGACGATCGAATCTCGGGCAAGTAACATACCGATGACAAAGGGAACAACGTATGTTGTTATGCGGTCTGACCGATAAAGATCTTCGTAGAATATGAAGGAGCCAATATGGGCATCCAGGTCCCACTATTGGTTATTGACCAGAGAGGTGTCTCGGTCATGTCTACATAGTTCTCGAACCCATAGGGTCCGCACGCTTAACGTTCGTTGACGATATAGTATTTATGAGTTATGTATGTTGGTAACCGAATGTTGTTCGGAGTCCCGAATGAGATCACGGACATGACGAGGAGCTCCGGAATGGTCCGGAGGTAAAGGTTCATATATTGGATGATATGGTTAGGCCAAGGGGTCAGGCCCACGGGGCTATAAGTGGGTGCAAAAGGAGTTTTGCAGAGGCCAGGGGGCCAAACGCCAGAGACCCTGGCGTCTGGACCTAGGCCAGACGTCGAGGCCCATGGCGTCTGGGCCAGACGCTAAGGATTGTGGCGTTTGGTCCTGGAGTCCGAGTCGGACTCTTGCCTTTCGGGTGAAACTGACTTTGAGGAGGCTTTTGCTCCAAGTTTCGACCCCAGGGCTCTACATATAAATAGAGGGGCAGGGCTAGCACCAAAGACACATCAAGAAACACCAAGCCGTGTGCCGGCAACCCCGTCCCCTCTAGTTTATCCTCCGTCGTAGTTTCCGCAGTGCTTAGGCAAAGCCCTGCGGAAATTGTTCTTCACCAACACTGTCACCATGCCGTCGTGCTGCCAGAACTCATCTACTACATCGCCCCTCTTGCTGGATCGAGAAGGTGAGGACGTCACCGAGCCGAACATGTGCAGAACTCGGAGGTGTCGTGCTTTCGGTACTTGGATCGGTCGGATCGTGAAGACGTACGACTACATCAACCACGTTGATATAACGCTTCCGCGAACGGTCTACGAGGGTACGTAGAAAACACTCTCCCCTCTCGTTGCTATGCATCACCATGATCATGCGTGTGCGTAGGAAATTTTTTGAAATTACTACATTCCCCAACAAAAAATTCTTTTTCAGTGGTAGCATAATTTCTTTGGGCATTGTCCAGAGTTTTACTAGCATAGTGGATAACATTTAATTTCTTATCAACTCTTTGTCCTAGAACAACACAAACAGCATAATCACTAGCATCACATATAATTTCAAAGGGTAGGTTCCAATCAGGTGGTTGAACAATAGCTGCAGAAATTAAGGTTTTCTTAAGTATTTCAAATGCTTATACACAATCATCATAAAAACAAATGG
Organism: Triticum urartu; assembly: GCF_003073215.2. NCBI lineage: Eukaryota > Viridiplantae > Streptophyta > Magnoliopsida > Poales > Poaceae > Triticum > Triticum urartu. The sequence continues at coordinate 198,555,422 of NC_053027.1, read as the reverse complement.
AACATCTTTTTGCAAAAGATTAGTGAGAGGCCTAGAAATTTTAGAGAAGTCTTTAATAAATCTCCTATAGAAACCAGCATGGCCAAGGAAGCTTCTTATACCTTTGATATCTTTAGGACACGACATTTTTTAAATAGCTTCAACTTTAGCTTTATCAACTTCAATACCTCGTTCGGAGATTTTATGCTCCAAGAGAATACCCTCATTAACCATAAAGTGGCACTTCTCCCAATTCAAGACAAGATTAGTTTCTTCACCTCTCTGCAAAACTTGGTCAAGGTTGCTTAAGCAATCATCAAAAGAAGTTCCGTAAAAGGAAAAATCATCCATGAAATCCTCAACAATATTTTCACAAAAGTCAAGAATATAGCAGTCATACACCTTTGAAAAGTAGCTGGTGCATTGCATCAACCAAAAGGCATACGTCTATAACCAAAAGTACCAAATGGGCAAGTAAAACTAGTTTTTTCTTGATCCTGTTGTGACACGGGTATTTGGTAAAAACCAGAATATCCATCTAGAAAGCAAAAATGTATATGTTTTGACAGTCTTTCTAGAATTTGATCAATGAAAGGTAGATGATAATGATCTCTCCTAGTAGCTTTGTTTAATTTTTTAAAATCAATTACCATTCTATAACCTGTGATGATTCTTTGTGGGATAAGTTCGTTTTTATCATTAGGGACAACAGTAATATCTCCCTTCTTAGGGACACATTGAACAAGGCTTACCCATCTACTATCAGTTATGGGATATAATATAACTCCTTCGAGAAGCTTTAATATTTCATTTCTTACCACTTCCTTCATCTTAGGATTTAATCGTCGTTGGTGGTCAACAACTGGTTTAGCATCAGGCTCCATATTAATTTTATGCTGACATAGAGTGCAACTAATTCCCTTAAGATCATCAAGATTATATCCAATAGCGACACGGTGCTTCCTTAGAGTTTTCAACAATCTCTTTTCTTCATGCTCTGAAAGGTTAGCACTAATAATAACATGATATATCTTCTTTTCATCAAGATAAGTATATTTCATAGTATCAGGTAATTGTTTAACATCGAACACAGGATCACTCTTGGGTGGAAGAGGGTCTCCAAGAGTCCCAAAGGCAAATTGTGTTTCAAAATATGCATTTTTTTAAAGAATATCTCATCTATTACGTTTCTTTCATTCATAAACGTATCATTTTCATGGTCTAGCAAATATTGTTCTAAAGGATTGGTAGGAGGCACGACAATAGAAGCAAGACCAATAAGTTCATTTTTACTAGGCAATTCTTTATCACGAGGTTGTCTACGGAATTTGGAGAAATTAAACTCATGGGACACATCCCGAAACATAGACTAACAGTTTCTTTCGCACAATCTATCTTAGCATTACCAGTGTTCAAGAAAGGTCTACCAAATATAATGGGACAAAAATCATCTTGTGGGGAACCTATAACTAGAAAATTAGTAGGGTTTTTAATTTTCCCACACAAGACTTCAACATCTCTAACAATCCCAAGTGGTGAGACAATATCTCTATTAGCAAGCTTAATAGTAACATCAATATCTTCTATTTCAGCAAGTGCAATATCATTCATAATTCCTTGATATAAAGTAAAAGGGATTGCACTCACGCTAACACCCAAATCACATAAACCTTGATAAAAATGATCTCCTATTTTAACAGAGACAACAGGCATGCCAACAACATGTCTATGTTTATCTTTTTAATTGGGTTTACCAGTTCTAGTAGCTTCATCACACAAATAAATAACATGCCCATCAATATTTTCACCCAAGAGATCTTTGACCGTAGAAACATTAGGTTCAACTTTAATTTGCTTAGAGGGTGTAGGTGTTCTTGTATAACTCTTATGAACTACATCTAATGCTTTAGCATGCTCTTTTATCCTAACAGGAAAATGTGGTTTCTCAACATAAGAAGTAGGAATGACTAGATCAACATTATAAGTAATGGTTTCTTCTTTGGCTTTAATGGGTTGTACTACTTTTACTTCAATGGGAGGATGATATAAACCACTTCTCCTTAGGGAGATCAACGTGAGTAGCAAAAGATTCACAAAAATAAGCTACTATCTTAGAGTCAAGTCCATATTTAGTGCTAAATTCATGAAAAACATCGGTATACATAAAAGATTTAACACTATCAAGATCAAGGTTTATACCTGACTCCTTACGTTCCTTCATCTCCCAATCTTTAGAGTTGCATTTAATTATTTCCAAGAAATCTCATTTGAATTCAATAGTCTTCTTCATAAAAGAACCAGTACAAGAAGTATCGAGCATGGATTGATCATTACGAGAAAGCCGAGCATAAAAATTATGTATAATAATTTATCTTGTGAGCTCGTGATTGGGGCATGAATATAACATTGACTTAAGCCTCCCCCAAGCTTGAGCGATACTTTCTCCTTCACGAGGCCAAAAATTATATATATATATATATAATTCCTATCATGATGAACCAGATGCATAGGATAAAACTTCTGATGAAATTCCAATTTCAACCGGTTGTAATGCCAAGCTCCAATATCATCACATAGCCTATACCATGCCAATGCCTTTCCCTTCAAAGATAAAGGGAAGACCTTCTTCTTGACTACATCCAGAGGTAAACCTGCAAGCTTAAATAATCCACAAACTTCATCCACATAGATTAGATGCAAATCCGGATGTAATGTTCCATCTCCTGCATAAGGATTGGCTAGCAGTTTCTCTATCATACCCAAAGGAATTCCAAAATAAATATTTTCAGTAGGTGCAGTAGGTTGAGGAGCGACTCTTTGCTCTTCTGGACGGGGTGAAGATACCCCGAACAAGCCCCTCAAAGGATTATTCTCCATAGTGATAGGTGACAAGAAAATTCAGCATGTAATATAAATGTTTCCTTACCAAAAGCGCTTCACTCCCCGGAAACGGCGCCAGAAAAGAATCCCGATGAACCACAAGTATCGGGATCAATCATAGTCCTTTAGATAAGTAAGAGTGTCGAACCCAATGAGGAGCTGAAGGAAATGACATGTGGTTTTGAACAAGGTATTTTCTGCACACACTGAAATTATCGATAACAGATACTTTTGTGATAAGATAATTCGTAACGGGTAACAAGTAACAAGTGTACCAAAGGTGCAGCAAGGTGGACCAATCCTTTTTATAGCAAAGGACAAGCCTGGACGAATTCTTATATAAAGCAAAGCGCTCCCAAGAACACATGGGAATTACTGTCAAGTTAGTTTTCATCATGCTCATATGATTCGCGTTTGTTACTTTGATAATTTGATATGTGGGTGGACCGGTACTTGGGTGTTGTCCTTACTTGGGCAAGGCTCCCACTTATGATTAACCCCTCTCGCAAGCATCCACAACTACGAAAGAAAAATTAAGATAAATCTAACCATAACATGAAACATAAGGATCCAAATCAGCCCCTTACGAAGCAACGCATAAACTAGGGTTTAAGCTTACATCACTCTAGCAACCCATCATCTACTTATTAATACCCAATGCCTTCCCCTAGGCCCAAATCATGGTGAAGTGTCATGTAGTCGATGTTCACATAACACCACTAGAGGAAAGACAACATACATCTGATCGAAAGATCGAATGAATACCAAATTCACATGATTACTTATAACAAGAATTCTCCCATGTCCTCAGCAACAAACCTAACTACTCACAAAGAATGTTCATGTTCAAGATCAGAGGGGTATTGAATATCACTAAGGATCTAAACATATGATCTTCCACCAAATAAGCCAACTAGCATCAACTACGAAGAGTAATTAACACTACTAGCAACCCAGAGGTACCAATCTGAGGTTTTGAGGCAAAGATTGAATACAAGAGATGAACTAGGGTTTGAGAGGAAATGATGCTAGTGAAGATGTTGATGAAGATTGACCCTCCCTCAATGAGAGGATCATTGGTGATGAAAATGGCTTCGATTTCCCCCTCTCGGAGGGAAGTTTCCCTGGCAGAATAGCTCCGCCAGAGCCCTAGATTGCTTCTGCGCAGGTTCCGCCTCGAGAAGGCAGTGCTTCGTCCCGAAATCTCTCTTCGTATTTTTCTAGGTCAAAACCCTCCATATAGCAGAAGATGGGCACCGGACGGTGGCCAGGGGGCCCACAAGCCCTAGGGGGTAGGGCGCGCCCCCAGGCTTGTGGCCTCCTGGTGGGTCCCCTTCTATTGTTATATACTCTAAAATAATTCTTCGTGAAGTTTCAGAACATTTGAAGTTGTGAAGAATAGATATCTCAGATTTGCTCCTTTCCGGTCCAGAATTCTAACTACCGGCGTTCTCCCTCTTCATGTAAATCTTGTAAAATAAGAGAGAAAAAGCATAAGTATTGTACATAATGTGAAATAATAGCCCATAATGCAATAAATATCAACATAAAAGCATGATGCAAAATGGACGTATCAGCTGGCATCTTAGTTCCACCAGCCCCAGGATGACCAGTACCACCAGCCTCGACAACACCTTCATCATGCCCAGCTTTTGCGCCATTGTCAGCATGTGGATGGACGCAAGGAGCCTTTTGACACCGTTCCAACTCCTTTCTCTTAAGAAAACCACTCTTTTCTTTCTTACCCTTTCATCCTCCAACTGTAGTTGCAGACCAACATCATTAGCTTGAGTAACAGGCTCAGTGCCATTCACACTTTGATATTGGGTAACTGACAACTGCAAACCCCCATCTCCATCACCAAAATTGAGAGAATAAATCCCATCATTAATATCTTTTGACAACATCACTAATGTCCTCATGAGAACAATGGCCATCATTCACTGCATCAACCAAATAACATAAGCACACAAAAATAAAATAAAACAAACAACACTACAGGAACAAATATAGATGCATGACAACACAGCAAACAAAAGGAATAACTGATATGACTCAACACATTTATGTAAACAACGCTACTGAAAAGAGCAAATAACAGAGTAAGACCAACAACACTCACAAGTTCTTCTAGAGGTTTCTCATAAATAGACAAGATCTTGAAGGGGATATGACTTGTCAGAATCAGGAGGTACTGGCACTCCAACATCTACAACAACATAATAGTCCGTAAAAGAAACTAATATGCGAAGATACGATCAGACACTCGGTTCAATCCTATGAACCCTACCAGTGCACAACTGGCACAACCTACTTCAAAATGTGCACCGTTTCAACATGCTAGCAGTTCTTCTCAAACTAATAAAAAACTATTCAGATGGCACTAGTCAGTTCAAACTGTACATGATGTTCAATACTACAATTATAGCTTGGAGGTTAAAACGACCTAAAAATACACATACCACACAATCCAGGGCAAAATCAACAACTAGTAATATCCATACAACAACTATATGAATCATAGGACAAAAACTTATTATACACCAGATCTAGCAAAGACCAAGCACCTAACAAAAAGAAAAGTTAGGCTCGGCATAACTAATTACATGCATCCACATTATTGCGATTCGATGGCTTGCCCATCGAGATCTACAAACCAGGCAATCACCGATCCAGACCTGCAAATCACACGAGGAAAACTTAGGGTTCTTACAGCTTAGAAAGCAAGCACACCGAACAAGCAAAAATCTAACCACCAAGCAGGAAATCCACCACCGAACCAAGATACCCGCGCGCCCCCCGCCGGGAAAAACCACAAGAAACTTCTCCTCTTGAAGACTAACAAGAATGCAGGGGAGGAAAAAGTTAGACGCTAGCAAAATCAAGAGTCGATGGGATGGACAGGGGACTGGAGGGGAGAGGAAATGAAACAACAAGCCACAAAAAGCTCCTCCTTAAGATCCAGCCGCTGGATGATGCTCCCGTGGCGACAGTGGAGAAGCAGGTTCCTGTGGCGAAGAGGAGAGGTGAAGGAAAAATAAACGGCTTTCACTACAAAGGAGACAGTAGAGGGAAGGGGAGAGGAGGGGAAGTTGAGAGGAGATTGAGAGAAAACAGAACGCCCAAAGCCCATGATCGTGAGAGAAAAAAATTGCCAACGCCCACGATCTCAAGGAAGTTACTAAACATAATAATATTAATTAAATACAATAAAAAAACAACTAAAATAGTGCATAAAAAATAAACATTAAAGACAATCAGTTCAATCAATACTATCACAAAGGTACAATTAAATAACTTAGATAAACTATTCAAAATTAATACAAAATTCTTATAAAAATAATAATAGTAAGTGCACAAAAAATTAAAACTAGCACCACACTTTTGGTCACCAGTAACGTAACAAACACGCTTACTGCTACTTGTTCCTAACTTTAATAGTCAAACCTCATGCTTACGCGCACTCACCTCGTGCTAACACGGCAGTGCACTTGCTTGATAGGCACAATGCGGTTATCCCGTTCCCCCCGAACAACCCCCCTCCCCCAACACCCCTAAGATAGATAGTGGAGTCACGGATGTGATGGACTCGCCTCTGCATGCGATGCCGTGGCATGCCGCGTCATCGCCTGCTCTAGCTCAGCCTCGCGCTAACATGGCAGTGCGCTTGCTTGACAGGCGCAATGTGGTTATCCCCCCCCCCAAACTACCGCACCCCCAACACCCCTAAGATAGATAGTGGGGTCACGGATGTGATGAACTCGCCTCCGCATGCGACGCCGCGGCATGCTGCATTGTCGCCTGCTCCGGCTCATTCCTGGCTTGGCCTTGCTGGGGGTGGGGGAGGGGGTCGGCAATGCACTTGCTTAACAGGCGTAGTGTGGTTATTATGTCCCCCCCCCAAAAAAACTGCACCCCCAACACCCCTAAGATAGATAGTGGGGTCACGGATGTGACGGACTCGCCTCTACATGCGATGCCATGGCACACCGCTTCATCCCCTGCTCCGACTCATTCATGGCCCAACCTCGCCGGGGGTGGAAGAGGGGGTCCCGACCCCCTCCCCGACCCCCAGCTAGGCCACGCGCTAATGCAGTAGTGCACTTGCTTGACACACGCAGTGCGGTTATTTTGTTTTCCCTCCCGAACAATCTCACCCCCAACACCCCTAAGATAGATAGTGGGGCCATGGTTGTGACAGACTCGCCTCCACATGCGACGCTGATAACCCACAAGTATAGGGGATGACAACAGTTTTCGAGGGTAGAGTATTCAACCCAAAGATTAGACACAAGGGGAGCCAAAGAATACTTGTAAGTATTAGTAGTTGAGTTGTCAATTCAACCATACTTGGAGACTAAATATCTGAAGTAGCATGATCAGTAGCACAGTAGCATGATAGTTTGATAGTAGCAGCAATGATAGTAACAGTAATAGTAAAAGTAGTAGCAGTAGTTTCATAGCAGTTGTAACAGTAGTAACAACACTGGTAAATTAGCAAGAACAATATGTGAAAACTTGTAGGCATTGGATCGGTGATAAAGTTGGATAATATTCATCATATAACAGTCATAACCTAGGGCGACACAGAACTAGCTCCAATTCATCAATGTAATGTAGGCTTGTTTTCCATAAATAGTCATATGTGCTTATGGAAAAGAACTTGCATGACATCTTTTGTACTATCCTCCCGTGGCAGCGGGGTCCATAAAGAAACTAAGGGATATTAAGGCCTCCTTTTAATAGAGAACCAGAACAAAGCCTTAACACACAGTGAATACATGAATTGCTCAAACTACGGTAATCACCGGAATCCCAATTATTGTCAGCTTGGGGTATGCGGATCATAACACATAGTAGGTGTATACAACTTCCAAGGTCAGATCAAGAACACAAATATATTTTTGAAAACATAAACATTTCAGATCTGAAATCATCGGGCCCTAGTGACAAGCATTAAGCATAGCAAAGTCATAGCAACATCAATCTCAAAACATAGTGGATACTAGGGATCAAGCCCTAAAAAACTATCTCGATTACATGATAAATCTCATCCAACCCATCACCGTCCAGCAAGCCTACAAAGAAATTACTCACTCCCGACGGTGAGCATCATGAAATTGGTGATCGAGGATGGTTGATAATGACAAAGATGGAAGATCCCCCTCCTCGGAGCCCCGATCGGACTCTAGATTAGGCCTCCCGATGAAGAATAAGACGTGGTGGCGGCTCCGTATTGTCAAACACAATGAAAATTCCTCCTTGATTTTTTTCTCCCGAAATAGGAATCTATAGTATCCAGATTAGGGACAGCGGAACCTCAAGGGGACCACTACCCACCAGGGAGTGCCAGAGGAGGGTGGCACGCCCTGGTGCCTAGTGGGCAGCACGGGGCCCCCTCTAGTGGATTTTGCTCCAATTTTTTTCTTTTATTCCAAAATAAATGTCCAACAAGTTTCATCCAATTGCGAGAACTTTTATTTCTGCACAAAAACAACACCATGGTAGTTATGCTGAAAATAGCGTCAGTCCGGGTTAGTTTCATTCCAATCACGCAAATTAGACTCCAAAATAAGAGCAAAAGTTTTTGGAAAAGTAGATACGACAGAGATGTATCAACTCCCCAAAGCATAATTCAATCGTTGTCCTCAAGCAATTCAGTTGACAAACTGAAAGTGATAGAGAAAAACTTTTACAAACTCTTTTGTTCTTGTGTCCATATATATGCTTAAATAATACCCAGGTTTTCAGCAAAGGTCATGACTAACCATGCAAATGATAGCTCCTAGAAATTATATTCACTCATATCAATGGCATAATCAACTAGCGAGCAATAATAAAATACCTCAAATGCCAACACTTTGTCAAAACAAACATGATATAATATGACAATAATGGTATCTCACTAGCCCTTTTTGAGACCGCAAAACATAAATGTAGAGCATCTCCAAAGTTTAAGTAGTGGCTAAACATTGTAATTCATGGTGGAAGAGATCATGTCATGATGCACACAACATTAACTATACATAATGCATGAGAATGACAATAGTGCTCTCAGGACTGGTGCTTTTTCGAGAAGGTGATGACTCAACAATAAAAGTAAAATAACATAAAAGTAAATAGATAGGCCCTTCGCAGAGGGAAGCATGGATTTGCAGAGGTGCCAAAGCTCAAAGCTTAAATCAGAGATAAATATAATTTTGGGAGGTATACCTTTCCTGTCAATGTTGCGACCAAGAGATATCAATATCTACCGTGCTAAACAAGTTAGCAGCGGTTCCCAAGCAGTAAAAGTAAGTTTACTCCCCCTCCACGAACAAACACAAGCCATGGCTAGCCGAACCCTCGGGTGCCCTCCATACCAACAACAGTTCGGGGGAGTTTGTTTTATTATTATTGCAAGTTTGATTATGGGACTGGGCATCCAGATTACTGGCCCCTCTCGTGCAAAGATGAATGGATAAACACTCATCATGACAATATCCCGCTTAGCATGGAAGATACTAACCGCCCCCTGTCACTCCATGAGCGGTATGGGCACAAAAAACATATGTTCATTTGAATATTTAGAGGTGGCACATGAAAATTTACTTGAACAGCAGAGTTATATCGCATATAGGTAGATATAGTAGACTCATCTGGAATAACTTTGGTTTAAGGATTTTGATGCACAAGTAGTATTCCCGCTTAGTATAGGCGAAGGCTAGCAAATAGGTTGAGAAGTGACCAACTAGAGAGCGAAAACGGTCATAATCATGCATTATGAATAATTAACATTGAATACTAGCATGAGTAGGATATAGTCACCATGAACATAAATATCATTGAGGCTATGTTGGTTTTAAATCAACTACATGTGCCAAGTCAAGCCACTTGAGACATCCAGAGGAGGATACCATATCATCATACCTCATCACAATCATTTTAATGCATGTTGACACCCAAGATAAATCATTATCCGCTCCTAGCTACTTAAGCATGGCATGAGAAACTATAATATCCAATTGACATTGCTACCTCTTGAGCACTGCGTTGGTTTTCCCCGAAGAGGAAGGGATGATGCAGCAAAGTAGTGTAAGTATTTCCCTCAGTTTTTGAGAACCAAGGTATCAATCCAGTAGGAGGCTACGCGCGAGTCCCTCGTACCTGCACAAAACAAATAAATACTCGCAACCAAGGCAAATAGGGGTTGTCAATCCCTATAAGGCCACTTACGAGAGTGAGATCTGATAGATATGATAAAGATAATATTTTTGGTATTTTTGTGATAAAGTTGCAAAGTAAAATAAAGGCAAAAGAAATAGCAAAAGAAATAACTAAGTAGTATGAGATTAATATGATAAAGATAGACCCGGGGGCCATAGGTTTCACTAGGGGCTTCTCTCGAGAGCATAAGTATTCTACGGTGGGTGAACAAATTACTGTTGAGCAATTGACAGAATTGAGCATAGTTATGAGAATATCTAGGTATGATCATGTATATAGGCATCACGTCCGAGAAAAGTAGACCGACTCCTGCCTGCATCTACTACTATTACTCCACTCATCGACCGCTATCCATCATGCATCTAGAGTATTAAGTTAAAAACCGAGTAACGCCTTAAGCAAGATGACATGATGTAGAGGGATGGACTCATGCAATATGAAGAAAACTCCATCTTGTTATCCTCGATGGCAACAATACAATACGTGCCTTGCTGCCCCTACTGTCACTGGGAAAGGACACCGCAAGATTGAACCCAAAGCTAAGCACTTCTCCCATTGCAAGAAATATCAATCTAGTAGGCCAAACCAAACTAATAATTCGAAGAGACTTGCAAAGATAACCAATCATACATAAAAGAATTCAGAGAAGATTCAAATATTGTTCATAGATAGACATGATCATAAACCCACAATTCATCGGTCTCAACAAACACACCACAAAAAGAAGATTACATCGAATAGATCTCCACAAGAGAGGGGGAGAACATTGTATTGAGATCCAAAAAGAGCGAAGAAGCCATCTAGCTACTAACTATGGACCCGTAGGTCTGAGGTAAACTACTCACACTTCATCAGAAGGGCTATGGTGTTGATGTAGAAGCCCTCCGTGATCGATGCCCCCTCCGGCGGAGCTCCGGAACAGGCCCCAAGATGGGATCTCGTGGATACAGAAAGTTACGGCGGTGGAATTAGGTTTTTGGCTCCGTATCTAATCGTTTGGGGGTACGTGGATATAAATAGGAGGAAGGAGTACGTCGGTGGAGCAACAAGGGGCCCATGAGTGTGGAGGGCGCGCCTGGGGTAGGCAGGCGCGCCCCCTACCTCGTGGCCTCCTCTCTTGTGCCTTGACGTAGGGTCCAAGTCTCATGGGTCTTATTCGCTGAGAAAATCACATTCCCGAAGGTTTCATTCCGTTTGGACTCCGTTTGATATTCCTTTTCTTCGAAACCCTAAAACAGGCAAAAAAATAGTAATTCTGGGCTGGGCCTCCGGTTAATAGGTTAGTCCCAAAAATAATATAAAAGTGGATAATAAAGCCCAATAATGTCCAAAATAGTAGATAATATAGCATGGAGCAATCAAAAATTATAGATACGTTGGAGACGTATCAAGCATCCCCAAGCTTAATTCCTGCTCGTCCTCGAGTAGGTAAATGATAAAAACAGAATTTTTGATGCGGAGTGCTACTTGGCATAATTATAATGTAATTCTTCTTAATTTTGGTATGAATATTCAGATCCGGAAGATTCAAGACAAAAGTTCATATTGACATAAAAATAATAATACTTCAAGCATACTATGTAGCGACCCGACCCGAATGGATCAAGTCTACTGTGCTCGGGTGTCATCCCTGGATCAGTAATGCTGACACCACACAGTACATCGAAGGATTTATAGTAGAGTGGCAATCACACACTTATTACATCATTGTCTCAAAGAGAACTTATTACAATAAAAATGGATTAAGGCCATCTAATAATGATAACAGCGGAAGACTCGGAAGATAAATGGGTCCATCAAATCCAACGGCATCACTGAGTATAGAACCACGACCTAAAAGCACATTACTCGTCGTCTGAAAAGTCTGCAACATGAGAAGTTGCAGCCCGAAAATGGGTCAGCACATGGAATATGCTGGCAAAGTAACACATAGAGAGTAATGGAATGAAACAGCTATACTATATGCATAGATGGCTGGTGGAAAGCTCTATGGTTACAGTTTTGCGTAAAGCCAGTTTTTCCCTACTGCAAAGGAATAAAATTTATTTAACTATCATGGTAGTTGTTAATCATCGAGAATGGTTGACAGCATTCCGATCCCAATTAAGTGAAAAATTAAAACCCAACAACATTAATTAGAAGTAACGTGATGAGATTCACATGATATTCAAGTACTAGATACTCAAGTTGTCCATAACCGGGGACACGGCTAATCATGATTAGTTTGTACACTCTGCAGAGGTTTGCGCACTTTTCCCCACAAGACTCGATCGCCTCCATTTAGTTTCTCGCACTACAGGGTGTTTGAGAAGACGGATGACCGAGACATAGTCTTTCATAAGCGCTAGCACCTTACATGTGGGGTAGACCGTACCACCTACAACCCCTACATCTGCTAGTCCACCCCGTAAGAGTTTGCACAACTTAATCAACTATGCCAAAGCCCATAATGGCTTGTGGCTGCACACGGAAGTTTCTAGCATGAAAGATCTTATGATCCCTTTGATCCTGGGTGGCGGTCCGAAAAAAAAATAGGCAAGTCCTGATAGACATCAGGTGCCTCAATCCACCCAGATGTGTGTTTAAGTTGCCACCTTAGATAAACCATTAAAATTATCAAATCTCACATCTGTCATGGATATCACTCACCCAATCCACGTCTACTAGCATAGCATGGCATAATAAGGAAACGTAGAAGTAACTCCCAAAGGTTTCATAATAATACAGGTGATAGGTACTACCTCATCTACTTCCCATCCCACAATTTAATTAGATCCTAATCATGCAATGTGAGAGGATTGATCTAATGCATTAAAACATGGGTTGTAAAAAAAGGTATGATCAAAGTGTTACTTGCCTTGCTGATGATCCGCGAGACCTAGGGAATCGAAGTAACAAGCGGCGCAATCTGGGTGATCTATCGCAGACATACAACAAGCACACAATAAGTACTCATCTAATGCACAGGCAAAACTTGAACGAGAGAACGAACCAGAAAGTTCAACTTAAGAACTCCGGTTGCAAAGAAAGAACGAACCGAACAAAGAAACGGAAAACAAACGGCGGAAGAAACAACTTGGTTCTAGCAAGTTGAAACTAGGTCAAATTTTACCGGGGCAAAAACTTGTTTAAGTTGATTAGACGGAACGGCGGTTTCGAAACGAAACTCCAGGCGCTTGAATCACCTGATTCCGATAAACGAGCGGGAAGAAAGACTGGAACGAGGATCGGATCTGAGATCACGATCGCGGAATAAATCCGACGAGAAAGAAAACGAAGAACGGTTAAATGAACGGACGTTCATTAACCGAGAATAATCGGTGATCACGTTCGTTAGGACGAACGGTCCGAAAGAAGAAAGAAAACCGATCTAGGGTTTTCGAAAAAAGAAACCGAAAAGAAACGGAAAGAAACCAGAAAAGAAAACCGGGACGGTTCTTTTAAGAAAAACCGAAGCGAGGGAAGAAAAAGAGGCGCGGCGCGGGGCTACCTCGACGAGGCTCCGGCGAGGGGCTCCGGCGGCGGCGGGGGCGGCTAAAGGCGGCGGCGGCTATAGGCGGCGGCGGCTAAGCGGCGGCGGGGCTGGCGCGCGGCTCGGGGCGGCGGTGGCTGCTGCTGCTGCTTGAGGTGGAGAGGGGGGGTGGCTAGGTATTTATATAGGTGAGGGGGGGGGGGATTTAGTTGGGGTAGGGGGCAAGCAAAAGAAAAAGAAACAAGGAAAGAGGGGCTAGCCTAGAGTCCTAGAGGGACTCGGCTAAGAGGCGAGGCGGCAGCCTAGCGCCTGGCGCCTGGCGCTGGCGCACGCGCGCAGGGAGGCTGGGGCGTAGCGGCGGCTGGCTGGGTCTTTGGCCCGGCTGGCCTGGCGGGATCTGTTTTTTTTTTGTTCCACGCACGGAAAATTAAAGGAAAAAGAAAGTAAACGAACTCCAAAAATTCTAAAGTAAATTTTCCCGGACTCCTAAAAATGAGTCGAACAAAATGAACTTTTCTCCGGGCCTAAAATGCAATTTTTGAAAACGCGCATTTTTCCCTATCCAAATAAAAAGCAAACAAAACTCCGGCAAAACCAAAATTTGATTTATTCATTAAATCTTCATTTTTCCTAAATTTGGGAAAGTCATCTTATTCCCTCTCTCATTTTTTTGATATTGGAAAAATAATTGAAGATGAAATAAATAAATCAAATGATCCTCTTTTCAAAGTTGAGAAAACTCTCAAATATGAAAATAATGAAATCTCCAACACTCTCCGAAGGTCCTTGAGTTGCGTGAAATTTCTAGGATCAACCAAAATGCATGAAGATATCCTATGCATGATGATCTAATGTATAACATTCCAAATTGAAAATTTGGGATGTTACATACTAACAAAGCAATTATGTCTTCTCAAAATAACATGGCTAAAGAAAGTTATCCCTACAAAATCATATGGTCTGGCTATGTTGTATCTTCACCACACAAAATATTTAAATCATGCACAACCCCGATGATAGCCCCTGGTGGCTCCGCACTCTCCCGATCCCGGGGTGCGTACATGCCTGGCCGGAAAATGGCCCTTCGTTAAGGCGGAGGAATTCTAACATTCCAACAGGTCATCGAGTGGTTGACCAGTCTCACACTATATCATGGCAGTCAGTTTTCAGCTTTCTCTACTGAGGTGCTCGTCCGGATGAACCAGGGCACAATCGCAGTATTTCTCCTGGTGCTACCTTAGCCGGTAAAGCGAAATGTAAGGCACCAAAACACAGGAGCCGGGCAAACCCAACATTTGACCAAAGACAATGATTCGGAGCTGATGCATATAGGGCCAAACTCGCAACACCGAACACTCCCTAAGGTATTCGGTCTTTGTGGTATAAAACGGGCCTAAATAATGGCCTTTGTAAGAAGCCCCTTGTGTCAAGGTACGTGCATTGTTCTGGCATGGCCACATGCCAAGACGTCAGCATCCTTCTAAACGGTGGATATGTATCAACAAGAGACAGTAAAAAAGGTTTACGCAGGGTCTTAATCTAAAAAGAATCCTTAGAGTGGGTCCCTGCTACACGTCTACGCCTGTGTCTCCATTGTGCCGTATCCTGGACGGGTGTAGCACGATGATCGTCTGTAAAAGAGAGGAATTTAGGTTAAAAAGTTGTCGTGCAAAAAGATAGTTTTTTAAAGAAACCATGTATAATTTAAGATGAGAAAAAATTGCCACATGTCTGCGCGCATTGAGCCCCTTGTATTGACAAATAGGGGTGTGACCATTTATTCGGTATAAATAGCGGCGCCGGACTTGATCTAGTCCGGACGCCTTTAGTGTGCGGCTGCCAAGGCAGTCGCACACTCTTCGGCGCGCAGAGATCGCTTGATATTTCCGTTCACTGAAATGATGCCACGTGGACCGGGCATCTTGAGTGTGAGGGAGGCATAGTGTGGTATTGCATTAAAGCGAGCGAAAGCTTCGCGTCCGAGCAGTGCTTGATAGCCACTTTGGAATGGAGCGATGTGGAAGGTTAAATGCTCGCGACGGAAGTTATCAGGGGAGCCGAATATAACTTGTAGCAGGAGGGAGCCCGTACAACGAGCCCCTGGGCCTGGCGTTACTCCTTTAAAGGTGGTATTGCTATGGCAAATTTTTTTTGGGTCTAACCCCATCCCGCGGATTGTATCCTGATATATTAGGTTTAGATTGCTGCCACCGTCCATCAGGACTCGTGTGAAGTGATATCCGCCAATTACTGGGTCTAATACCAGGGCAGCCCATCCTGCGTGTCGGATACTTGCTGAGTAATTGCGATGGTCGAAAGTGATCGGTTGAGATGACCAGTGGCAGGACTTCGTGGTGACAGGCACTTGGGTATGTTTTCCTGGGAGTGTCGCGTTGTTTTTTCCCTTGATCACGTGTAGCACGTTTACTGTTTTGACTTCTGGTGGAAATTTCTTTTGTTCCCCAGTGTCTTGCTTGGGAGGCTCGTCCTCGTCTTCACTTGGTGTATCCTCCCCCTTGTGTACGGCATTGAGCTTGACAGACTGCTTGAAGACCCAACATTCTCTGTGGGTATGATTAGCAGGTTTACCAGGGGTACTATGGATCTGAAATACTTGGTCCAGAATTTTGTTGAGGCTGGACAGTTCATCCCTGGTGCCTTTAGAGGGCGGCTTTTGCTGACCTGGCCGAGAGCTTTTGAATCCGGCGTTTACTGCCGTGCCCTTCGTGCTGTCTTCTTTATTCTGGCGTTTGTTATTGCAGTTGCGCCGTGATTTTCCGTTTCCATCTCTAACTTCAGATGTACTGGGGTCGCTGGTGCTGCATCTGGCTAACCAGCTGTCCTCACCCGCACAAAAGCGGGTCATGATGCTTGTTAATGCGACCATCGTTCTCGGCTTATTTTGGCCGAGGTATCTGGCGAGCCATTCGTCACGGACGCTATGCTTAAAAGCTGCCAAGGCTTCGACGTCCGGACAGTCGACAATCTGGTTCTTTTTAGTAATAAACCTGTTCCAAAGCTTTCGGGCTGACTCTCCGGGCTGTTGAGTTATATGACTCAAATCGTCCGCATCTGGAGGTCGGACATAAGTCCCTTGAAAATTTTCCCGAAAGGCGTCTTCAAGCTCTTCCCAACTTCCAATGGAGCTTTCGGGGAGGCCTTTAAGCTAGTGACGAGCTGGCCCTTTGAGCTTGAGGGGTAAGTACTTGATGGCCTGGAGATCATCTCCTCGAGCCATATGGATATGAAGGATGTAGTCCTCAATCCAGACCCCAGGGTCTGTTGTTCCGCCGTACATCTCTATGTTTACGGGTTTGAATCCCTCTGGAAATTCATGGTCCAGCACCTCATCGGTGAAACATAGGGGGTGTGCGGCACCCCTGTAGCTGGGTGTACCGTGTTGTTCAGATGTTTGTTGTGTTGCATTGTATGCTGGGGCACGCTTTCGTGGTCCATAGATGGATCTTGTTGCGCCGTCCTTTGGGTGCGAGCCCTCGCATGGGTCGCGTGTTGTATTGTGAGTGGCGTTGTATGCCGCTCTGTGTTGGCATAAGGGTCATCTATCCGGCCAGGTGCCTGTTTTGATATTTGGTTGTGGGGGGTCTGAGGCCTCCTCATCGAATTCAGGTAGCAGCTTCCGCTTTGGGTAGCTCTTGGAGGAGCGATTGTCGCCGTACCTCGCTGCTGTGTTGAGTATTTTACTCCATCTGATTTGGAGTGTGTCTTGCGCAGCCTTGAGCCTTTGCTTCTGCTTTTTAAGACTCCTCGCTGTGGCAACAAGCCTTTTACGGGCATTCTGCTGCTCCGGGTGCCTGTCCGGTGTTATGTCGTCCGGACTATTATCCTTGATAGAATTTGTTTGTTCAGTTTGATTATCCGGATTACCGTTCTCCGGCAGCGGTTCTCCCTGCTCTAGCGCTGGGTTTGTGTGATCGTTATTTCTGTCGAGGCGGGATTTGGGGTGGCGCTTGCGTCACTGCTTTGACTGCTTCTCGAGGGAACAAGCCTTCGGTGCGTCCTTCCGCTCCTCGTCGTCATCTTTTGGTGCGTCCACCATGTATACGTCATATGACGAGGTGGCTTTCCAGGGCCCAATAGGCGCTGGTTCTTCATCGGCGTCCATACCGTCGATGTCTTCAGAGTCGAAGTCGAGCATGTCGGTTAAATTGTCGACAGTGGCTACAAAGGGGGTTGTGGGTGGGCTTTGAATTTCTTCATCGTCAGTATCCCAACCTTGCTGACCATAGTCCGGCTAGGGCTCTCCTGATAAAGAGAGAGACTTTAGTGTCTTCAGAATATCGCCGAAAGGCAAGTGCTGAAAGATGTCTGCGGCAGTGAACTCCATGATCGGCGCCCAATCGGATTCGATCGGCAGGGGCGCGGAGGGTTCGGAGTCTGGATAGGAGTCCGGCTCCTTAGAGTCACAAGTCTCGCGGAGTGCGGGGCTGGTGTTAGGCTCAATCGCCGTTGGGACCACAGCCCCCGAGGCGGCGTCTAACCACCCATCCTCGATCGGCACAGTTGGCTCCGAATTAAGGGTCGAAGCCGATGCGGGTGCGGCCTCCAGGACACTGTTCGGCGGCAGAGCTAGATCATGCTCGTCGTGACAGTGCGGCGCGCTCGGCAGTGGCTCGAATCCATCGAAGCTCAAGTCCCCGCGGATGTCAGCCGTGTAGTTTAAACTTCCAAATCTGACCTGACGGCCAGGGGCATAGCTTTCGATCTGCTCCAGATGGCCAAGTGAATTGGCCCGCAGTGCGAAGCCGCCGAAGACGAAGATCTTTCCGGGGAGGAAGGTCTCCCCTGGACTGCATCGCTATTGATGATCATAGGAGCCATCAAGCCTGACGGCGACGACACAGAGGAACTCTCAATGAAAGCACCAATGTCGGTGTCAAAACCGGCGGATCTCGGGTAGGGGGTCCCGAACTATGCGTCTAGGCCAGATGGTAACAGGAGGCAAGGGACACGAAGTTTTACCTAGGTTCGGGCCCTCTTGATGAAGGTAAAACCCTACGTCCTGCTTGATTAATATTGATGATATGGGTAGTACAAGAGTAGATCTACCACGAGATCGGAGAGGCTAAATCCTAGAAGCTAGCCTATGGTATGATTGTTATTCTGTATGTTGTCCTACGGACTAAAACCCTCCGGTTTATATAGACACCGGAGAGGGTTAGGGTTACACAAAGTCGGTTACAATGGTAGGAGATCTACATATCCGTATCGCCAAGCTTGCTTTCCATGCCAAGGAAAGTCCCTTCCGGACATGGGACGAAGTCTTCAATCTTGTATCTTCATAGTCCAGGAGTCCGGCTGAAGGTATAGTCCGGCCATCCGGACACCCCCTAATCCAGGACTCCCTCACTATCTCTTGAGCACTGCGTTGGTTTTCCCCAAAGAGGAAGGGATGATCCAGCAAAGTAGTGTAAGTATTTCCCTCAGTTTTTGAGAACCAAGGTATCAATCCAGTAGGAGGCTACGCGCGAGTCCCTCGTACCTGCACAAAACAAATAAATCCTCGCAACCAACGCAAATAGGGTCAATCCCTATAAGGCCACTTATGAGAGTGAGATCTGATAGATATGATAAAGATAATATTTTTGGTATTTTTGTGATAAAGATGCAAAGTAAAATAAAGGCAAAGTAAATAGCAAAGGAAATAACTAAGTAGTAGGAGATTAATATGATAAAGATAGACCCGGGGGCCATAGGTTTCACTAGTGGCTTCTCTCGAGAGCATAAGTATTCTACGGTGGGTGAACAAATTACTGTTGAGCAATTGACAGAATTGAGCATAGTTATGAGAATATCTATGGATGATCATGTATATAGGATTCTCGTCCGAGACAAGTAGACCGACTCCTGCCTACATCTACTACTATCACTCCACTCATCGACCGCTATCCAGCATGCATCTAGAGTATTAAGTTAAAAACATAGTAACGCCTTAAGCAAGATGACATGATGTAGAGGGATAGACTCATGCAATATGATGAAAACCCCATCTTGTTATCCTCGATGGCAACAATACAATACGTGCCTTTCTGCCCCTCCTGTCACTGGGAAAGGACACCGCAAGATTGAACCCAAAGCTAAGCACTTCTCCCATTGCAAGAAATATCAATCTAGTAGGCCAAACCAAACTAATAATTCGAAGAGACTTGCAAAGATAACCAATCATACATAAAAGAATTCAGAGAAGATTCAAATATTGTTCATAGATAGACATGATCATAAACCCACAATTCATCGGTCTCAACAAACACACCACAAAAAGAAGATTACATCGAATAGATCTCCACAAGAGAGGGGGAGAACATTGTATTGAGATCCAAAAAGAGCGAAGAAGCCATCTAGCTACTAACTATGGACCCGTAGGTCTGAGGTAAACTACTCACACTTCATCAGAAGGGCTATGGTGTTGATGTAGAAGCCCTCCGTGATCGATGCCCCCTCCGGCGGAGCTCCGGAACAGGCCCCAAGATGGGATCTCATGGATACAGAAAGTTACGGTGGTGGAATTAGGTTTTTGGCTCCGTATCTAATCGTTTGGGGGTACATGGATATATATAGGAGGAAGGAGTACGTCGGTGGAGCAACAGGGGGCCCACGAGGGTGGAGGGCGTGCCTGGGGTAGGCAGGCGCACCCCCCTACCTCGTGGCCTCCTCTCTTGTGCCCTGACGTATGGTCCAAGTCTCCTGGGTCTTATTCGTTGAGAAAATCACGTTCCCGAAGGTTTCATTCCGTTTGGACTCCGTTTGATATTCCTTTTCTTCGAAACCCTAAAACGGGCAAAAAAACAGCAATTCTGGGCTGGGCCTCCGGTTAATAGGTTAGTCCCAAAAATAATATAAAAGTGGATAATAAAGCCCAATAATGTCCAAAATAGTAGATAATTAGCATGGAGCAATCAAAAATTATAGATACGTTGGAGACGTCTCAGACATCATAAACATGTTTGATCATAATTTGTTGAATCGTGGATACTAAGTTAAACATATTTCCAAAAACAAAAACAAGTTGATTTCATACCCGCTTTTCCTTGCCACAGTCACTTCATCAAATATCGTCATTATTTCCTTTCACTTGCACGGCCGAATGATATGAAAATAATAGTAGTGCAAGAGTGTCGTGGACTAAGCTGGAATCTGCAAACATTTTATTCAAAGGAGAAGACAAAATAATATGGGCTCTGTGTTAGATCAACAATAATGCAAATGAGAGCCAATCAACATTTTCATCATGGTCTTGTCCTCATACTAACTCAACAAAAGGAGATAATTTCAGAGAAACACACTGAAATATTTTTGGAGTTTTTAATTTTTTAAGGAAGAAAATTAAAAGAAGAAAAACAAAAACGAGAACCATTTACACTCCCAACAAGTAAAAGAAGAAATGGGAAATCTTTTTGGGTTTTCTTTTCATACTACAATAAATTAAACTAGAAAGAAAAACTGAAAAGAAGCGAGAAATATTTTTGGATTTTCTCAAAGTTTTTCAAACATGCAAGAAGAAAGCGAGAAAATAAAACTAACATGGATTATGCAAGGAAAGAGGATGAACACAGACAACTGGAATGAAATGTGTGAACATGAATGTAATGTCGGTGAGAAATACGTACTCCCCCAAGCTTAGGCTTTTGCCTAACATGGTAATCACCGTCGCTGGTCTGGGTAATAATCAAAGTGGTAGCTTGTGGAGGCTCTCGGTGCCTCCTCCTCTGCTCGGTGAGTGGCTTCTACTGCTACATTGTACTCACGTGCTTCGCTCTCATAAATTTAATGTCTTCCTTTACGCTGAATAACAAAGAGAGCAGGTGCAGGCAAAATAACAGGTACAATAGTTTTTTATCAAACATCAAGTTATAATAATAGTCTTGAGCTCTATACTTAATAAACTCATGGCGTTGCAACGCATCAAAGTCTACATATTAGTCAGATAAAATAGGATCATTGGGCAAAGGTGAAACCCCTAGCCTTGCATCTACGCGAGAGGCATAAATTCCTCCATAAAAATGAGCACTACCAGCATTGCGTTGTAGCCTTCATGCAATAATTGCTCCTAGATTATTACATTTAATGCATGTTAGAGCAGTATGTATGAGGCTCAAGTCCGGGGGACATAGTGAACTAGATTCTTGTTTGCCTACAATACATTTACCATTAAAAAGCGCAAAGTAACGAATGGAGGGAAATTGTATACTTTTTATTCTAGCTTGTGTAACTCCTCTATTCTGACCACAACAGAGGCTACTCAGGAACATCTCATAATCAGATTTTGGTGGTTCGTCTAGCGAACCCCAACATGGAATTTGCCATGCACCACAGAATTCTTCTAAAGTCATAACATAGGCTCTATCATAAAGGCAAAATGAGATTCTAGAATCACGAGAATGGTACTTTAGTTTTTTGGTGAACGATTGGATGAGATTATGATGTTGAATACACTTATCTGTGATGAAGGGAGAGAGCTCGGTGTTATGAACATACTGATCAAATTCTTCTTTAATACCCGCACCTATCATGAACTCATTACACGGCCAGAGGCACGTTTGGTATCGCATCTCGTACTGAGCTTGCCCTTGGCTCAACATAAGCCTGTCGTATCGACCTCTCACTCGACGATGCCTTCGAGGACCTCCTCCTTGAAGAACTCCTCCTAGAGAGGTTCATTTTTGTACGAACAAATCTCTGAAATTTTTGGGTCACAAAATAATATCGATAAAACTTCACAAAACTGATAGCAACTACAAATATGGATGTCTAGAGGCTATATCAAGTGTTCAAACTACTTGGAACTCAAAGAATTCAACATGCAAGCTCATTTTGAACCCAAGAGTAGCTAATTACTCAAAATATAAATCACTAAAGTAAAAAATAATTGGAGAAACGGAGCTCCGAGCAAAGAGATCGAAAATCTCAGGTTTGGGAGCAAGAACACGAGAGAGAGAGAGAGGGAGGGAGAGGGAGAGCTACCGGGATTTTTTTCTGAAGGTGAGTGACTATGTGAGCTAAGGGAGTAAGTGAGGGGGTCCATGTTGGGCTCACTACCCACCAGGGTGCGCCAGAGGGGTGTGGTGTGCCCTGGTGCCTAGTGGGTACCTGGGGCACCCCACCCCCCTGTGGTGTTTTTAGTGCCAGAAATTCTCAAATATTCAGAAAAAACGTGTTAAAATTTTAGGTCATTTTGAACACTTTCATTTTTTGGCACTTTTTTATTGCATGGACAATTCAAAAAACAGGATATTCATAGCATTTTATTGTATTTAACTAAAAATAACAGGAAATATAAAATGAGTATAGAAGGTTGTGCCTACTAAATTCATTGACCACATGCCTTTGAAAAATAATCCATTAATAAGGTTGATCAAGTCTTATTAAACACCATTTTCGATTAGCGTGAACCCGAAGAATCTTCGTAAAACACTAAGTTACCTCAACAAGGATATGCATATCCCCAATAATAAGTGTTCCATACTTCTTTTTTACAGTAGGACGTGGAATTTGAAAACTTCCAATGGTAATTGTCAGAGTCTTTTCAATAACATTAATACCATTCACTTGAAATTGTTTCTTTGGAAAATGCACAGTATGCTCATTACCATTGACATGAAAAGTGAACTTGCTTTTGTTGCAATCAATAATAACCCCTACATTATTCAAAAAGGGTCTACCAAGGATAATCTACATGTTTTAATCCTCGGGCATATCAAGTATAACTAAGTATTTTAAAATAGTAAATTTGCAACCAGAACGGTCACATCCTCACACACACCGACAGGTATGGCAGTTGATTTTTCAGCCATTTGCAATGATATTTCAGTGGGTGTGAGTTTATTCAAATCAAGTCTTTTGTATAAAGAGAAAGGCATAATACTAACACCAGCTCCTAAATCACATAAAGTAGTTTTGGCATAATTTCTTTTAATAGAGCATGATGTAGTTGGTACTCCTAGATCTCCTAATTTCTTAGGTACTCCATCTTTAATATAATAGTTTGCAAGCATGGTGGAGATTTCAGCTTCATGTATTTTTATTTTATTAGTGACAATACTTTTCATATATTTTGCATAAGCGGCCATCTTTAAAATATCAGTCAAACGAGTACGCAAAAGGATTGGCCTAAGCATTTCACCAAAGCATTCAAATTCTTCCTCATCCTTTTTCTTAGATGGTTTAGGTGGAAAGGGTATGGGTTTCTAAACCCATGGTTGTCTTCTTTACCATGTTTTCTAGCAACAAAGTCTCTCTTATCATAACATTTATTTTTTGCAGGTGGGTTATCAAGATCAACAACAGGTTCTATTTCAGCATCATTCGCTGGTTCTTTATCAATATATGGTTGAGCATCTATACGAACATCATCATTGTCATTATCATTATCACTAGGTGAACGTTCATTACCAGATTGAGTTTCGGCATCAGAAATAGAAACATCATTATCATCCTCATAAGGTTGTATTACCTCAGGTTCACTAGAAGTATGCAAAGTCCAATCATTTTTCTTTTTCTTTTTAGAAGGACTAGGTGCATCAGCATTAATTCTTTGAGAGTCTTGTTCAATTCTTTTAGGGTAACCTTCAGGATAAAGTGGCTCCTGAGTCATTCTACCTCCTCTAGTCATTACTCTAACAACACGATCATTCATATTATTATTCATTTCATTGAGCAATTCACCCTGAGATTTAGCAACTTGTTCTAACTGAGTTTGGACCATAGAAGCATGTTTACTAACACCTTTGACATCATTAACAATTCTAAACAACAAGTCACTCAAGCGATCAATCATGTATGCATTTCATTTCAATTGTTTCATAACATTTCCATTAAAATGATCTTGCACTACTGTAGGATGTTGCTAACGTGACACTACGATTAGAGACCCTTCGGCAAAACTGTGTGGGATGCAATAATCGCAAATTGTGGTGTAAAATAACCGTCAAAAAAGTGCAAAACATCTGCGATCACTGATGCATCGAGAACGGTTCAGATTTTAGTTGCATGTGCGATGCAGGGCATGCGGTTCAGTTCAATAAATTGTTTGCGATGAGGAGGAACAAAAGAAACAAGCAGCCAGATGAAGGTCTGTGGGATATACAGCATATAGTTCACTCGGATGAACTGTTTGTGATTAGGCAACACAAAAGAAACGGTCAGCCATATCAAGGTGTGTGCGATATATGGGATACGGTTCACTCGGATGAACTGTTTTCGATTAGGCAACACAATAGAAACGGTTCAACCAGATCAAGGTGTGTGCAATGGAGGGCATACACTGTTTGTGTTGAGCCAAGAGAACAGAAATGTTTCACATAAACAAGATGTGTGTAATAATCGGCAAACATCCAATTACAAAGGTGGCTAATACACACATGACATTTCCATACACCAAAGTAAACTAGTACATGCATAATTAACTAGGATAAACGATCATATGATTATCATCTACTTCTTGTGCTAGCTCGACGTTCCTCCTATGCTAAGTTTCCATTAATTGATGGCATTTTATGAACACGCCATCATTTCCTGCCACCCAGCGATATTGCGCATAAACCTAGGCGGCGCGCGACGCACAGAGGCAACAAGCGCAGCTTGTAGCACATCCACCTTTTCCAAGCATGCCAACCCACCAAAGCGCCGCCTCTGCCATCAACCTCGTTGACGAGGAAAACGAGCAGGCACCACAGCCCGTCGAGGCCGAGGCGCTCCCCGACAACGCGATGGACGACGCTGTGATGCGCGTAATCGCCATGGTTGAGCAGACCCTTGGCGCATGGCGCTTTAGCGCCGCGGATGAAGATAGGCATGTCCGCGCCGATAGGCTGTAGCTCGCCGCACAACATGATCGATGGCGCGCCGCAGAGCAAGCTAGGCACGTCCGCGCCGATAGGCTGCGGCTCGTCGTACGGCGAGACCGTTGGAGCGCCGCACAGCAAGAGCGGATCCATCGGCGCTTGCGTGCTGTCGACGGGGAGTCGCAGATGGGTACACGTCCCGTTAGTACCCCCATTCCTCGCCAGGTGTGGGCAGAGGCCCTCTACACCGTACTTGCACCAGAGGTCGGCCGCGCCGTACTTGCACCTGATGCCCGCCGCGCCGTTTCCATGGGTCGCGCCGTTTGCCTTGTCCGCGGCCGGCTCGATGCCAACACGCTGGTCAGTAGGCTCGACCGCCTCCTTGGCCCAGGTGTCCACCTGGGCGCAGTAGAGGAACATGGCCGTCGCATCCTCGAGCTGGTGATCTCTGATGAAATAGGCAACTTGGAGCTCGAGATTGCGCTCCAGATGTACCGCGAGCGTGTCGACCACTTGGATGAACGCCTGCAGGATTTCAGGTAGAGCCAAGAGCTAACGTAGGCAAGGGCTGTTGGTCATGGTCTCATGGACGCGTTTTATTTTGTTGAGTCGTTTCGATGTGAATAGCTATGTATTCACAGCAATCATAGTATTGCTATGTTTATTGCTCAGTTTCAATGTGTGTACTATGTTTTCTGTTCTTATATGTTCTGTTTGAATGTGTGTATATACACTTCCCATTCTGTATATGTGGATGATAACAACTACATCCAAATTAGTATGAAAAAATAGATAGAAATGGAATTCATAATATATATATATATTAATTGTTCATTAGTTCGTCACAGAATATATATAATATCATCACATATACATGATGATACTTAACTACTAGGTACAATGCATAAGATTGAAAATGAACAATATTAAAACTAATAATCCCTCCTGGGGGCCAGTATTCCGGCAGCCCCTCGCTAGCAGCTCCCTGGTGCGCGGCGTCTTCCCAGTGCGGAGGCCGTACTCCGCCTCCTTCGCCTCGCAGCGCTTGACGTACCGATCTACCTCTTGCTGGTGGATGAGCGCGAACGACCTTGCCATTTTGTTGGGCGCCCACCGGAGCTCCTCGTCGGTGGCACGCTGGAGCTTACCGGCCCACCTCCATGCAGCGACGAGGTGCCCAGCGCCTTTTACCTTCCTCGCAAAGTACCCGTCTTCGTACACCTCCTCCGCACGACGACGTGCCCGCCCCCAAAGCTCCGCCGCCTCCTTTTTCCAGGCGGCATCACGGGCTTCAGAGGCCGCCTAGTACCTGGCTTCCTCCTCCGCCATCTCCTTCTTGAATGCCACTTGCCTGGCTTTCTCAGCCGGCGGCACTGACTTCCATAGACAAAGATTGTACTGGCCCCAAAGCCAATCCAAAGTTGGGGGGTCCAGTGCAACCTCGTCCGGCGGCGCGTAGGGGTCCTCGTCGCTACTATTCGAGTGAGCGTCCTCGGGGGCGGCGACTCCTCGTCAACGCGTGGGTAGACCGATGGTGCCATGGCAGAGATTTGAGAGAGAGAGAGAGGGCGAGCGAGGGGATGATGCAGATGAGAATGCAGCTAGGACGACGTGAGCAAGGTAGTGTTTATTGGCGGACGAAATCTAGATCGAGGGAACAGTACACACACCGGTCGCCAGAATTTACGAGTACTATAGTTTGAATTACACACAATTCCCGCAGCAAAATCCGTGTTTGAACATAATAGCTGACGGTTTCCAATACAGAACCGAGTCTGATTAATGACCCTCGCCACTCACCTACCAAACCTCGACCCGTGAGATAGAATGCCAATCGTGTGGGGGGCGGTTGTCTTGCCAGATCTTTACATTTTCTTTTTTGAACACCAGATATTTACATCGTCTGATAATTTTTTTAACTCGCACACAAGTACACAAAAATATGATTTTTCAAACTGTTATGGTTTGCCGTTGCATGTAGATGTAGTTCAAATTTGAATTACAGTCATTAAATGGCTAGATAATCACTTAAATGTCTTTAAAAGGTCAAGTGACCCCTAAAAGTTTTCAAATTTTCACATGATAGTTTTAGTAGTGCATGTTAAACGTATAGAAAATTTGAAGGCCGTAAGAGGAAGCTATCTCCTATTCGTCATCAAACACGCATTGTTCCCTCTCGGAACCACGAGCCTTCTAGTGAGTTGCTCTGATTTGTGAGGGTGTGTGTCCAAACTTTCGTCAAACAGGCCAATTTTTTTACCACATCATCTTGGTGGCATGACATTATATCAGCAAGGTTTCATGTTTTTCTGATATTTTTTTAATTTTTTGGAATTAAAATGCCATGGCACTCCATGCGTGTGCCCATGTCGTGAGACTAATATGTTTGAAAATTCCTTCTAATTTATTGCACATGGAATTAACTCGCAGACAAGTGCACAAATATGATTTTTCAAACCGTTATGGTTAGCTGTTGCATGTAGATGTAGTTCAAATTTGAATTATGGTCAATATATGGCTGGAAAATCACTTAAATTTCTTTAAAAGGCCAAATGACCCCTGAAATTTTCCAAATTTCACATGACAGTTGTATTAGTGCATGTTAAACGTAGAAAAAAATTTGAAGGCCGTAAGAGGAAGCTATATACCGTTCGTCATCAAACATGCATTGTTCCCTCTCGAAACCACGAGCCTTCTAGTGAGTTGCTCCGGGTTGTTGGGGGGCTGTGTCCAAACTTTCGTCAAACGGGCCAATTTTTTTACCACATCATCTTGGTGGCATGACATTACATCAAGCAAGGTTTCATGTTTTTTGATAATTTTTTAATATTTTGGAATTAAAATGCCATGGCACTCCATGCATGTGTCCTTGCCGTGAGACCAATATGTTTGAAAATTCCTTCTAATTTACTGCACATGGAATTAACTCGCACATAAGTACACAAATATGATTTTTGAAACCGTTATGGTTAGCTGTTGCATGTAGATGTAGTTCAAATTTGAATTATGGTCATTAAATGGCTAGAAAATCACTTAAATGTATTTAAAAGGCCTAATGACCCCTGAAATTTTCAAATTTTTCACATGAAAGTTGTATTAGTGCACATTAAACGTAGAAAAAATTCTGAAGGCCGTAAGAGGAAGCTATCTCCCGTTCGCCATCGAACATGCATTGTTCCCTCTCGAAACCATGAGCCTTCTAATGAGTTGCTCCAGTTTGTGAGGGTGTGTGTCCAAACTTTTTTCAAACAGGCCAATTTTTTTACCACATCATCTTGGTGGCATGACATTACATCAAGCAAGGTTTCATGTTTTTCTGATCATTTTTTAATATTTTGGAATTAAAATGCAATGGCACTCCATGCATGTGTCCTTCCCGTGAGACCAATACGTTTGAAAATTCCTTCTAATTTACTGCACATGGAATTAACTCGCACACAAGTACACAAATATGATTTTTTAAACCGTTATGGTTAGCCGTTGCATGTGGATGTGGTTCAAATTTGAATTATGGTCATTGAATGGCTAGAAAATCACTTAAATGTATTTAAAAGGTCAAATGACCCCTGAAATTTTCCAAATTTTCACATGACAGTTGTATTAGTGCATGTTTAATGTAGAAAAAAGTTTGAAGGTCATAAGAGGAAGCTATCTCCCGTTCGTCATCAAACATGCATTGTTCCCTCTTGAAACCATGAGCCTTCTAGTGAGTTGCTCCGGTGAGGGGTGTGTGTCCAAACTTTCATCAAACAGGCCAATTTTTTTACCACATCATCTTGGTGGCATGACATTACATCAAGAAAGGTTTCATGTTTTCTGATCATTTTTAAATTTTTTGGAATTAAAATGCCATGGCACTCCATGCATGTGGCCAAGCCGTGAGACCAATATGTTTGAAAATTCCTTTTAATTTACTGCACATGGAATTAACTCGCACACAAATACACAAATATGATTTTTAAACCGTTATGGTTAGGCATTGCATGTAGATGTAGTTCAAAATTGAATTACTGTCATTAAATAGCTAGAAAATCACTTAAATGTATTTAAAAGGTCAAATGACCCCTAAAATATTCCAAATTTTCACATTACAGTTGTAGTAGTGCACGTTAAACATAGAAAAAATTGAAGGACGTAAGAGGAAGCTATCTCCTGTTCGTCATCAAACATGCATTGTTCCCTCTCAGAACCACAAGCCTTCTAGTGAGTTGCTCCAGTTTGTCAGGGGTGTGTCTCCAAACTTTCGTCAAACATGCCAATTTTTTTACCACATCATCTTGGTGGCATGACATTATATCAAGCAAGGTTTCATGTTTTTCGGATCATTTTTTAATTTTTTGGAATTAAAATGCCATGGCACTCCATGAATACATATGCATGTGTCCATGTCGTGAGACCAATATGTTTGAAAATTCCTTCTAATTTACTACACATGGAATTAACTCGCACACAAGTACACAAATATGATTTTTCAAACTATTATGGTTAGCCATTGCATGTCGATGTAGTTCAAATTGGAATTACGGTCATTAAATGGCTAGAAAATCACTTAAATGTCTTCAAAAAGGTCAAATGACCCCTGGAATTTTCGAAATTTTCACATGGCAGTTGTATTAGTGCACGTTACACATAGAAAAAATTTGAAGGCCGTAAGAGGAAGCTATCTCCCGTTCATCATCAAACATGCATTGTTCCCTCTCGGAACCACAAGCCTTCTAGTGAGTTGCTCCGGTTTGTGAGGGGTATGTGTCCAAACTTTCGTCACACATGCCAAAAATTTTACCACATCATCTTGGTGGCATGACATTACATCAACCAAGGTTTCATGTGTTTCTGATTTTTTTTATTTTTTGGAATTTAAATGCCATGGCACTCCATGCTTAATTGTGTCATAGCCGTTAGACCAATATGTTTGAAAGTTCCTTCCAAGTTAATGCACATGGAATTAAATCGCACACAAGTACACAAAATATGACTTTTCAAACTGTTATGGTTAGCTGTTGCATGTACATGTAGTTCAAATTTTAATTACGGTCATTAAATGGCTAGAAAAACACTTAAATGTCTTGAAAGGTCAAATGACTCCTAAAATTTTCCAAAATTTGACATGATAGTTGTATTAGTACTACAAATTTTCTCGTACATTTAAAACTCCATCCGTTGCCACTTTACTCCAAATTCGTCTTTCACAGCTAATAAAAAATATCTACAACATCACACACATTTGTTTTCTAACAACCGTTTGCGATGAAAATATCTGGGTATATTTAAGTCTTCCTCCTTAAGCTTCGCCTGCTCGTCTGCTCCAGTGCCGGCAACCCCCGAATCCACGAATCTCGATCCCCATTCCTGCACCCCCTTCTTGCAAAGATGACGCCGTGGAAACACTTCATGAAGGCCCGTACGATGGCCGCGTCCCCCCCCCCTCCGACCGCCACCGCCTGCGCCGAGAGTGCGGCCGCCTACGCCGAGAGTGTCGCCGCATCCGCATTGATCACGGCCGCTTCCACCGAGAGGGCGTCTGCGGCAGCCGACAGGGCAACTGCAGTAGCCGAGACGGCTGCAGCTGCTGCTACGACGGTGGTTGTAAATGCCAAGAGCGCTTGAGCTGCCGTCCATGTCGCCGATGTCGCCCTGGCCCGGGTCGAGGCCATCCACGCCAAGATCGAGGATGCACACGCCAAGATATTCCAGGCCACCTCAAAATCCAGCATGCAACCCACGTCCAAAAAGGTGGCGGTGGCCATGGAGCACCTGCTTCCTCATGAGGTCGCCGAGCGGGAACTAGAGATGCAGGAGGCGGCGGAGATCGAGGAGCGCCGGGAGGAGGAGTTGCACGTGGCCGGGGTCGAGGTAGAGAAGAGTCTATTTGTCAAGGAATCGGCGGTGGAGTGCCAACACGCTCTCTGGCGCGGACACTACTACGAGTACTACAGCCTTGAGGGCGGCGCCAAGGAAGAGGACGCGGTCGACTTCAGCAGGGGGGACGTGGAGTCCACCAACGGCGGCATGTCGCCAGGACAAGTCATCGACGTCTCATCTCACACCAGCGATGCATGGGCCGGCGCAGCGGCGGATTTGTTAAAATTATGCGTTCTTAGGTTTTGTTTTTACTGCAGGTCTTTCGTTAGAGCAATGTTTAGGTCAACTGGCTCTGTTTAATTACTAAAATTGCTCGATTCAGTAAGTGTGGTATGTCTGTTGTACGCGCTTTTGTGTGCCCAAATTAGCAAGCGATGTTAAATTATGCAATGACGTACCCGGGGAAATTTCCACCAAAATTTGAATTATCAAACTCATCCCATCCGTGTAAATCAGAAGAATCGTTTGCGATCATCATTCAAAGTGAATGGTCCGGCAGCACCGCGCGCAAAGTTTCCCTCCACATTTCCAAAATTTTGGCCTACCGCTAAAATATCTACCCCCGCCCCCCCCCCCCTTCCCCCCCCCCCTTTCTCCCCAACCACAAGTCACATTTCCCTTATTTCCTCCTTCCTTCCTTCCTTCCTAAGCTATAGCCGCTTCCTCGCTTGCTTCCTCACTCTCTCCATCTCGCATCCTACCGCCGGGGTTGTCATGGTCTCTTCAAAGACCTCTCTAGCAGTTCCTCCCCAGGCGACGACTCCTTCACCACCCGTGTATGCCTCTCTTCTCTCTCTCGGGCTATGACTTGGAATGAAGGATTTTTACTCGACGGTCGATTTGAATCATTTCTTCCTCTTGTATCTCCCTAGGACCATCAATGGCAACGAATGGAGCGGAGTGGTTGAAGATCTATCTGCTCATTGTCACCGTCAATCTCCATGCGTGAAGCTAGTTGCGTTTGAATCTGTGGATAGTGGGAGGAAGTTCCTGGCATGTGCAGATAAGGTTAGACCCTCTTTCATTGTTACAAATCATTTTTTAGATGTGATTCAGACACTGTCACGGTCCCAACCCATTCATACCACAGCTTCAACCAAACGCATCCTAAGACAGTGTCACAGTTTGTACCTAGTATCTAAAATTGTCACCATCTCATCAGCGGTGCTATTAGAAAATTATTTGGCACCGCTTTAGCAGTTTGTGCAGCCAACTTTGGTCCACACATCTGAGTAGCCAAGTAGTAAAATACTAAATCTTTATGGCACGAAGGAACTGGGCATCGGAGCAACTAGGTGCTCCGGAGTCCGGGTCCTTGATTTTTTTTCACTGCATCGGCTCACCAGTGCAGGGCACCGGTGCGAGATGTAGCAACAGTTGTCTTTACACCAGTTTTGGCATACATAGTGGACGGCCTTAGTGCTATTAGTTCTATGTTACTAATTTTGTGCATGTACACACCTGTTAGTATCAATTTGCTATCATCCAAACACTGTCACTATGTTGTTGCAGTTATATTTACCTTCCTCATAAAATGTTCAATTTTTTATTTATTGTACATGAGTAAGAACTTGTAGCGTTGTTGTAGTTAATATAACTTTTGATGTTCCAGAATTTGGTTGTTGTCTCAGTAGCAATTAATTCATTTGCACATTGATCTTTCTGAGAAGATCTGTCATAATTAACATGTTTCTTCAGTTTTTCAAAATGGGCATTGGTGATTTTCTATGTTGCTATAAACCCATTTCCCCTACAATTGTTACTGATCTAGTTTTAAATATTATAGGATGAACGGAAGTGTTCTTACTTGGAGTGGGTTGATCAAGAGTGGCCACAGTCTTTGAAGATGTGCCTAGCGAAGCTGTGGAGCATGTATGAGGAAGAGAAAAGAGGTAGGCTTAGAGAAAGTGTTGTCAACGCTGAAGAATATTCAAAGATGTGGTATAAAAAGAGTAAGGTGGAGAATGAGCTCAGATTTTTTTAAATCGGACTTTGCTAAGATGGTTTTGGCGAAGTAGGAGTCACTTTCCTAGTTGGCCAGTGCAAAACAGGTTCTTACTGAACTGAAAGCAGAGGTGGATAAGACGAGCCTGGATGATCTCGATTAGGGAAATGAATATATTGTTCTAATATTGTTCTTATGAAGTTAAACTAGCTATATGATGTACTATGTTGTTTTCATGTAGCTATCGTACTGTGATGTTATAATGTATTTACGAGCCTGATATGAAATTGGCAAACAGTTGTTCAATATGAAATGTGAATTTGCGTAATACTGGAATTATTAATTGTAAACTAATAAACCTACTAAATGTGTCATGGAACTTTGCAAACAGTTCTAGCAGTAAAAGCGCTTGTGATGGGTAGCCCAATGCCACACAGTTTTCTTCATCAAATCGTGTGTGATGTAGTTGATAAAAGCAAACAGTTAACCAAGGCAGATAGTGCGTGATAGTTACACCTTTCACACACGAGCCTATACATAAAACTATGTGGGATGTACATATGAATAGAAACATTTTCCCTGGATTGACTGTGTGGGAGGTACATAAGAACGGAAATGTATTCTTTGGACTGAATGTGTGTGATATGCATACGAACGGAAACGTGTTCCCTGGATTGACTGTGTGGGATGTACATAAGAAGGGAAACATATTCCTTGGATTGACTGTGTGTGATATACATACGAACAGAAATGTTTTTCTAGGATTCACCATGTGGGATGTACATACGAACAGAAATGATTGGATTTCGATGCCTTGCCGATCACACACGAGCTCATTTTGCCCCAGCATGTGTCCCAGGAGGGCCTATCCCTGACGATTTCTGGGTCCTGTGGGAAGGACCCCCCTATCGCCCACACTCACTTGGCGCCGGTTCCAAATGTCGTCACGGAAAGGGGTTAAAAACCGTTTGTATAGCACCGACGCGTACCAGTGTTGCTTAATAATGTAATTGTCAAATTCGTACAAGCATTGACTAGGAGATTTTATTGTAGGTAATGTCACCTTCATCAGACTTCATATGAAAATTTACCTCTACCACCTGTGGTGGTGTGTCAAGACCATATATTTCTTCAATAGGTGGCAAATTCTTAACATCTTCAACTTTAATAAATTTTTCTTTCATACATTTATTTGCTTCTTGCATATCTTCACGACTGAGAAATAAAACAACTGTAACATCTCAAATCTTCAATTTGGATGTTATACATAGGTCATCATATGCATGTCATATTTTATTTGCATTTTGTTTGTGATCCTAGAAATCCTAAACAACTCAAGGACCCACGGAGAGAGTTGGGGATTCCATTTATTTTCATATTTGAATTTTCTCAAATTTGAAAAGAGGATCATATTGATTTTAATAATTTTCTCTCTGAAATATTTCCAATATTAAAATACATTAGAGGAGATAAAATGACTTCTCAAAAATAAGAGGGGAATATTGGAGGAAAAATGTTAAAATCAAACTAATATTTTATTTGGGACTTTATTTCTATTTTATTCGAATTAGAAAAATATGCATTTTCCAAAATTGCATTTTAGGCTAGAAAAATGTTCACTTTGTTCTAAATATTTTATTTACACGATGAAAATTGTTTTTGACATTTTTAGAATTTTTTATATTTTATTAGGATTTTTGTTTTCGGCGGAATTTATACTTTTTTTAAAAAAAGTTCCCGCCTGACAAGGCCCACCCGTGCCGCCTCCCCTGCCGACTCGGGACAGGAGTCCTGAGGTTCGCCGGCCGCCGCTGTGTCCGAGGCGGACACGCGCCCCGCCCCCTCGCGCAAGCCACCACCCCCGGCCTTTAAAGGTGTAACGACCAAACCTCGAAGGATTTGAGTCTCTGTGCTTACCGTGCTAGTCCCTGGATCGAACTCGCTAGCACACACCGTATAGATGAATACCATAATAGCAAGTGCATCATTTATTACATCGTATGATCCAGAATATATAAAATAAAACAATCTGCATAGCACTTGGCTAGCTTTATTCAATCAAACAGCGGAAAGTAGTAGAAAATAACAATGAGTCCCATCATAGCCCACTGGCGATGCTGTGTGCAGACTCGCGACCCTAACGGTACCTTGCTCTTCGTCTGAATATCCTGCATCATGAGACGTTGCAGCCATATAGGTCAATACTTGGAATGTATTGTCAAGTTACACAAGAGTAATAATAAAGCAGACCTACATGTATATGCATAGTCCAACAAAGGAAGGCTTGAGGGTTTATTTTTGCAGAAAGCTGATTTTATCCTAATAACTACCTAATAGTCAAATTTTTATTTAGTTCTTTTATTACTAAAATTATATAAACAAGGTTGAATTGGCAGCTCCAATCCCCACCTACCCATTATTAAGTTGCCCAACAAATTTAATAAGTGTCACATCTGTCAAGATCATCCAACAACTGTATTGGCACAGTCGCTCAAAGTTGCCCATAACCGGGGACACGGCTAATCATGATTAGTTTTTAATACTCTTCAGAGTTTAGTACGCTTTATCCACTAGACCCAACCCGAAGATTGAGACGAAGTCTTTCAGAAGCAGTCCCCTAGTCCCAACAGGAGGCCCATCCCAACTATTATATCTACATCTGCTGGCACATCCGAGTAAGGGTTCCACAACTGATCAACTAAGCCAGAGCCCATTTACCCAGTGGTCGCAGATGGAAGCTACTAGTCACTAAGTCTGTCTGATCTTTTTGAGCCTGGGCGGCCATCCACTTACATTCAGAGGGTATAAACCATGATGTTCTTGAAACCACCCTAGCAACACCAATTCCACCCACAGGTGAATTAAATCCTGAGTTACTACTCAAATTATTATATATATAATCCTCACATAAGCTCAATGAATACACTAAATAATCCTCATCTACAAAGCATAGCAACTACAACTACCATGATCTGCATTGACGGGAGATAGCTCAACAATATAGCAAAATAATATAGTAATACTATACATGCATATATTCATAGTGTGATATAACTACATGCATAGAAAACAATAGGTAAAGGATGAACAACATGTAACTTTCCTTGGTTCTGGTTCAGAAAGTCACACTCCTGACAATAGTTCGCGTCGCACTCCGGACAATCTACACATTTCACACAATTCAACAAATCAATCACTGGAACACGAAAAGAAACAAAACAAAACCAACAGCAAGAAAACCATTTTTAAAACTCAACAACAGTAGCATAACAGCACTGTTGGCATACTGGGAACCAGGGTACCCAGACTTGCCTGTCTGCGGCCCACGTCACTGTCGGTGTACTAGAGTAGGGGTACCCTAGTATCCCGAACTTGTGCACGGGCAGTCGCAGCATCCCGCGGCAAGGCTTGCCGAGTGACCGCCAAGACCCTCCGCGGCTACTTTGAAGACCATTCAAGAGCAAAGTACTCAAACCAAGGCCCCGGCAAGAGGAGCTGGCCGGGAAGGAAACAAAACCCCGGCAAGAGGAGCTTGCCGGGAAGGCCAACCAAGGCATACCAAGAAAACTTGCCGCGACGCGCCACGCGTCCCGGCAAGGCCCGGTGAGTGACAAGCTCCCGAACACGACAAGCCGACGACCGCGGCAAGGAGCTTGCCGCGGGAAACCCCCACTTCGTGCCCGCGCTCCAGCACACCCGCCAACGTGTCGCTCTAGGACCCTCCCAAGCACACGTGGCAGGAGGCCGTGTAGCTAGGGGTGCGCAGTGGCAAGCAGGCGCTGACAAGATAACCATCGTGGCAAACGGTGGCGTCCCTAGCGGTCCCTTTCGGTATTGTTTAGGCGACACAGACGGGTAATTAATGCCCTTGTCCCCTGCCGCCAGGGTTAGGTATGATACACTGTAACAGGTAGCTGTGCCTACCACAGCACCTTTCCATTTCTGCCCTTTACCTCCGTTGCCACCTGTCGGTAACCCCTTGAGCATATAAAAGGAGGCCCATGTGCAACGTAGAGAGGGGGCGGTGAGCCAGTTCGAACACTCACGCTCGGTCCTGCTAGCCGCTGGTGTGTACTGTAGCACTCCGCGCTCCCGAGCTAGAAATCAATACAAAACCACAAAGCAGGAGCAGGGTTTTACGCATCCGTGCGGCCCGAACCTGGGTAAATCGCTCGCGTGCTTGGCCTCGATTTGCTCTTTGCACGATCTCCGCCCCCGCCGAACCGAAAGGGACCCGGCCCGCCGGTCCCATAGGTGCCCGCGGATCAGCACCCCGGCAGTCACGTTCCTGGTACAGCCCGGTAGGGCCCAGCTGATTGACCAGCTGCTCAAGACCCTCGCGAGGGGGGCAGCCCTGGCGAGGAGAAGGACCAAGACCTCCTCAGGGAGCGGCCTCACCTAGGCTGCTCCAGAGGGGCAACCAAGACCTCTCCCAAGAGTGGCCTCAGCTAGGCTGCTTCGGGAGGGCGGAGATCTCAAGGCAAGGGCTGCCTCAGTTGGAGGCGGTGACGCAAGCCATGACGAACCGTGCCAGCGGGCACAGTTTCCATATCGGTGCAAAGGAGACCGCGCAGGCGCAGGTTCCTGAGGGGCGAGACAAAGGTTTCCCCTTTGGTGCAACAAGACCGAAGACCGCAAGGATGGCAGGAAGGATGTCATCGCCGAGCCCACCACCGCGTCACCACCTGCCCTCTTTGCAGGCGAAGACCACCTTTTGTCAGGATAGGAGCGTCCTTGTGTTCCCGCTCAAATGGCTGTTGTGGGATTCCCTTCCCACCTAAACATTTCGGGGGAAGAGGACCCTGGCTGTCTATATAAGTAGCTAGGGTTCCTAGCATAGAGAGGGACCAACCCATTGGGACTTAGCATAGCAAAGGAGCAAGAACATTCGCTTCCTCACCCCTCTCGAGCTCGCCTCCTGAGCTTAGGAAACCACTGTATTTGTTCATACTCGAGCCCTCGCGAGGCCAATCCACTAAAGCAGGACGTAGGGTTTTACACCATAAGGTGGCCTGAACCTGGGTAAACTCTTGTGTGCTCTACTTGTTTGCTTGCTTGCATTCCATTCCCACCACCAAGAGAAGAGCGAGGCGCTAGGTAGACGTGTAATGGGAGAGATCTTCGTCATGCCCCTGTGTTCGAATCTTAAGGGTTTTGCGGAGCCCGAAATCTGACATTTGGCGCGCCAGGTAGGGGGCGTGTCAAAATCTCGCTTCTCCGACGACCTCGCTCCGCTCTTCTCCGTCGACCTCGTTTCACCACCATGGTGGACACTTGTTGAGCACGTGCCGCCCGCCGCGCCGCCAACGTTGCTCAAACGGTGCCCGCGGGCAACGGCGCACCACTCCGCCCCAACTCGCCGGTCGTCAACGCAGCCATGGACCCAGCCATTCATGAGCAGCAGGACTCATCATTGCCGCTGTCCGTGCGGCGCGAAGGCCGCACAGTGACCCCGTCACCTTTGCCGGCCGCGGCGTCGTCCTTGTTGGTCTGCCGCGGGCCGGTCTACCAGCAGCCTGCGCTACTGATTGCGCGGGAGGTCCTACTCTACCGTCCGGCGGACGACCTCTACGACGAGTGGCTCCACCGCATCACCGAGCTCGTCAACGCCGCCGGGGAGGCGCCCGCACTGACCCGTTCCTCTCGCCCTCCGTCGCCCATGGCGGGGAACGAGGACCACGGCGCTCCGCCCCCACCTCCACCGTGCGACGCCGGCCAAGGGCTCAAGCGCGAGGCTCCACGGCGCGAACAGCCCCGCAGGGCCCCCGCGCGCGACGAGGAGACCTGCCAGGTGGTCCCACGCCCCCAGGCAGAAGCGCGCGTGCTCCCCGCTCAGCAGCACAGAACCGCGTCCCACAGGAGGTGGTGGCGCCCGCACCCCAAGATCCAGCACCGCAGGCGCAGGGGGCGCCAGCAATCATGAGCGTGGCTGGATGCCGCGCCCTAGCTCCTGAGCTACGGCGCCTCGTCTGGCCCGGTAAGTTCAAGCCGGACCTGCCTCCGCGTTACGACGGCACCACCGACCCGGTGGAGTTCCTCCAGCTCTACGAGCTCAGCATCAAGGCGGTGAACGGCACCGAGCAGGTCATGGCGAACTGGTTCCCCATGGCCCTCAAGGACGATGCGCGCTCCTGGCTCCTGAACCTTCCTCCAGGATCCATCTCTTCTTGGGAGGAGCTTCATGAGCGCTTCATCGCCAACTTCCAAGGTACCCACGACTGAGCTCCAGCGGCCACGGACCTGCGCCGCGTGAAGCAGCAGCCTGGGGAGACCCTGCAGAAGTACATCCAATGCTTCAACACCGTGCGCCTCAAGATCCCCAGGGTCTCCGACGAGGCCATCATCTTGGCGTTCTCCAACGGTGTCCGCGACGTCGGGATGAAGGAGGAGCTTGCCATCCACGAGGACCTGTGCATGGCCCTCGAGATGTTCAATCTCGCGGCGAAGTGTGCCAGGGCAGAGGAAGGCCGCCTCTCCCTCCTGGAACTGCCTGAGGCAGAGGCCGATGACAAGAAGACCAAGGCCAAGGAAGCAAAGCGCAAGGGACCAGCCGTGCTGGCCGTGGAGCCAGAAGTGAAGCGCGGCTGCGGCTACAACGACCCTCCAAGAGACAACCGTCCGTACTGCGTCTTCCATGATGTCCATAGCCATAACACCAACGACTGCCAAGAGCTCAGGGCGATGCGCGGCGGGCAGCGCCCTGAGCGTGACAACCGTGGCTATGGCCGCGGAGGATGCTGGGACGGCAGGAACTCGTGCCAAGGATGGCGTGATCAGCCTCGTGAAGACCGCTGGCAGGAGCAGCCTCGTGACGCCCCCTGGCGCGACCAACCTCGCGAGGGTCGTCCTCAAGGCAACGGGGCCTGGCTCCGCTGACACCACCGCCAAGAAGTAACGATGACGACCGCCAGGGAGACGAAGCGGGGGCTTCCAAGAGCCACGCGGGGTCGCGTGCATCCTGGGAGGAGCCCACGCTCTGGCTTCTCACCGCATCTTCAAGCAGTTAGCTCGTGAGGTGAACGTGGCGCTCCCCAGGCCTGACGCCGCATGCAACCTCAGGTGGGCCAAGCAGATCATCGCCTTCGACCCCAAGGATCAGCTCAGGTGCACCACCACGCCGGGCACTCTCCCGATGCTCTGCACCCCGACCATCAGTAACGTCCGCGTGACCAAGACCCTCATCAACGGTGGGGCAGGGCTCAATGTCCTCTCCGTTTAGATCTTTGAGACTCTTCAAGTACCCTACGATCAGTTGCACCCGACAAAGCCATTTTACGGAGTCACAGATGGCTCCACCCTCCCGATGGGGCAGGTCCGCCTCCCCGTCACCTTCGGTGACCACGAAAACTACCACACCGAGCTCATCGACTTTGACGTCGCCAACATCAACCTCCCGTACAACGCCATCCTAGGGTATCCGGCCCTCTCCAAGTTTATGGCGGCGACCCATCACGGCTACAACGTCCTCAAGATGCCTGGAAGCGGCGGAGTCATCACGATCACCTGCGATGAGAAGGAAGCAGTACGTTCTCTGGAGCGCGCCTATCAGACTGCGGCGATCGAGAGCTCCGACGGAGATGGAGCCGTCTTCGCCCTGATGACCGCCCCCAAGAAGAAGAAGCAACTGCCCGACTCTCAGGCCTCGGGGGCTCCCGACGGCACCACCTCAAGCTCCGCGCCTACTAATGAGGCGCCTTCCGCCCTCGTATAGGGAGGCGCGCCCGGCGCCCCTCTCAGGACGGGCTCGGGGGCTCCCCTCAGGGGACCCCGGACCTGGTCGTGAGGGAGGTGCCCGGGCACCACTCGTGGGCGCGCCTCACCGTGCGTCGTCATGAGCCCAGCGTGAGCCTCATAATGCTGGGGGCTCCCGAGCCTCAACAGGGCTGCCGCCCAGGGCCTCTTCCAGCCGGTGGCGGTCGGCTGGAGGAGGGCCTTCCCCTTTGGCCTCCGCAACACGGCCGCCACATACCAGCACTTCGTACAACAGGCCATGGGGGCTCAGGAGGCTCAGCGGCAGGCGGTCCTGACGGAGCAGGACCAGGACCCCCGCGACCGATGAGGGCCTCCGGAGCCCCTAGGCCTTGTGAGCTTGGCTCTCCTCAGGAGAAACCTGCATGGCTCGCGTCTCCAGCTACCCCAACTCCTCTTCAGCGGCAAGTACCGGGTGATGTCTCAGGTATTCCGTTGAGGGCGCCCCTCGGGCTGCATCATCTTCGAGCTGCTAGGGGCTTACCCCCACAGCTGTCTCTTTTTGCGCATGAATCAGAACTGGTTGCTTCCTTTCGCATTATCTATATGATTGGCACCCTCACCGCCATTAAGGTCATGAGCCCTTGTGAGCCCACCTGCGACCGCCCCATGATTAAGGACTGGCACAGCGTCTATGCTCGGGTCCGTCCCTGTAGCGTCGCTAAACCCAAGGGCTGAGCTCTGTCTCGCGAGCCATTCCCGTGACATCACCTCCCGTGGTCCTTGGTGCCTTGTTCTTGCATCAGCTAATCGTTGGTGGGTAAGTATGGGCCCGTGGCAGGTGCCTCGCTCCCGCGGGAACCGTGCGCCCGTTGTTTATCTTTTGGACTATAGCATGAGAAGACTGGGCACGGCGTCTGTGTTTGGGTCCGTCCCTGCAGCGTTGATAAATCCAGCGGCTGAGCTCTGTCTTACGGGCCGGTCCTGCTAACGTCACCTCCTAGGGTCGTTGGTGCCGCGGCCTTCTCATACAATGCCCTCTGGAGATGCATTCAGTGCAGGTCTAGGCAACCCATCTCTTTTCACATTTTGCAGAAGAAGACTTAGGCGCAACCCGCCTCAGGCGCAACCCGCCTCGGGCGCAACCCGCCTCAGGGTAGGGTCTCGTGAGTGATGCGTAAGCTCGCGAGAACTTTCTCAGAGTCGTTCAGCTCGTCCTGAGGAGGGCCCATATACACCCTGGCTATCCCGCCGTGCAAGCCACGTGTCCGGACGGGCTGTACATGCCCGGGAGTCTCTCCCGGTGGGAGGCTCCCCTCCCATGATCCAGTGGAAGTGCTTAGCTCCGCGCTGGCAAGACCGAGGAGCAGTTGTGCCCACGAACCAGTGGAAGCACCAAGCTCCACGCTGGCCGATACGACCGACGAGCGGTTATGCCCACACTCCACGCAAGTGTGGTAGCTCTATGCGCCGCGCTAGTTATAAACAACTGAGGGCGGCCCCCAGCGGTCGCACCAACCTCAGGGAGCTTTTCAGCTCACGACACTCAAAGCTTCTCCTTGGAAGGGTATCGCGAGGGGGGCTAGGCATGGGGGCTATGCTCAGGTCACGCCTGGCAGATGCCACCCTACCAGGTGCCCAGACACCTGGCTTTCTCGCGCCCCCATCCTAGGCGAAGGCTTGTGAGCAAGGTATGGTGCTCGTTCTCCCTCATGAGAGCCATTCGTACGTCAAGGGGGACCCCTGGGCATCGCGACCCAGGGTCCTCACTAGTCACGTAGCCCCTCACTCCTTGGGCCCGGTGCTCAATGGCGGTCGAGGTATGCGCGGGGCTGGGCCCTGCCGACGCAGAACGCAAACGGGTCGCTTGAGTGTTAAGGGGGACCCCTGGGCATCGCGACCCAGGGGACTCACTATTCACGTAGCCCCTCATTCCTTGAGCCTGCCCTGGTGACCCGGAGGGCTCAATGGCGATCGAGGTATGCGCGGGGCTGGGCCCTGCCGACGCAGAGCACTTAAGCAAACATGAATGGAAGCAAGCACGGAAATCACATAATTCAAAGCCTAGCTATTACAATAAGCTCAAGTTCATCAAACTCAAACAAGTCTCATGCCTCCCAGAGGCACTCGCATTCTCCTCAGCAGGAACAGGTTAGGCATCGCCGGACGCGCCGGCATCAGCTTCCGCCTCTTCAGACGCATCAGCAGCAGCCAGAAGGAACGCCTCCACTAGCTCTTTTACCTTCTCCGCCACACACTCAGCAGCCGCGCCCCCCAGGCTCACGGCCAGCGGCTGGGATAGCATGGCTAGGTCGAAGCTGGGGTCACGAAGTAAGAGATGGTCGCACACCTGTGCCAAGGCAGAGGTAAGAAGCGATCGGCCCTCGGTATCAGCTAACTGACCGATTGCAGATGCCACGTCGCCCAGGGCCTTCATGAGCGCAGCTAGGAGCCCGGTGGCGCCATCCTTTGGGGTGGCCAGCGGCTCTTCGAACCCCTCCCCATGGGTGATTTGCAGTGGCCCGCGGGCCTCGAGCTCGAAGTCGGCAAGGACCTCATGGCCCACTGTCGTCGTCTTCTCTGAGGCTGCGAGGGCATCCTCCCTGGCCTTCAGCTCGCCCTCGCGCTTGGCTTGGGACGCCTTGGCTTCCTCGGCCCCTGTCTTCAGCTTCTCCAGGCTCGCGCGGTCGGCGAGCTGCTCCTCCTGCAACCGCGATGTCTCAGCCTTCTCGCCCTGGAGCTCCTTCTCCAACCTCTCAAGCTCCAGGGAGTGCTTCGCGCTCTCCTCATGGAGGGTCTTAAGTTCGTCTTCCGCCTCCTGACGACGCTTCTCGGAGGATGCTGCCTGGGCTTCCGTGGTCTCCCGCGCCTGTGTAGCCGAGGCAGCGACGGCTGAAGCTTGCTTAGAGACTGGGTCTCGCAGGCGTGGGCAACTAAGCTACCACAGGGACGGAAGAGAAGGAAGGTCTTGCTCTAACAAAGGATCTCATGAGGAACCCGGGTTTACGACGCTTGTTCGACAGCAAAAGAAAGTTGCAAACATTTACACACCCTCGGGGGCCCATTCATGGTTGCCTCGCAGAGACCAAGCAAAAGAAAACCGCCTCTGGAGGAATGACGCCCGAGCTCCTTTAGCGGCGACGACGGTCAGAGGATGCCGCATCCCTCCGACGGCAAGGGCGGCAGCTCGGCAGCTTGTAGCTCTCGTCAGAGCTCGAGGCCGTCGCGGGAGAAGCGGAGCTGCTACTAGGGGAGTCGGGGCGGAGCCAACGACGAACACTTTGCCCCAGGCCTCGGCGCCCAGGCAGCACCGGAAATGGTCATTGGCAAGCCCCTCCTCTTCGCTGCACGCTCGTCGCTGTCCATCCTCCCCGAAGAATTTGAAGGTCAACGAAGCCAGCCCATCCAGCCTGAAGTGAAGAACGTGCCTCCCGGCAGGGGCGCATGCGCGGCGCACCACGCCCCAACCCCAGGTCATGTAGACCTGGCCGGAGGAAATCACCTCCACGTTGGCGTACGAATGGGGGAGATGGCATCCATCATGCCGAAGCTGCATCGTCACTCGTCCGCGGGCCGTAAGCACCTCCCTCAGAAAAGGGGGGACGAGGATCCAAGTGTGCGGGGGAGCTCCCGCCCACATGATGAACTAACGGACGTCGTCCTCAGCATGGGGCAGCGACGAGAGGCGTGTCGTCACTCGCCTCACTGGGCGGTCACCTGCGCCGCCCCCGTTGTCGTCGCCAGCGTCGCGCACGACCGTC
This sequence comes from Triticum urartu, assembly GCF_003073215.2. Lineage (NCBI taxonomy): Eukaryota > Viridiplantae > Streptophyta > Magnoliopsida > Poales > Poaceae > Triticum > Triticum urartu. The sequence continues at coordinate 198,510,830 of NC_053027.1, read as the reverse complement.
GCCGGGGCGGCCGTATGAGGCGGAAGCCCTGGTGGCGCCCGCATGCACCACGTGCGAGCATCCGCCAACCTCCGAGGCGCCCTCGGCGAATCGCGGCGCCTCTTCTTCGGCGGGAGCTGCTGAGAAGGTGCGCTTTGCCACACATCAATTGGATGGACCAGCAGCCTCATGGTGGGAGAATTACACAACCACTTTTCCCATAGCCAATGTCACTTGGGATCAGTTCCAGCAAGCTTTCCATACCGCATATGTCTCAACTAGAGCTATGAGCATGAAGAAGCGTGAGTTCACAACTTACGCCAGGGAAATCATACTGTGGGGTAGTATGTGGATGATTTTAGTAAGTTAGCTCGCTATGCCCTGGATGATGTGGCCACAGATGCCGTGAAGCAGGAGAAGTTTATGGAAGGTCTGAATGATGAGCTCAGCATGTAGTTGATGGTGGCAACATTCAATAACTACCAGGATTTGGTAGATAGGGCCCCTATGATTGAAGGGAATCGATAGCAGATAGAGAGCCGCAAAAGGAAATATGGACCAGAGAATTATAATTCTGGAGCATCGCAGAAGCCTCGCGTTACCCCGAACTCGGGAGGATATACCCACAACCATGGAGGCCATACCCACAACGGAGGGAGTTCGCATAACCATAGTGGCCCCAAGAATGGGAATGGAGGAAGCCACTGACAAAACCGTTCCAACCCAGAAACACCCTTTCAAAAGGATTTAAGTTACATTACTTGTTTCAAGTGCGGGAAGACTGGACACTACGCCACCGAATGCCCCGAAGCAAAGAATGGAAACGACAATGGAAGCTCTGGGAAGAAGCCCAACCCTCTCAACAGGGGACAGGTGAACCACGTTAACGTGGCGGAGGTTGAAGAGCAGCCAGATGCAGTTTTAGGTAAGTTTTTCATTGAGTCATTTACTGCAATCGTTCTTTTTGATGCTGGTGCATCGCATTCATACATTTCGAGGGGGTTTGTGGATCAGTATAAGCTGCCCACCAAAGTTCTTAAGACACCTATGTTAGTAAGCTCGCTGGGAGCTGAGTATATGGCAAGCAGAGGATGTTTTCAGATGCCATTGACCATATGTAGACATGTTTTCCCCTCAGACCTAATAATTTTGGAGTCCCAAGGATTGGATATAGTATTAAGTATGGATTGGTTATCGAAGTATGGAGGAAACATCGATTGTGCTAGTAAGTCAATCTTACTCACCACCCGGAGGGAAAAAGGATCAAGTATGTGTCTAGGCATGCGCCAAGGAGGACCCAAGTAAATTCCCTCTTAGGAGTTGTTCAGGAGGAAGTGCCTGTAGTGAAGGATTAGCCGGATGTATTTCCCGAGGATCGAGACATTGAGTTTTTGATAGAGTTGTTGCCAGGCATCGGACCAATATCAAAAAGACCATACCGGATGCCCGCAAATGATCTGGAGGAAATTAAGAAACAGATTACGGAGCTATTAGAAAAAGGCTACATTCGACGAAGTTCATCACCATGGGGATCCCCAGTGCTCTTGGTTGAGAAGAAGGATGGATCTTTGAGAATGGTTGTTGATTATCGTGCATTGAATGAAGTAACGATCAAGAACAAGTACCCACTACCGATGATCAACGATTTGTTTGACCAGCTGCAAGGAGCTAAAGTATTTTCAAAGATCGATCTGCGATCAGGATACCACCAGCTGAAGATCCGAGAACAAGATATACCTAAGATAGCTTTCACCACAAGGTACGGGCTATATGAGTACACGATCATGTCATTTGGATTGACAAATGCCCCTGCCTATTTCATAAGCATGATGAATAAAGTGTTCATGGAGTTCCTGGATAAATTTGTTGTGGTGTTCATTGATGATATTTTGGTATACTCGAAGAATGAAGAGGAACACAAGGAACACTTGCGCTTAGTTCTCGAGAAGCTCAGAGAACATCAGTTGTATGCCAAGTTTAGCAAGTGTGAGTTTTGGTTGAAGGAAGTTGGATTTCTTGGACATGTTATATCAGAAGATATAGTAGTAGACCCCACTAAAGTTCAGTCTATCACTGAGTGGTTAGCACCCACCTCAGTTGGGGAGATCCGCAGTTTTCTAGGACTCGCGGGATATTATCAGAGATTCATTGAGAATTTTTCCAAAATTGCGAAGCCTATGATGGAGTTGTTGAAGAAGGACACTAAGTTTAAATGGATGGATGTATGTGAGGCCAGTTTTCAGGAGTTGAAGAAACGTTTGGTTACAGCCCCAGTGTTGATTCTTCCGGATATACGCAAGGATTTCCAAGTGTATTGCAATGCTTCTCGCTTAGGACTTGGAGGTGTACTGATGCAAGATGGAAGAGTTGTTTCATATGCCTCACGTCAGTTTCGACCCCATGAGTTGAATTATGCCACGCATGATTTGGAGTTAGCAGCCATAGTGCATGTGCTCAAGACTTGGAGACATTTTCTGATTGGAAACAGATGTGATGTGTACATGGATCACAAGAGTTTGAAGTACATTTTCACGCAGAAGGAACTAAATCTCAGACAAAGGAGATGGTTGGAGCTTATAAAGGATTATGATATGAACTTGCACTATCACCCAGGAAAGGCCAATGTCGTAGCAGATGCTTTGAGCCGAAAGAGTTATGCCAATACCCTTGTAAGCGGAGGCTTACCACAGGAGTTAGTTGACGATCTCAAGGAACTTTGTTTGGAGATAGTTCCAAGAGGTTTTGTGGCAACAATGGAGGTTCAGTCTACATTATTGGAAAGGATTCGAGAAGCTCAGAAGGATGATAGGGAAAATGCGGAGATGAAGGAGAAAATGAGCAAAGGAAAAGCCAAGGGTTTTCGTGAGGATGAGCACGAGACTCTATGGTTTGAGGATCGTATATATGTGCCCAATAATGAGGAGATCAGGAAGTTAATACTTCAGGAAGCTCATGACTCGCCATACTCGATTCACCCTGGAAACACCAAGATGTATTTGGGTTTGAAGGAACGTTTCTGGTGGACAGGAATGAAGAAGGATATTGCCGAGTATGTAGCAGTATGTGATGTATGTCAGAGCGTGAAGGCAGAACATCAGAAGCCAGCAGGATTGCTACAGCCTATGTCGATAACTGAATGGAAGTGGGACAAGCTTGGCATGGATTTTATCACCGGATTACCCAGGACCCAAGCGACATATGATTCAATCTGGGTAGTAGTTGATCACTTAACCAAGGTAGCTCACTTTATTCCAGTGAAAACCACTTATACAAGCGCGAAGTTGGACAAGATATATATGAACAGAATCGTATGTCTGCATGGAGTTCCGAGGACTATCATATCATATAGAGGAACACAATTTACTTTGAAGTTTTGGAATCAGCTGCACCAGACCTTGGGTACTAGGCTAGAGTTCAATACAGCCTTTCATCCGCAGACAGATGGACAGGCCAAGAGAGTTAATCAGATTCTGGAGGACATGTTGAGAGCTTGTGCACTAGATTATGGATCTAGTTGGGATGACAATTTGCCTTACGCAGAGTTCTCATACAACAACAATTATCAGGCTAGTTTGAAGATGGCACCTTTCGAAGCTTTGTATGGAAGGAGGTGCAGGACACCGTTAATGTGGGATGAAGTTGGAGACCGTCAGTTGTTTGGACCAGATTTGATCAAAGAGTCTGAAGAGAAGGTTAAGTTGATTCGAGATAGACTCAAGATAGCTCAGTCCAGGCAGAAGAGTTATGTCGATACTAAATGTAAGGAGGTAGTCTACGAAATTGGAGATAGAGCGTATCTTCGAGTGTCACCACTACGAGGAGTTAAACGATTTGGAGTTAAGGGAAAGTTAGCCCCGAGATTAGTAGGACCATACCGAGTCCTGGAACATATGGGAGAGGTCGCCTACAAGTTGGAATTACCCGAAGGACTGTCGAGAGTTCATCATGTGTTTCATTTTTCCTAGTTAAAGAAGTGCCATGCAGAGATGGCCGATATTCCACTAAGAGATACAGTGCCCCTAGAAGCAATTCGGTTGGAGAGTGATTTGACTTACGAGGAGAAGCTCGTCAAGATTCTCGAATTTGCCAGCCGAGTTACACGCAGCAAGATTATCAAGTTTTGCAAAGTTCAGTGGAGCCACCATACGAGGATGAAGCTACCTGGGAACGAGAAGAAGATCTATGAAAAGACCACCTGTCGGTGTCAAAACCGGCGGATCTCAGGTAGGGGGTCCCGAACTGTGCGTCTAGGCGGGATGGTAACAGGAGGAAGGGGACATGATGTTTTACCCAGGTTCAGGCCTTTTTGATGGAGGTAAAACCCTACGTCCTGCTTGATTAATATTGATGATATGGGTAGTACAAGAGTAGATCTACCACGAGATCGGAGAGGCTAAACCCTAGAAGCTAGACTATGGTATGATTGTATGTTGTGATTGTTGTCCTATGGACTAAAACCCTTCGGTTTATATAGACACCGAAGAGGGTTAGGGTTACACAAGGTCGGTTACAAAGGAGGATATATCCATATTCGTATTGCTAGCTTGCCTTCCACGCCAAGTAGAGTCCCATCCGGACACGAGATGAAGTCTTCAATCTTGTATCTTCATAGTCTAACAGTCCGGCCAATGGAGATAGTCCGGCTGTCCGGAGACCCCCTAATCCAGGACTCCCTCAGTAGCCCCTGAACCAAGCTTCAATGACGATGAGTCCGGCGCGCAGTATTGTCTTCGGCATTGCAAGGCGGGTTCCTTCTCCGAATATATCATAGAAGAATTTGAATACGAGGATAGTGTCCGACCCTGCAAAATAAATTCCACATTCCACCATAGAGAGAATAATATTTTCGCAGATCTAATTTGCTGGCTTGTTTTGGCAGCACGACGTTATGTCATGGCCCGGTGATTATTTGAACTGTTTCCTTTAACCAGCCCCGCACATAACGCGAGGCAGTTTTTCGACATGTCTTGTCAAAGCAGAGATCGTGTCCCCTTATTACGGGATTCTCATCAATACGGGCATGGGTAACCCAACCGCGCCATCAATTGCGGCGCTTGGGGGATAAGCGAGTTTTTCCAGGCAAGTGGGGATGCTTAGCTTCGTCCGCCCATATAAAGGGATAAGGATTCACCTTTCTATCCACGCCTTCTTCCTCCTTTGCTCATCCGTTCTCGCACACTCGAGCTCTAGCGCCCAAGTCCACACTTCCCACCTCAACCTTCTCCAACCATGTCCGGAGCGGGAGGCAGGTGGATGGTCTCCTCCGTCATGAAGGGAGACATCAAGAAACTGAGGAGAGCCGGATACCTGTCCGACGACATCGCGCACCGGCTCCCAGATGAGGGGCAGCTCATCCCCACCCCTAGGCCCCATGAGAGGGTAGTATTCCTCACCCATTTCCTCCGCGGACTGGGATTCCCTGTCCATCCATTTGTCCGGGGGCTCATGTTCTATTACGGCCTGGATTTCCACGATCTGGCCCCGAACTTCATCCTCAACTTCTCGGCGTTTATCGTCGTGTGCAAGGCCTTCCTCCGCATTAAGCCCCACTTCGGCTTATGGCTGAAGACCTTCAATGTCAAGCCGAAGGTGGTGGGCGGCCGCCAGGCAGAGTGCGGAGGCGCCATGGTGGGAAAGATGCCCAACGTAACATGGCTCGAGGGCTCCTTTGTGGAAACCATAAAGGGGTGGCAATCGGGGTGGTTCTACATCACCGAGCCGCGCGACCCTGTATGGGCAGCGGCCCCTGAGTTCCGATCTGGCATCCCCATGCGGCTCACCTCCTGGAAAGAGAAGGGCCTACCCTGGGGTAGTTCAGAAGAGCTGACTGGACTCCAAACATGTATTCAAAACATGGTGAACAAGAAGCTCAAGCTTGTCAACATAGTCCAAGTTATGCTCATCCGCTAGATCCTCCCGTGCCAACAACGGGAGTTCAACTTGTGGGAGTTTGACCCGGCGCAGCACCGAACTCTGAACAGGCTCTTCGACATGACTCATGAAGATGCCTGGAGGGTGCTGTTCAAAAGTGCCGAGGTCCCCCCCTCCTATTACTGAGGATCGCGGATTCAGCGCGAAGCGCCAAGCCAGTGTGGTAAGCTGCTTTACCATTCACATGATACTTGTTTTTTTATAGATTGACTCTATGCGGGATCTAAACTCCCGTACCTTTGACAGGACTGGCAGAAGATGGCCGGACAGATCGACTGTCCGGCTCCATTGCCCGAAAGCCCCGCAGACGCTCTTCTGGCGAAGATGATGACTCCGGCCCCTTATAAGGTGCCGGAGAAGACCAAGAAGGCCAAGGGAACCCGAAAGAGTTCCCGACGCCAGGCGTCGTCGGACTCACCGTCCGATGACTCTACGGCGCACTCTTCCCCTGAAGACGAGGAAGAAGAAGAAGATGCTCCCCCACCGACTGGGGGAGATAGGAAAAGGAAGGCCACCCCAACTGGGGGGCCGAAGGGTCCAAGAAGGGAAGGACTCTCCTTCCGGACAGCTCCACCGCCACCGACGAAGGCGAAGACGAGTGGTTGCCCAGCGCCAAGCTCCCGGGGAGATCGTAAGTATTCGGATACCAGAGTAACCCATAGGATTCCTTTGTCGCACTGCTTTCCCTAACGCCGAACACAATTATGCAGGCCGCCCTGAGCCAGTATCGATACATCGTCGGATGGCTCCTTGGGCTTGTCGGACATGGATAGCGATCCAGTCCCGACCGCCACCTCCCCTCATCCTGCCAACGACGCCGAGGTGTTGTCTCAAGAGGCACCGGATCGAGGGGAGATAGTCCCAGAGGCGCCTCAAGGCGACCTTCCGGACTCTGGGAGCCGGGGGGACGGGGCCCCTGAGAGCTCCAAGTTCGGCCCTCAGCCGAACACCGTGCCAGAACCTCCAGCGGTTCCAGGCTCGGGCAGGCGGCCTCCTTCTAAGAGGGGAAAGACGCCTGTGCCAGTGACCTCTGTCCATCCAGAGGCACCGGACAATCTGCTGGAAGCGCTTCGCAGCACCTCCATCGACGGGGAGCACCGTACTATCATGAGTGCGGTGATCCAGAAGGTTCAGTCCGCCAAGAGCGGATTGACTGAAGCCTGTGCCAGCCTTCTAACAGGCTTTGAGGTAAGTGTTTTAAAATGTAGTAGAAATATTACCGCATAGACAGTAGCCCCTGATGCTTTGTTCGGTTGTCCACGGAGAAAATCCGAACAGAGGATCAAATAATATCGCAGGAGTGTAATATAAGTGTGTCAATATGCATATGCAGGCTTCGCTGCTGGCGTCCGCCGCACTGACTGCGGAGGTCGCCGTACTGAAGCAGGACCTCGAGGGGTCCAGGAAAGAGCTCGGCCTTGCCAAGAGGCAGCTCGAGGAGAACAAGGGTAAGTAATACCACGTCTATAGATATGTATATATAAAAAGGACGTGATTGCAAAATGACAGGATCATTGTATGTTTGCCAGGGGCCACGACCGAGGTGGCGACCCTGAAGCAAGCGCTAACCAAGGCCGAAGATAAAGCGGCCAAGGAGCGCACCGAGCGAGAGAAGCACGAGGCTCGGGTGGGCGAGGTGTAGCAAGAGCTCCAGGCTCTCGTGACGAGGCACGAGGCATTGGAGATTGACTTGAAGACGCGAGAGTCTGAGCTTGCCACGGCCCTCGAGAGCGCGAAGAGTGCCAAGGCCGAGGCCTAGAAGGCCCTCCAGGAGGTCGATGCAATGAAGAAGATAGCGACGGGTAAGGCATTCTATATGCAGAGCAAGCATGTAAAAGTAACTTACCGATTACTTACCCGAATTCGGAGCTCTCCAGGAGCATTCGCAGATTTGCCCCGCAGCGTGTCCGATGACGCGCAGTTTTACCATGCCGAGGAGGGGAGCTCAACGGAGAAGCTGTTATGGTCTCAGTATACTGGGACCGAACACCCAATGCCTCTGGGTGACCAGCTAAAGTAGCTGGTCAAGCTGCACAAGGTGGCTGAACAGGCCATGAAGGGCCTTATAGTCTGGCTGTGGCCTGGTGACGTCCTTCCGAACAGCTACTTCGGCCTGGTGAGGCGGCTTGTGGATGCTTGCCCACGGCTGGAGGTAATCAAGCGGTACCGTCTGCATCGAAGGTGCACGCCAGGCTTTCGCCCGTGTGAAGGTGTAGTGGGCCAAGCTAGACGATGTGAAGCTGATCAAGGAATGGCCGCCGCAGGGCAAGGAGCATCGCACCACCCCCGAAATTTATTATGAGGGTGTCCTGAAGGGTGCCCGTCTTGTAGCGGACGAATGTTCAAAGGATGTAATATTTGAGTAAACTTGCTCGTGTGATCCTGTATGATGAAAACTTTTTTCATATGCGCTATGCAACGCTTGTTTGAATTTAAAATATTACCTTCTATTTGGCCGTTTATCCAATCTGAGAGATGGCTAGTCCTCGGCTTCTGCCCCCATGCCACGAGTGCTGGGGTGTTCAAGATAAATCTGAGCACTCTTGTTCCCATATTTGGGTCCTTCGAGGGAGGTGCTCAGCACAACGAACAAGGCAACCGGACTAATAATGCTTTATCAATCTCACTTAGCCATAGAATTCTATAATTTTAAATTTCGGCGAAGCCCTTGGTATTCGGAAGGCTGAATTCGGGGCACGATACACGCCTGTAAGCCGGACAGGGCCAGCCCCTCGCCCTAAGCGGCATAAGTCTTTAGGTATTCGAAAAACCTCGTCGAACAGCGACCAGTCTCTCGCCTTATCATGACAGTCAGTTTTAGCTTTCTCTATTGAGGTGCTAAGCCCGGCAGAACCGGGGCACAATCGCAGTAGTTCTCCTAGCGCTACCTTAGCCGATAGAGCGGAATGTAAGGTACCAAAACATAGGAGCCGGGCAAACCCAACATTTGACCAAAGACATGATTCGGAGCTGATGCATATAATGCTACAAGTTCGGGGTGCCGCTCTTGTGAAAGTGTTCGGACTTTTCACACCATATTGTGGGGTACGTAAGCCCCTGGTGTATTGGCCGTACCAAAGTGTACGGTTGCAAGGCGTCGCTAATGAACACACACACACACACACACACACACACACATATATATATATCAAGAATGCAATAATAGTCGTAATGTCATGCATTGTTTATTAAAAAATTGCGTTAAAGCGAAGTGATACGGATAGTGCGATAAGCAAAGAGTAGGACTATGTCCCTTCCAAGGGCGAGCTGAGGAATGATATTAAATCGAATATTTCGCTCGTTACTGTAATCAACCTGGGAGTTTCGTGGTATGACGTAGTTGTCTGCCTCCTTGGTTGCTGCATCATGTGTTCGACAATAGTGCTGCCGGACAGTGTTTCCCGAGATTAAGGTCCTGAAAAAAATAACCAAATGGGAAGCCTCTAGTGCAGCTTAAGCCGTGTCTTGGGGCGTGCCGCAGTTGTGCCCCCCTCCCCACCTGTGCCCATGGTATTTTTAATGCGTAATTATGTACGCGCGGCACGAGTTTCGCCATTTGGCTGGGACTGGGGTGGGGGCCGCATTGCTACGCAAGCTCAGATTGCGCCAGGCGATCTATTTGCCGGTTGCTCCGTGCGCGCTTGAAGGTGTCCGGGTTTTGAAACGCCGAACTAGTGGATTGCCTTGAAAGGCTGTTTTGCGCTTCTGCTGCAAGGGTTGCGGTGTGCTCCTCTGTTCGGAGAGAGCGCTCTGTGTTTCCATTGACTGTAATAACTCTGCGAGGTCTTGGCATCTTGAGCTTGTGGTATGCATAAAGCGGTACCGCATTGAATCTAGCAAATGCGGTTCGCCCGAGCAGCGCGTGATAACCACTACGGAACGGGACTATATCAAAGATTAACTCTTTGCTTCGGAAGTTATCCGCGGATCTGAAGACCACTTCCAGTGTAATTGAGCCTGTGCAATGGGCCTCTACACCTGGAATGACGCGCTTAAAGGTCATTTTTGTGGGTTTGATCCTTGAGGGGTCTATACCCATTTTGCGCACTGTGTCCTGATAAAGCAGGTTCAGGCTGCTGCCGCCATCCATAAGGACTCGAGTGAGGTGAAATCCATTGATGATTGGGTCTAGGATCAGTGCGGCGAATCCGCCATGACGGATACTAGTGGGATGCTCCCTGCGATCGAAGGTGATCAGACAGGAGGACCAAGGGTTGAACTTTGGGGCGACTGGCTCCAACTCATATACGTCCCTGAGCACACGCTTCCGCTCCCTTTTGGGAATGTGGGTCGCGTATATCATGTTCACCATCCACACTTGCGGGGGAAACCTCTTCTGCCCTCCGGTGTGCGGCTGCCGGGGCTCCTCCTCGTCATCGCTATGCGGCCCCTTGTCCTTGTTTTTGGCAATTAACTTGACGGCCTGCTTGAACACCCAACAATCCATGTTGGTGTGATTGGCTGGCTTGTCTGGGGTGCCGTGTATTTGACACGACCGATTGAGTATACGGTCCAAGATGGACGGACCCGGCGTACTTTGTTTGAATGGCTTTTTCCGCTGACCGGGTTTAGAGCCTTTGAATCCGGCATTGACTACTGTATCCTTGGTATTTTTGCTGTTAATGTGGCACTTATGTTTGTTGCGACGTGACCTATTATTGCCGTCCTTGGTATCTGAGGTATCATGGTTCTTTGATATGTTATTACTGCGAGCCAGCCAGCTGTCTTCTCCCGCACAAAAGCGGGTCATGAGCGTCATGAGAGCTGCCATAGATTTCGGCTTTTCCTAACCAAAGTGCCGGGCTAGACACTCGTCTCGGATGTTGTGCTTGAAAGCCGCTATGGCCTCCGCATCCGGACAGTCGACAATTTGATTTTTCTTTGTAAGAAACCGAGTCCAGAATTGCCTAGCCGACTCTTCTGGCTGCTGAATTATGTGGCTCAAGTCATCGGCGTCTGGTGGTTGCACATAAGTGCCCTGAAAGTTGTCGAGGAACGCGGCTTCCAGATCTTCCCAATAGCTAATGGAGTCCGCTAGCAAGCTGTTAAGCCAATGCCGCGCTGGTCCTTTGAGCTTTAGTGGGAGGTATTTGATAGCGTGTAAGTCATCACCGCGGGCCATGTGGATGTGGAGGAGGAAATCCTTAATCCATACTGCGGGATCTGTTGTGCCGTCGTATGATTCAATATTTACAGGTTTGAAACCTTGTGGGAATTGATGTTCCATTACTTCGTCTGTGAAGCATAAGGGGTGTGCGGCGCCTCTGTATTGGGCTATATCGCGACGCAGCTCGAATAGGTCTTGCCCGTTGTGTTCGGCCCGGCCAGATTTGTTTTTACTGTATCCGGTGTGACGTTTATCGTCTCGCGGAGTGGTGCGCCGTCGTGATCCATAGATTGATCTTGCATGCTTTGCTTTGTCCTCCAATATGTCTAGCAGGTCTGGCGTATCTCCCCACGCCTTTTTATTTGAATGGCGTCGGGGTGGAGGCTGAGCTTTTGGCTGGAATGCCTCTCTATCGCGGCCACGAGGTGGCCGCTCAGCCGTATCATACGCTTCTTCCTCCAGTCGGGGTAGTAACCTACACTTTGGGTAGTTCTTGGAGGGGGCTCGAGTTTATATTCCTCGGCCGTGAGGACTTCAGTCCATCTGTCAGCTAGCAGATCTTGATCAGCTTGAAGCTGCTGCTGCTTTTTCTTCAGGCTATGTGACGTGGCCATAAGCCAGCGCTTGAAGCGCTCTTGTTCGACGGGATCCTCTGGGATGGCGAATTCATCGTCGCCGAGGCTTGCCTCGTCTTCGGAGGGGGGGATGTAATTGCCATCCTCCTCCTCTTCATCTGCCGCTCTCTCAGGAGAGCTGGCTCCTTCATCCTCCTGCTCTAAATCTTACTGGAGGGGATTGTTGTTGTCTTCGGCACTATCCGGAGTGTTATTATCTCCTGTGCCGGTATCACCACTTTTGCTTTGGCGGGACTTAGAGCGGCGCCGCTGACGTCGGCACTTGGGTTGTTTCTTGGAGGGGTCATCCTCCGCTATCTCGTCGCCATTGCCTTCATTGGGTGTATCCACCATGTATATGTCATATGACGAGGTGGCTTTCCAGTGCCCTATAGGCGTTGGTTCATGTTCGTCTCCTACATCGTCGTCCATACCGTCGATGTCTTCGGAGTCGAAGTCGAGCATGTTGGTTAAATCATCGACAGTGGCTACAAAGTGGGTGGTGGGTGGGCGTCAAATTTCTTTGTCGTCTGCATCCCAATCCTGTTGGCCATAGTATGGCCAGGGCTCTCCTGACAAAGAGAGAGACCTTAGTGAACTCAGAATGTCGCCGAAGGGCGAGTGCTGAAAGATATCCGCGACGGTGAATTCCATGATCGGCGCCCAATCAGATTCAATTGGCAGGGGCGCGGATGGTTCGGAGTCCGGAAAAGAGTCCGACACCTTGGAGTCACGGGCTGCGCAGAGGATTATGCTGGTGTTTGGCTCGATCGCTGTTGATACTGCAGCCCCTGAGGCGGTGTCTAACCACCCGTCCTTGATGGGCGCAGTTGGCTCCGAACTAAGGGTCGGAGCTGATGCGGGCGTGGTCTCTGGGGTACTGTGCGACGGCAGAGCTAGGTCATACCCATCGCGATAGTGTGGCGCGCCCGGCTGTGGCTCGAATCCGTCGAAGATCAAGTCTCCGAGGATGTCAGCCGTGTAGTTCAAACTTCCAAATCTGACCTGACGGCCAAGGGCGTAGCTTTCAATCTGCTCCAGACGGCCAAGCGAATTAGCCCGCAGTGCAAAGCCGCCAAATACGAAGATCTGTCTGGGGAAAAAAGTCTCACCTTGGACCGCATCGCTATCGATGATAGTAAGAGCCATCAAGCCTAACAGCGACGACACAGAGGAACTCTCAATGAAAGCACCAATGTCGGTGTCAAAACCGGCGGATCTCGGGTAGGGGGTCCCGAACTATGCGTCTAGGTGGGATGGTAACAGGAGGAAGGGGACACGATGTTTTACCCAGGTTCGGGCCCTCTTGATGGAGGTAAAACCCTACGTCCTGCTTGATTAATATTGATGATATGGGTAGTACAAGAGTAGATCTATCACGAGATCAGAGAGGCTAAACCCTAGAAGCTAGCCTATGGTATGATTGTATGTTGTGATTGTTGTCCTACGGACTAAAACCCTTCGGTTTATATAGACACCGAAGAGGGTTAGGGTTACACAAGGTCGGTTACAAAGGAGGAGATATCCATATTTGTATTGCCTAGCTTGCCTTCCACGCCAAGTAGAGTCCCATCCGGACATGAGACGAAGTCTTCAATCTTGTATCTTCATAGTCTAACAGTCCGGCCAATGGAGATAGTCTGGCTGTCCGGAGAACCCCTAATCCAGGACTCCCTCACCACCCGCACCTATTTTCTACCCAACCTGAATCTCGAGGGCGAGATTCATCTTAAGGGGGGTAGGTTTGTAACATCCCAAATTTTCAATTTGGATGTTATACATAGGTAATTGTATGCATGTCATATTTTATTTGCATTTTGTTTGTGATCCTAGAAATCCTAAGCAACTCAAGGACCCACAGAGAGAGTTGGGATACCATTTATTTTCAAATTTGAAAAGAGGATCATTTTGATTTTAATAATTTTCTCTCCGTAATATTTGCAATATTAAAATACATGAGAGGAGATAAAATGACTTCACCAAAATAAGAGAGGAATATTGGAGGAAGAATGTTAAAATCAAATTAATATTTTATTTGGGATTTTATTGCTATTTTATTTGAATTAGAAAAATATGCATTTTCCAAAATTGTTTTTAGGCCAGAAAAATGTTCACTTTGTTCTAATTATTTTATTTAGACGGTGAAAATAGTTTTGGCATTTTTCGAATTTTTCTATATTTTATTAAGATTTTTGTTTTTGCCAGAATTTATTTAAAAAAAGTTCCCGCCCGACTGGGCCTAAGGCCCAGCCAAGCAGGCTGGCCCAGCCGCGCCGCCTCCCCCGCCGACTCAGGACGGGAGTCCCGAGGTTCGCCGGCCGCCGCCGTGTCCGAGGCGGACACGTGCCCCGCCCCCTCGCGCAAGCCACCACCCACGGCCTTTAAAGCCCGAGGCCCCCCGCCGCCACCACCACCACACCAATGCAGCCCCGCCGTCCCCGCTTTAATCCGCCGCCATGCTACCTCTTGAGCACTGCGTTGTTTTTCCCTTGGAAAGGAAAGGGTGATGTAGTATAGCAGCGTAAGTATTTCCCTCAGTTTTTGAGAACCAAGGTATCAATCCAGTAGGAGACCACGCGCGAGTCACCTCGTACCTACACAAACAAATAAGAACCTCGCAACCAATGCGATAAAGGGGTTGTCAATGCCTTCACGACCACTTGCAAGAGTGAGATCTAATAGAGATGATAATAATAAGATAAATATTTTTGGTATTTTTATGATATAGATTGAAAGTAAAGATTGCAAAATAAAATAGATTGGAAACTTGTATGATGGAAAATAGACCCGGGGACCATAGGTTTCACTAGTGGCTTCTCTCAAGATAGCATAAGTATTACGGTGGGTGAACAAATTACTGTCGAGCAATTGATAGAAAAGCAAATAATTATGAGAATATCTAGGCATGATCATGTATATAGGCATCACGTCTGTGACAAGTAGACCGAAACGATTCTGCATCTACTACTATTACTCCACACATCGACCGCTATCCAGCATGCATCTAGAGTATTAAGTTCATAAGAACAGAGCAACGCCTTAAGCAAGATGACATGATGTAGAGGGATAAACTCATGCAATATGATGTAAACCCCATCTTTTTATCCTCGATATCAACAATACAATACGTGTCATTTCCCTTTCCGTCACTGGGACTGGGCACCGCAAGATTGAACCCAAAGCTAAGCACTTCTCCCATTGCAAGAAAGATCAATCTAGTAGGCCAAACCAAACTGATAATTCGAAGAGACTTGCAAAGACAAACCAATCATACATAAAAGAATTCAGAGAAGATTCAAATATTGTTCATAGATAGACTTGATCATAAACCCACAATCCATCGGATCTCGACAAACACACGCAAAAGAAGGTTACATCGAATAGATCTCCAAGAGAATCGAGGAGAACCTTGTATTCCAAAGAGAGAGAACAAGACATCTAGCTACTAGCTATGGACCTGAAGGTCTGAGGTAAACTACTCACACATCATCAGAGGGGCCATGGAGTTGATGTAGAGGCCCTCCGTGATCAATGCCCCCTCCAGCAGAGCTACGAAAATGGCACCAAGATGGGATCTCTTGGGTATAGAAGGTTGCGGCTATGGAAATAGGGTTTCGTGGTGCTCCTGGATGTTTTCGGGGTATGTGAACATATATAGGAGGAAGAAGTAGGTCGGTTGAGCCATGAGGGGCCCACGAGGGGGAGGGCGCACCCAGGGGGTTGGCGTGCCCCCTGTCTCGTGGCCGCCTTGTTCGTTTCTTGACGTCCACTCCAAGTCCTCTGGATCATGTTTGTTCCAAAAATAACGTTCCTGAAGGTTTCATTCCGTTTGATATTCCTTTTCTACGAAACACTGAAATAGGCAAAAAAAAATAGCAACTTGGGCTGGGCCTCCGGTTAATAGGTTAGTCCCAAAAATAATATAAAAGTGTAAAATAAAGCCCATTTTCATCCAAAACAGTTAATATAATAGCATGGAACAATCTAAAATTATAGATACGTTGGAGACGTATCAAGCATCCCCAAGCTTAATTCCTGCTCGTCCTCGAGTAGGTAAATGATAAAACAGAATTTTTGATGTGGAATGCTTCTTAACATATTTCTCAATGTAATTTTCTCTATTGTGGCATGAATGTTCAGACCCGAAATATTCAAGATAAAAGTTTATTGTTGACATAAAAATAGTAATACTCCAAGTATGTTAATCAAGCAATTATTTCTTATCAAAATACCATAGCCAAAGAAAACTTATCCCTACAAAGTCATATAGTTTGGCCATGCTTCATTTTCGTCACACAAAATGCTCTCATCATGCACAACCCCGATGACAAGCCAAGCAATTGTTTCATACTTAGCCTTTTCAAACTCTTTCACCTTTCACGCAATATATGAGCGCGAGCCTTGGACATAGCACTATGGGTGGAATAGAATATGATGATTGAGGTTGTGTGAGGAGACAAAAAGGGAGAAAGTCTCACATTGACGCGGCTAATCAATGGGCTATGGAGATGCCCACCGATTGATGTCAATGCAAGGAGTAGGATTGCCATGCAACGGATGCACTAGAGCTATAAATATGTGAAAGCTCATAAAAGAAACTAAGTGGGTGTGCATCCAAGTTGCTTGCTCACGAAGACCTAGGGCATTTGAGGAAGCCCATCATTGGAATATACAAGCCAAGTTCTATAATGAAAAATTCCCACTAGTATATGAAAGTGACAACACAAGAGACTCTCTATCATGAAGATCATGGTGCTACTTAGAAGCACAAGTGTGGAAGTAACATTGTCCCTTCTCTCTTTTTCTCTCATTTATTTATTTTTATTTGGGCCTTCTTTTTTTGGCCTCTTTTCTCTTTTTTTCGTCCGGAGTCTCATCCCGACTTGTGGGGGAATCATAGTCTCCATCATCCTTTCCTCACAAGGGACAATTCTCTAATGATGATCATCACACTTCTATTTTCTTACAACTCAAGAATTACAACTCGATACTTAGAACAAAATATGACTCTATGTGAATGCCTCCAGCGGTGTACCGGGATTGCGATGAATCAAGAGTGACATGTATGAAAAAATTATGAACGGTGGCTTTGCCACAAATACGATCTCAACTACATGATCATGCAAAGAAATATGACAATAATGATGCGTGTCATAATAAATGGAATGGTGGAAAGTTGCATGGCAATATATCTTGGAATGGCTATGGAAATGCCATAATATGTAGTTAGGGTGGCTGTTTTGAGGAAGATATAAGGAGGCTTATGTGTGATAGAGCATATCATATCACGGGGTTTGGATGCACCGGCGAAGTTTGCACCAACTCTCAAGGTGAGAAAGGGCAATGCATGGTACCGAAGAGGCTAGCAATGATGGAAGGGTGAGAGTGCGTATAATCCATGGACTCAACATTAGTCATAAAGAACTCACATACTTGTTGCAAAAATCTACAAGTCATCAAAACCAAGCACTACATGCATGCTCCTAGGGGGATAGATTGGTAGGAAAAGACCATCGCTCGTCCCCGACCGCCACTCATAAGGAAAGCAATCAAATAACACCCCATGCTTAAAATTTGTCACATAACATTCACCATATGTGCATGCTACGAGACTTGCCAACTTCAGCACAAGTATTCATCAATTTCACAATTACTCAACTAGCACACCTCTAATATTACGACCTTTATATCTCAAAACCATCTATCAAGCATCCAACTTCTCTTAGCATTTAAAATTTATAACATGTTGTTATAATGACTCTCAAAATGATATAAGTGAAGCATGAGATATCAATTATTTCTATAAAATAGAAGCACCACCGTGCTCTAAAAGATATAAGCGAAGCACTAGAGCAAAAAAATGTATAGCTCAAAAGATATAAGTGAAGCACATAGAGTATTCTAATAAATTCCAATCATGTGTGTCTCTCCCCAAAGGTGTGTATAGCAAGGATGATTGTGGTAAACTAAAAATCAAAGACTCAAATCATACAAGATGCTCCAAGCAAAACACATATCATGTGGCGAATAAAAATATAGCTCCAAGTAAAGTTACCGATGGACGAAGACGAAAGAGGGGATGCCTTCCGGGGCATCCCCAAGCTTAGGCTTTTTGGTGTCCTTGTATTTAGGGTGCCTTGGGAATCCCCAAGCTTGGGCTCTTTCCACTCCTTGTTCCATAATCCATCATATCCTTACCCAAAACATGAAAACTTCACAACACAAAACTTAAAAGAAAATCTTTGTGAGCTCCGTTAGTAAAAGAAAACAAACCACCACTTCAAGGTACTGTAATGAACTCATTCTTTATTTATATTGGTGTTAAACCTACTGTATTCCAACTTTTCTATGGTTCATAAACTCTATTACTAGCCATAGATTCATCAAAATAAGCAAACAACACGTGAAAAGCAGAATCTGTCAAAAACAGAACAGTCTGTAGTAATCTGTAGGTTTCGAATACTTATGGAACGCCAAAATTTCTAAAATAAATTTCTGGACGTGAGGAATTTATCTATTAATCATCTACAAAAATAATTAACTAAATAGCAGTCTCCAGTAAAAAAAATGGCAGCAATTCTCGTGAGCGCTAAAGTTTCCATTTTTTACAACAAGATCAAAAAGACTTTCCCCAAGTCTTCCCAACGGTTCTACTTGGCACAAAAACTAATTAAACACAAAAAACACAACCAAAACAGATTCTAGATAAATTATTTATTATTAAACAGGAACAAAAAGAAAGGAATAAAAATAAAATTGGGTTGCCTCCCAACAAGCGCTATCGTTTAACGCCCCTAGCTAGGCATAAAAGCGAAGATAGATCTAGGTATTGCCATCTTTGGTAGGCAATCCATAAGTGGCTCTCATAATAGATTCATATGGTAATTTAATTTTCTTTCTAGGGAAGTGTTCCATGCCTTTCCTTAACGGAAATTGGAATCTAATATTCCCTTCCTTCATATCAATAATTGCACCAATCATTCTAAGGAAAGGTCTACCAATGATAATAGGACATGAAGGATTACAATCTATATCAAGAACAATAAAATCTACGGGAACATAATTCCTATTTGCAACAATAAGAACATAATTAATTTTTCCCATAGGTTTATTAATGGTGGAATCCGCAAGGTGCAAGTTTAAAGAACAATCATCAAATTCACGGAAACCTAGCAAAGCACACAAAGTTTTTGGGATCGTGGAAACACTAGCACCCAAATCACACAAAGCATAGCATTCATGATCTTTAATTTTAATTTTAATAGTAGGTTCCCACTCATCATAAAGTTTTCTAGGGATAGAAACTTCCAACTCAAGTTTTTCTTCATAACATTGCATCAAAGCATCTATGATATGTTTAGTAAAAGCTTTATTTTGACTATAAGCATGAGGAGAATTTAGCACGGATTGCAACAAGGAAATATAATATATCAAAGAGAAATTATCATAATTAAATTCCTTGAAACCCAAGATAGTGGGTCCATTGCTATTTAAAGTTTTGACCTCTCCAATCCCACTTTTATCAATTTTTGCATCAAGATCTAAAAATTCCGAATCATTGGGATGCCTTCTAACTAATGTTGACTCATCTCCAGTCCCATCATTCTCAAGATTCATATTGCAAAACAAAGATTTAATAGGGGACACATCAATTACTTTTAGATCTTCATCTTTATTATCATGGAAACTAGAAGAACATGTTTTCACAAAGCAATCTTTTTTAGCACGCATCCTAGCGGTTCTTTCTTTACACTCATCAATGGAAATTATCATAGCTTCGAGAGACTCATTGATATCATGCTTAGGTGAAATAGATCTAAGTTTCAAAGAATCAACATCAAGAGAAATTCTATCCACGTTCCTGGCCAACTCATCAATCTTAAGCAATTTTTCTTCAATCAAAGCATTGAAACTCTTTTGCGAAATAATAAATTCTTCAATACTAGATTCAAAATCAGATGGCATCTTCTTATAATTTCCATAAGAATTGTTGTACGAATTACCATAATTATTAGAGGAATTACTAGGAAACGCCTAGAATTAAAATTACCTCTATATGCGTTGTTACCAAAATTGTTCCTACCAACAAAATTCACATCCATAGATTCATTATTATTCTAAATCAAAGTAGACAAAGGCATATCATTACGGTCAGTAGGAGCACTCTTATTAGCAAACAATTTCATAAGTTCATCCATCTTTCCACTCAAAACATTAATCTCTTCAATTGCATGCACCTTTTTACTAGTAGATCTTTCCGTGTGCCATTGAGAATAATTAACCATAATATTATCTAGGAGTTTTATAGCTTCTCCTAAAGTGATTTCTATAAAAGTGCCTCCCGCGGCCGAATCTGAAAGATTTCTAGAAGCAAAATTCAGTCCAGCATAAAAATTTTGTATAATAATCCATAAATTCCATCCATGTGTAGGGCAATTATGTATCATTAATTTCATCCCCTCCCAAGCTTGTGCAACATGTTCATGATCAAGTTGCTTAAAATTCATAATATTGTTTCTAAGAGAGATGATCTTAGCGGGAGTAAAATACTTAGAGATAAAAGCCTCTTTGCACTTATTCCCTGAATCAATCCCTGAATCAATACTATTTTTAGGCAAAGACGAAAACCAAGCTTTAGCACGATCTCTAAGCGAAAATGGAAATAGCTTAAGCTTAACAATATCATTATCCACATCTTTCTTCTTTTGCATATCACATAAATCAACAAAGTTGTTTAGATGGGTAGCGTCATCTTCACTAGGAAGGCCAGAAAACGGATCTTTCATGACAAGATTCAGCAAAGCAGTATTAATTTCATAAGATTCAACATCGGTAAGAGGAGCAATCGGAGTGCTAATAAAATCATTATTGTTGGTATTGGCAAAGTCACCAAATTTATTATTATCTTGAGCCATCGTGACAAGCAAGCAATCCAACACACAAGCAAACAAGCGAAGAAAAAGCGAACGGAAAGAGAGGGTAAAAGGAAAAGAGGGCGAATAAAACGGCAAGGGTGAAGTGGGGGAGAGGAAAATGAGAGGCAAATGGAAAATAATATAATGCGAAGGGTAAGAGTTGTGATGGGTACTTGGTATGTCTTGACTTGGCGTAGATCTCCCCGGCAACGGTGCCAGAAATCCTTCTTGCAACCTCTTGAGCACTGCGTTAGTTTTCCCTTGAAGAGGAAAGGGTGATGTAGTAAAGCAGCGTAAGTATTTCCCTTAGTTTTTGAGAACCAAGGTATCAATCCAGTAGGAGACCACGCACGAGTCACCTCGTACCTACACAAACAAATAAGAACCTCGCAACCAACGCGATAAAGGGGTTGTCAATCCCTTCACGGCTACTTGCAAGAGTGAGATCTAATAGAGATGATAATAATAAGATAAATATTTTTGGTATTTTTATGATATAGATTGAAAGTAAAGATTGCAAAATAAAATAGATTGGAAACTTGTATGATGGAAAATAGACCACGGGACCATAGGTTTCACTAGTTTGGCTTCACTCAAGATAGCATAAGTATTACGGTGGGTGAACAAATTACTGTCGAGCAATTGATAGAAAAGCGAATAATTATGAGAATATCTAGGCATGATAATGTATATAGGCATCACGTCCATGACAAGTAGACCGAAACGATTCTGCATCTACTACTATTACTCCACACATCGACCGCTATCCAGCATGCATCTAGAGTATTAAGTTCATGAGAACAGAGTAACGCCTTAAGCAAGATGACATGATGTAGAGGGATAAACTCATGCAATATGATGTAAACCCCATCTTTCTATCCTCGATGGCAACAATACAATACGTGTCGTTTCCCTTTCTGTCACTGGGATCGAGCACCGCAAGATTGAACCCAAAGCTAGGCACTTCTCCCATTGCAAGAAAGATCAATCTAGTAGGCCAAACCAAACTAATAATTCAAAGAGACTTGCAAAGATAAACCGATCATACATAAAAGAATTCAGAGAAGATTCAAATATTGTTCATAGATAGACTTGATCATAAACCCACAATTCATCGGATCTCGACAAACACACCGCAAAAGAAGGTTACATCGAATAGATCTCTAAGAGAATCGAGGAGAACTTTGTATTGAGATCCAAAGAGAGAGAAGAAGCCATCTAGCTACTAGCTATGGACCCGAAGGTCTGAGGTAAACTACTCACACATCATTGGAGGGGCCATGGAGTTGATGTAGAGGCCCTCCGTGATCAATGCCCCCTTCGGCAGAGCTCCGGAAAAAGCCCTAAGATGGGATCTCTTGGGTACAGAAGGTTGCGGCGGTGGAAATAGGGTTTCGTGGTGCTCCTGGATGTTTTCGGGGTATGTGAACATATATAAGAGGAAGAAGTAGGTCGGTTGAGCCACGAGGGGCCCACGAGGGGGGAGGGCGCGCCCCCCTGCTTCGTGGCCGCCTCGTTCGTTTCTTCACGTCCTCTCCAAGTCCTCTGGATCATGTTTGTTCCAAAAATCACGTTCCCGAAGGTTTCATTCCGTTTGGACTCCGTTTGATATTCCTTTTCTACGAAACACTGAAATAAGTAAAAAAATCAGCAATTTGGGTTGGGCCTCCGGTTAATAGGTTAGTCCCAAAAATAATATAAAAGTGTAAAATAAAGTCCATTATCATCCAAAACAGATAATATAATAGCATGGAACAATCAAAAATTATAGATATGTTGGAGATGTATCACGTCGCCGCTCACGTTGCGTGCTGCCGCACGCCGCGCCGTCGCCCCACCTCGCCTACGCCGTCGCCGGAGCCGCCTCCCCGCACCACCGCCGCCCGAGGCGCAGCCCGCCGGAGCCCGCCCCACCGGATCTCACCTCACCGCCGCCAGGTTTTTTTTGAGGAACCGGTAAAAACCGCCGCTGTCGCCTGATTTTTTCGGTTTTCGCTTTAGATCGGTTTTATTTTAGGGTTATGGTTTTCCTTCGGTTTCGCTAATTAGCTATCGTTCACCCGAACGCCTCTGTTCGTGAACGCGTTCATTCGTCTTTGCTAGCGAACGTTCGTTCGGTAGTCTTTTCTTTTATTTTATTTTCAGCCAGGGACCTATTTGCGATTATTTTTATCGTGGATTAGCCCTGGTCTTCAAACGCTCGTTACTTTTTAACCGTTCGTCCAAATCTAGTGAATCCAACGCCAAAATCTTCATCTCGAACCCCTCTTTCCAGTTAACCAACTTGAACATGATTTTGACAATTCAAAATTTGGTTTCAAGCAGATTTGCTTTCGAACTTCTTTTGATCGTAGTTTGAGTTTCGTAGCTCCGATTTGATTGATTCTTTTTGCAAATCGAAACACTTCAGTTGAACTTTCAGTTTGGACTTCCTTATCTGAGTTTTACCCTTGCATATATGCTTGAGTGCTTATGTATGCTATTGTTTGTTTGCGATAGAATTCCCGGAGTGCGAGGAGCGTTGGTGATGACGATGGCGATGATTTCCCCCTCCGGGAGGGAAGTTTCCCCGGCAGAATAGCTCCGCCAGAGCCCTAGATTGGTTCCGCCTCGTGGCGGCGGAGTTTCGTCCGAGAAGATGGCTTATGATTTTTTCCCATAAAAAGACTTCATATAGCAGAAGATGGTCACCGGAGGGCCACCAGGGGGCCCACGAGGTAGGGGGCGCGCCCAGGGGGGTAGGGCACGCCCCCCACCCTCGTGGGCAGGGTGTGGCCCCCTGGTGAAGTTCTTGCTCTCAATGTTTTTTATATATTTGGAAAACTTCTTCCGTGAAGTTTCAGGACATTTGGAGTTGTGCAGAATAGGTCTCTAATATTTGCTCCTTTTCCAGCCCAGAATCCCAGCTGCCGGCATTCTCCCTCTTTATGTAAACCTTGTAAAATATGAGAGAATAGTCATAAGTATTGTGTCATGATGTGTAATAACAGCCCATAATGCAATAAATATCGATATAAAAGCATGATGCAAAATGGACGTACCAGATACTAGGGATCAAGCCCAAACAAAACTAACTCGATTACATAATGAATCTCATCCAACCCATCACCGTCCAGCAGGCCTACGAAGAAATTACTCACTCCCGACAGTGAGCATCATCAAATTGGTGATGGAGGATGGTTGATCATGACGAAGACAGAAGATCCCCCTCTCTGAAGCTCCGAACGGACTCCATATCTGGCCTTCCGATGAAGAACAAGAGGTGGCAGCGGCTCCGTATCATAAAACGTGATGAAACTTCCTCCTTGATTTTTTCTCGGGAAATAGGAATTTATAGTATCCAGATTAGGGTCAGCGGAGCCTTGATAATCCAAGTGCAGGGAATCATCATAGCAATTCCCATAGGTGGAAGTGATACGTATGGAGTATCGAACCCACAAGGAGAGAAAGGTCAGATCAATATTCTCTCAAGTCCTGTCTGCCACTGATACGACTCTACGTACACCGAACGTTTGCTTCCAACTAGAAACGAGAAATAAAACTACGTTGTGGGTATGAAGAGGATAACTTTGCATGGTATCGGAGAGATAAAATATAAAAGTAGGTGTTGTTATCATAAAGTTAGAATATATTACTAAATATTAGAAATAGCGAGTGTGGAATAATGGTGGATCGTTGTGCGGAATTGTCTTAGGCAATTGTTAACAAGACTGGTGGTCGTCATTGCAATTTCATATGAGGGAGAGGCATAAGCTAACATACTTTCTCTTCTTCAATCATATGCACTTATGATTGGAACTCTAGCAATCATCCGCAACTACTAAAGATCATTAAGGTAAAACCCAACCATAGCATTAAATCATAAAGTCCCATTTATCCCATAAGCAACAACCCCCTTACTCGAGTTTATGCTTCTGTCACTCAAGCAACACACTATAAGCAAATCATGAACGTATTGCAACACCCTACAGCGTGAATCCCTCACTCTTGTGCGACACGGAGGGCATAATAGGACAGCACCAAAATAAAACATACAACTCATACCAATCTAGATCATCAATCAACCCAAAGACAAAGGATATGTACTCAAAACATCACAGGATGGCAACACGTCACTGGATCATAATATGTGTCATAAAGCACCATGTTCAAGTAGGGATTACAGTGGGGTGCGGGAGAGTGGACTGTGTAAAAGAGATGAGGATGGTGATGATGATGGTGATGTTGATGAAGACGATCACCGTGGCGATGATTCCCCTCCCGATGGCACTCCAGCGCCACCGAGAGAGAGGAGGAGAGGTTCTCCCCCTTGTGCTTCCTCCTCCATGGCCTCCCCCCTGGATGGGGAGAGGTTCTCCCTCTGGTCCTTGGCCTTCATGACAATGATGGCCCCTCCGGGATCCTCCTCCATGCCCTCCGGTGATGATGGCCCCCTTCGGCAGGGTGCCAGAGAGGGCCTAGATTGATTTCTCATGGCTACAAAGGCTTGCGGCAGAGGAACTTCCGATCTAGGTTATTTTCTGGGGGTTTCTGTACTTATAGGAATTTTTGGCGTCGGATTCACGTCAGGAGGGTCTCCGAGTCATCCACGAGATAGGGGCCCACGCCCAGGGGGGTGGGGCGCGCCCCCCACCCTCGTGGACGGCTCGGGATTCTTCTAGCCCAACTCTTTTACTCCGGGGGCTTCTTTTGATCCATAAAAAATCATCAAAAATTGGCACGTCAATTGGACTCCGTTTGGTATTCCTTTTCTGCAATACTCAAAAACAATGGAAAAACATAAACTGACACTGGGCTCTAGGTTAATAGGTTAGTCCCAAAAATCATATAAAATAGCATATAAATGCATATAAAACATCTAAGATGGATAATATAATAGCATGAATACTTCATAAATTATAGATACGTTGGAGACGTATCAGCATCCCCAAGCTTAATTCCTACTCGTCCTCGAGTAGGTAAATGATAAAAGAAATAATTTATGAAGTGTGAATGCTAGCAAGTGCATAAGTTTCATCAATGATAGTTCCAATCACTTTTTCTAGCATCATTATATATCATAACAATAGCTCACCTCATGAAACTTCTCATGATCAAGTAACAAGCTATTCACATGTTAAAGTATAAATCATAAACTTTCTTGAAAACTAACAAACCAAGCTCTTAGTCATCAAACAATTGCAATTCATCTTATTTTGGGGAAGGGTCTATGTAAGAGCTTTGATTCAGCAAACTCCGCATACTCAACTATCATTTAATCTTTCACAATTGCTAACACTCATGTGATATTTATGGGTTCAAAGTTTTAATCGGACACAGAGAAAGATAGGGGCTTATAGTTTCGCCTGCCATCCTTTTACCTCAAGGGTAATGTCAACAATAATAATTTGTGAGAACCTACATCGAAGTGGGTATATATATCCAGATCGATCCAACACAAACTGCTTGCCAAAGGAAATAGTGTAAAAAGGAAAGGTGATGACCACCATGACTCTTGTATAAGGGTAGAAGATAAAAGTAAAAGATAGGCCCTTCGCAGAGGGAAGCAGACGTTGTCATGCACTTTTATGGTTGGATGCACAAAATCTTAATGCGAAAGAATGTCACTTTATATTGCCACTTGTGATATGGACCTTTATTATGCAGTCTGTAGCTTTTATTTCTTCCATATCACGAGATCGTATAAAGCTTATTTTCTCCACATTAATAGATCATACATATTTAGAGAGCAATTTTTATTGCTTGCAACAGTGACAACTTACTTGAAGGATCTTACTCAATCCATTGGTAGATATGGTGGACTCTCATGGCAAAACTAGGTTTAAGGATATTCGGAAGCACAAGTAGTATCTCTACTTGGTGCAAAGAATTTGGCTAGCATGAGGGGGAAAGGCAAGCTCAACATGTTGGATGATCCAAGACAATATAACGTTTTGAATCTAGGAAAACATAACCCATTAAGTTGTCTTCCTAGTCCAACATCAACTTTTTAGCATGTCATATTTTAATGAGTGCTCACAATTGCAAAAGATGACAAAGATAGTATATTTATATGTGAAATCTCTCTTCCTTCAATATTCTTTCATGAATTGTTCAAGTGACTAATTCTGCGTTTGCTAACTTTCAATAAGTTTACTACCTATACTTATTATGTGTGAAGTCATTACTCCCCATGTTATAAGCATATGAAACGTATATAAATTCAGATTTATGATATTCAATTCATTCAACCATTTACTCATAGGATATATGTGCAGCATGTGAGTAAATGACAAACTACTCCAAAAACATATAAGTGAAGAATACTGAGTAGTCAAATAATTAAATAGCCATGGGAGGATTCTTTTTCATTCAAGATATAAGATCCAATGATTTTATTCAAATAGCAAGTAAAATTTAAAATACACTCCAAGCAAAACACATATCATGTGACGAATAAAAATATAGCTCCGAGTAAGGTATACCGATAGTTTTTTAAGACGAAAGAGGGGATCCCTTTCGGGGCATCCCCAAGCTTAGGCGCTTGAGTCTTCCTTGAATATTACCTTGGGGTGCCTTGAGCATCCCTAAGCTTAGGGTCTTTCCATTCCTTATTCTCCTCATATCGATATCTCACCCAAGCTTGAAAACTTCAATCACACAAAACTTAGTGGAACTTCGTGAGATATGTTAGTATGATAAAGAATAAACCATTCACTTTGGTACTGTCAAAGACAAGGTTCATAATTTTTCTCACACAATGCCTGTTGTACCATATCATTTCTACAATTTATATTGAGAAATATAAGCCATAGAAACTAGAAAACAAGCAAACTATGCAATGAAAACAGAATCTGTCAGAAACAGAACAGTCTATAATGATCTGAACACCAACCATAATTCTACTACTCCAAAAATTATGAAACAAATTGTGGACGTGAGGAATCTGTCTATTAATCTTCTGAAAAAATAATCAACTCAATCGCACTCTTCTGTAAACAATGACAGCTAATCTCGTGAGCGCAAAGTTTCTGTTTTTTACAGCAAGATCACATTAACTTTCACCCAAGTCTTCCCAAAGATTTTACTTGGCACTTTATTGAAACAAAAGCTATAATACATGATTAATACAGTAGTTTAATCATGAAAACACACAAAAACAGTAAGGGTAAATATTGGGTTGTCTCCCAACAAGCGTTTTTCTTTAATGCCTTTTAGCTAGGCATGATGATTTCAATGATGCTCACATAAAAGATAAGAATTGAAACATAAAGAGAGCATCATGAAGAGTATGACTAGCACATTTAAATCTAACCCACTTCCTATGCCTAGGAATTTTTTGAGCACATAATTTATAGGAACAAGAATCAACTAGCATAGGAAGGCAAAACAAGTATAGCTGCAAAACTTTAAGCACATAGAGAGAAAACTTGATATTATTGCGACTCCTACAAGCATGTATTCCTACCTCATAATAATTTTTAGTAGCATCATGAATGAGATCAACAATATAGCCATCACATAAAGCATTCTGTTCATGATTTACAAGCATAGAAATTTTACTACTCTCCACATAAGCAAAATTCTCCTCATTCATAATAGTGGGAGCAAACTTCTTCTAAATCCACTTTAGATGATAGTATTATTCATACTCCAAAAGATATAAGTGAAGTTCATGGAGCATTCTACAATTAATATAGACTAACCAATATCCAAGCTCAAAATATATAAGTGAAGCACACGAAGCATTCTATAAAACCATACTCAAAAGATTTAAGTGAAGCACAAAGAGCAATTCTATAAGATCATACTTAAAAGATATAAGTGAAGCACATGAAGTATTCTATAAATCAATAAAGGGCTATCTCATACTAGCATAGTTCTTAAAGTAAAAACAAAAACACAAAGGACAAAAATTATGTGAATAAAACAAAAACCGAGGTATGCCGATAATTGTTGAAGAAGAAAGATGGGATGCCAACCGGGGCATCCCCAAGCTTAGATGCTTGAGTATCCTTGAAATATTTACTTGGGGTGCCTTGGGCATCCCCAAGCTTGAGCTCTTGCCTCTCTTTATTCTTCTCATATTGATAGCTCCTCAATCTTCGAACACTTCATCCACACAAAACTTTAACAAAAACTTTGTGAGATCCGTTAGTGTAATAAAGCAAATCACTACCTTTAGGTACTGTTGCAAACTTATTCCAGTTTAATATTAGAACTGTATGTATTGTATTCCAACTTCACCATGGTTCATACCCCCCGATACTACTAATAGATTCATCAAAATAAGCGAACAACTCATAGAAAACAGAATCTGTCAAAAACAGGACAGTCTGTAGTAATCTGGAAGTTTAGTAAACTTCTGTAAATCCAAAAAAAATTTATAAAAATATGAAAATTTAAAAAATTTGTACATAACTAATGTGCAAAAAATTTCAGGCCCATTTGACTTTCTAGTAAAAAATGTAAAATCACGCGCTACAGCCAAAGTTTCTATTTTTGTACTATACATAGTAAACAAGCAATCTAATCATCCTAAAACCGAAGCTTGGCACATTATTTTTATAATACAATGGATATATACCAGGGGATAATTATTTTCATAGAAGCTTCCATGAAAAAATTTACATTGTTTCCATGAGCATGAACACAAGTGCTCAAGGTCGACCCTCATTTCTTCAATGCATAATCTTCCAATCACTTCTCTTATTGAAAAACTTTTTAGGCATGAGAGGCAAGTAAATTTTTTTGTATTCTCATTCTTTAATATTTTTTTTGTATGTTTCACCCAAAACTAAACAGAAACAAAAAAGAAAAAATAAAATCTACTTAGTGAAGAAAGCAAAGAAGCACACATGAGAATATCAACCCCACTCTATTGCTACCCGGCAACGGCGCCAGAAAAGAGCTTGATAATCCCCAAGTGCAGGGAATCATCGTAGCAATTCCCAAAGGTGGAAGTGATAAGTATCGAGTGTCGAACCCACAAGGAGATAAAGGTAAGATCAATATTCTCTCAAGTCCTATCTGCCACTGATATGACTCTACGTACACCGAACGTTTGCTTCCAACTAGAAACGAGAAATAAAACTACGTTGTGGGTATGAAGAGGATAACTTTGCATGGTATCGGGGAGATAAAATATAAAAGTAGGTGTTGTTATCATAAAGTTAGAATATATTACTAAATATTATAAATGGCGAGTGTGGAATAATTGTGGATCGGTGTGCAGAATTGTCTTAGGCAATTGTTAACAAGACCGGTGGTCGTCATTGCAATTTCATATGAGGGAGAGGCATAAGCTAACATACTTTATCTTTTTGGATCATATGCACTTATGATTGGAACTCTAGCAAGCATCCGCAACTACTAAAGATCATTAACGTAAAACCCAACCACAGCATTGAAGCATCAAGTCCCCTTTATCCCATACGCAACAACCCCCTTACTCGGGTTTATGCTTCTGTTACTCAAGCAACCCACTATAAGCGAATCATGAACGTATTGCAACACCCTACAGCGGGAATCCCTCATGCTTGTGCGACACGGAGGGCACAATAGGACAGCACCAAAATAAAACATACAACTCATACCAATCTAGATCATCAATCAACCCAAAGACAAAGGATATCTACTAAAACATCATAGGATGGCAACACATCATTGGATCATAATATGTGGCATAAAGCACCATGTTCAAGTAGGGATTACAGCAGGGTGTGGGAGAGTGGACCGCATAAAAGAGATGACGATGGTGATGATGATGGTGATGTTGATGAAGACGATCACTATAATGCCCCGAGACCGTTGTGCGAGGTGTCTTCCAGTTATTCGTTGTCTTTGCCATGTCATTTGCTTACGTGTTGCATCTTGCCATGTAATCACATGCATTGCAACATCATGTTTTCAAAACTTGCATTCGTCCGGGTTCCCCCAGTTCCGTCTGTTGTCCGTTCTGAGCCCAGACACACTTGCACGCGCACGCGGCACCTCTGAAATATTATTTTATAAGTGGCCAGAAAATGTTCTCGGAATGGGTTGAAAGTTGGCATGCGGTGTTTTTATGTTGTCAGTAGGCCGCCTGTCAATTTTCGTCGCATTCAGAGCTCGTTTGATAGCCCAACAGTTAAACATATAGCGGCAATATAGCCGGTCTTTTCATCGGACGTTTTCGGTCTCCGAAAACCTTGCCGGGTTGCACTTCTCTTCTCTCCTCTCAGTCCATGGCCCTCTACACAACCCACTAGCCCACCTCTGCTACCCCTCTCCGTTTTGGACTGCCAGATGGCGATCGAACGGTCCGAAAACGGACCAAAACCCCCCCTAAACCCCCTCTCCTAGCCCCCTGCCTATAAATGGACGACCTCCCCTTCCATTTCTGTCAAAACCCTAGAGTCCATCGTTTTCCGCGCCGCCCCAACCACCAGCCGCCAGCCTCCTCCGACCTTCCCCTCGGATCCTCCGCCGGCCACCTTGTCCCTGCCACTTGGCGCGTAGCCATTGGCTATGCGGCCACCCCGCACCGCCCGTGGCCAACCAGATGAGGCCACGTCGCCCCTCCAGCGCCCTCATCCACTGCGGCCCGCTCTGGCCCGTGCGGGGCCTGCCCGAGCCCATCCGGGGCCCGAGCGCCGCCCACGCTCGCCGTCCCGTCTCCTTGCTCCAGCCCCGTCGCCTGAGAGCCCCGACCTCGCCTCCGTGCCTCTCCGCACCTTCTCGCCGGAGTACATCATTAGGTCACCGTCGGCGTCGTTGCTTTGCCTCGTTCAACGCTTCTTCCCTGGCCTCACGAGCTCCCTGATCCCTTTTTGTCTCCAGGAGCTCGCCACAGGAGTCCTCGTCGTCGCTGGCGCTCGTCCCGGCCGTCCCCGCAACGGATCCGGCGAGCCATCGCCCGGATCCGCTTCCTCCATCTGTCCCTGACCTCATCTCCGGCCGTCCCGCGCCTTGGACCTCGCCGGAGTCGCGCCAAAACCCCGCCGTCGTCCTGCCTCGTTCATGCTGCCGCCGCTCTCCATTTTGTTCGGGAGATCCCCGATCCGTCTCCAGGTGTTGACCGCGGCCCCGGCCCGCGTGGGCCACGCCTTCCCCGTGGCCCAGCCAAGGCCCAGCGCCCTGTCGGCCTCCCTCCTCCACCGTCCGGCTCAAGGCCCAATGTGAGCACCAAATCTAGCCCTCCCCTTTGTTGGGCCAGACGGATTCGTCCCATTACATTTTTTTCAGTTCTGGAGGTTTTTTCCTATTTATCCAGAGATGTCAGTTTTACAGAAAAGACCCTCATGTTCATACATTTAATATATCACAAACTATGCATCACATGTAAAACTTTATATATGAAAGTTGCTTAGAATTTTGTCTAGTTTAATAATATCCAACTTTCAATCATGTTTGACATGTTTAAAATGATGTCTGCTTTAATTTGCTTAAATAACATGCTAAAATGATTTAATTCATAACTAATTAACCGTAGCTCGGATTTAAATAATCTTTATATGTAAATGGGGTCGAAAAATGCCTAGTTTATCATGGTGTACTTACTTTGCATGTTTAACAACTCTAAAATTTGGTTTAGGGCAGAACAGTACCAAACCTAAAATATGCGTATGGGGATTTACCGGAATTGTTGTTCGTTGTTTCCGGCATCATTTAAACTTGCCTACATAGGTAGTTTTGTTGTGCTTCACCCCTTGTCTTGTTAATCAACATTTAATATTGTTGGGTACATAAACGAGATCGAACTAAATAACTTGAATTTGGTGTTCCATCAATATGCAACTCGTTGCATATTGAGCTCCACTTAACTTGTAGTGTTGTTTGTGCACTTTGCCATGCCATGCTTCATTAAACCGGACATGCATCATACTTGGTTGGGCATCATGCCATGTTTATGTGATGGTTGTTTACTATGTTGCTTGCTTCTTTCCGGTGTTGCTTCTTCGGGTTGGTTCCGTTAACGTTGCGTTTGTGAGGATTCGTTCGACTACGTCCGTTTGTCTTCTTCATGGACTCGTTCTTCTTCCTTGCGGGATCTCAGGCAAGATGACCATACCCTCGAAATCACTTCTATCTTTGCTTGCTAGTTGCTCGCTCTTTTTGCTATGCCGCGATACCTACCACTTGCTATATCATGCCTCCCATTTTGCCATGTCAAGCCTCTAACCCTCCTTTCCTAGCAAATTGTTGTCTGGCTAAGTTACCTCTTTGCTCAGCCCCTCTTATAGCATTCTTAGTTGCAGGTGAAGATGAAGTTTGTTCCATATTTTGTAACATGGATATGTTGGGATATCACAATATCTCTTATTTTAATTAATTCATCTATATACTTGGTAAAGGGTGGAATGTTCGGCCTTATGCCTGGTGTTTTGTTCCACTCTTGCCGCCCTAGTTTCTGTCATACCGGTGTTATGTTCCTTGATTTTGTGTTCCTTGCACGGTTAAGTGTTATGGGGACCCCTTGACAGTTAGCTTGGAATAAAACTCCTCCAGCAAGGTGCTACCTCTTGAGCACTGCGTTGGTTTTCCCCGAAGAGGAAGGGATGATGCAGCAAAGTAGCATAAGTATTTCCCTCAGTTTTTGAGAACCAAGGTATCAATCCAGTAGGAGGCTGCGCGCGAGTCCCTCGTACCTGCACAAAACAAATAAATCCTTGCAACCAACACAAATAGGGGTTGTCAATCCCTATAAGGCCACTTACGATAGTGAGATCTGATAGATATGATAAAGATAATATTTTTGGTATTTTTGTGATAAAGATGCAAAGTAAAATAAAGGCAAAGGAAATAGCAAAGGAAATAACTAAGTAGTAGGAGATTAATATGATAAATATAGACCCGGGGCCATAGGTTTCACTAGTGGCTTCTCTCGAGAGAATAAGTATTCTACGGTGGGTGAACAAATTACTGCTGAGCAATTGACAGAATTGAGCATAGTTATGAGAATATCTAGGCATGATCATGTATATAGTCATCACGTCCGAGACAAGTAGACCGACTCCTGTCTGCATCTACTACTATTACTCCACTCATCGGCCGCTATCCAGCATGCATCTAGAGTATTAAGTTAAAAACAGAGTAACGCCTTAAGCAAGATGACATGATGTAGAGGGATAAACTCATGCAATATGATGAGAACTCCATCTTGTTATCCTCGAGGGCAACAATACAATACGTGCCTTGCTGCCCCTACTATCACTGGGAAAGGACACCGCAAGATTGAACCCAAAGCTAACCACTTCTCCCATTACAAGAAAGATCAATCTAGCAGGCCAAACCAAACTGATAATTCGAAGAGACTTGCAAAGATAACCAATCATACATAAAAGAATTCAGAGAAGATTCAAATATTGTTCATAGATAGACTTGATCATAAACCCACAATTCATCGGTCTCAACAAACACACCGCAAAAATAAGATTACATCGAATAGATTTCCACAAGAGAGGGGGAGAACATTGTATTGAGATCCAAAAAGAGAGAAGAAGCCATCTAGCTACTAACTATGGACCCGTAGGTCTGAGCTAAACTACTCACACTTCATCAGAGGGGCTATGGTGTTGATGTAGAAGCTGTCGCGACCCGACCCGAATGGATCAAGCGCTCTGTGCTCAGGTGTCATCCCTGGATCAGTAATGCTGACACCACACAGTACATCAAAGGATTTATAGCAGAGTGGCAATCACACACTTATTACAATGTTGTCTCAAAGAGAACTTATTATAATAAAAATGGCTTAAGGCATCTAGTGTCGAAAACAGCGGAAGACTTGGAAGATAAATGGGTCCATCAACTCCAGCGGCATCACTGAGGATAGAACCACGACCTAAAAACACCTTACTCATCATCTGAAAAGTCTGCAACATGAGAAGTTGCAGCCCGAAAACGGGTCAACACATGGAATATGCTGGCAATGTAACACATAGAGAGTAATGGAATGAAACAGCTATACTATATGCATTTATGGCTGGTGGAAAGCTCTATGGTTACAGTTTTGCGTAAAGCCAGTTTTTCCCTACTGCAAAGGAATAAATTTATTTAACTATCATGGTGGTTGTGAAACATTGAGAATGGTTGACAGCATTCTCAATCCCAATTAAGTATAATTAAAACCCAACAATATTAATTAGAGTAACATGTTGAGATTCACATGATATTCAAGTACTAGATACTCAAGTTGTCCATAACCGGGGACACGGCTAATCATGATTAGTTTGTACACTCTGCAGAGGTTTGCGCACTTTTCCCCACAAGACTCGATCGCCTCTGTTTGGTTTCTCGCACTGCAGGGTGTTTGAGAAGACGGATGACGAGGAGACACAGTCTTTCAGAAGCGCTAGCACCTTACATGTGGGTAGACCGGTACACCTACTTTCCCCTACATCTGCTAGTCTACCCGTAAGAGTTCGCACAACTTAGTCAACTATGCCAGAGCCCATAATGGCTTGTGGCTGCACACGGAAGTTTCTAGCATGAAAGATCTTATGATCCCTTTGAGCCTGGGTGGCGGTCCAAAAAAAACAGGCAAGTCCTGATAGACATCAGGTGCCTCAATCCACCCAGATGTGTGTTTAAGTTGCCACCTTAGATAAACCATTAAAATTATCAACTCACATCTGTCATGGATATCACTCACCCAATCCACGTCTACTAGCATAGCATGGCATAATAAGCAAACATAGAAGTAACTCCCAACGGTTTCATATTAATACAGGTAATAGGTACTACCTCATCTACTTCCCATCCCACAATTTAATTAGATCCTAATCATGCAATGTGAGAGGATTGATCTAATGCAATAAAACATGGGTTGTAGAAAAGGTATGATCAAAGTGTTACTTGCCTTGCTGATGATCCGCGAGACCTAGGGAATCGAAGTAACTAGCGGCGCAATCCGGGTGATCTATCGCAGACAAACAACAAGCATACAATAAGTACTCAACTAATGCACAGGTAAAACTCGAACAAAAGAACGAACCAGATAGTTCAACTTAAGAACTCCAGTTGCAAAGAAAGAACGAACCGAACAAAGAAACGGAAAACAAGCGGCGGAAGAAAAACAACTCGGTTCTAGCAAGTTGAATCTAGGTCAAATTTTACTGTAGCAAAAGCTTGTTCAAGTTGATTAGACGGAACAGCAGTTTCGAAACGAAACTCCAGGCGCTTGAATCACCTGATTCCGATAAACGAGCGAGAAGATAAACTAGAACGAAGATCGGATCTGAGATCGCGATCGCGGAAAAGACGCGGAATAAATCCGACGAGAAAAAAAATGAAGAACGGTTAAACGAACGGACGTTCGTTAACCTAGAAGAATACGGTGATCACGTTCGTTAGGACGAACGGTCCGGCGAACAGTCCAAAGGCAACTAAATCGGAAAAGAAAACGAATCCGATCTAGGGTTTCGGAAAAGAAAACCGAACGAAAAACCGATCTAGAAAACGAAACGGTTTAGAAAAGAACCGGAAAGAAAACGAATCGGAAGAGAAGAAAAGAATCGGAACGATTAGAAGAAAACGATCCAAAGAAAAGAGACGTGGGGCAACCTCGGCGAGAGTCCGGCGAGCGGGGCTCCGGCGGTGGCGTAGGGTGGCGGCGTGGGCAAGGTCCTCCGCCATCTCGGCATGACATTTCTTCAGCTGAGAAACATGGAATACGTCATGAACTCCTGAAAGCTCCTCTGGTAATTCCAACTTATAAGAAACTTCTCCCATACGTTGCAAAATCTTATATGGTCCAAAGAATCGCGGTGCTAACTTTCCCTTAACTCCAAAGCGCTTAACTCCTCGAAGTGGGGATACTCGGAGATAAACTCTGTCTCCTGTTTCGTAAACTGTCTCCTTGCGTTTTGAATCTGCGTAGCTCTTCTGCCTGGACTGGGCTACCTTGAGCCTATCGCGAATCAACTTAACTTTCCGTTCAGACTCCTTAATCAAATCTGGTCCAAAGAACTGACGGTCTCCAACTTCGTCCCATGACAATGGTGTCCTGCACCTTCTTCCGTATAAAGCTTCGAAAGGTGCCATCTTCAGACTGGTTTGGTAACTGTTGTTATAAGAAAACTCCGCATACGGCAAGTTATCGTCCCAGCTAGATCCATAATCTAGTGCACAAGCTCTCAGCATATCTTCCAAAATCTGATTGACTCTCTCGGTCTGTCCATCTGTCTGCGGATGAAAAGCTATGCTGAACTCTAGTCTGGTTCCTAAAGTTTCATGCAACTGATTCCAAAACTTTGAGGTAAATTGGGTTCCTCTATCTGATACGATACTCCTCGGAACTCCATGCAAACAAATGATCCTAGTCATGTATATCTTCGCCAACTTAGCACTAGTGTAAGTGGTCTTAACTGGAATGAAATGTGCTACCTTCGTCAAACGATCAACTACTACCCATATCGAGTTATAGCCTACTTTTGTCCTGGGTAGTCCTGTGATAAAATCCATGCCTATCTTATCCCACTACCATTCAGGTATCGGCAATGGTTGTAACAATCCTGCTGGCTTCTGATGCTCTGCTTTTACTCTCTGACATACGTCACAAACTGCTACATATGCCGCAATATCCTTCTTCATTCCGGTCCACCAGAATGTTTCCTTCAAATCCAAATACATCTTGGTATTCCCTGGGTGAATCGAATACGGTGAATCATGTGCCTCTTGCAAAATCAACTTCCTGATCTCCGGGTCATTGGGCACATAAACACGGTCCTCAAACCATAGGGTATCGTGCTCATCCTCACGAAATCCCTTTGCTTTTCCTTTGCTCAATTTATCTTTTATAGCAGCAATCTCCTTGTCAGATTTCTGAGCTTCTCTGATCTTATCCATCAATGTTGACTGAATCTCCAATGCTGCTACATAGCCTCTCGGAACTATTTCCAAACATAGCTCACGAAGGTTTTCCGCTAACTCCTTGGGTACTTTTCCCGTCATTAGAGTATTGACATGGCTCTTACGGCTCAATGCGTCAGCTACTACATTAGCTTTTCCGGGATGGTAATGCAATCTCATGTCATAATCCTTGATGAGCTCCAACCATCTCCTTTGTCTGAGGTTCAACTCCTTCTGCGTGAAAATGTACTTCAAACTCTTGTGATCCGTATACACCTCACAATGATTTCCAATGAGGAAATGTCTCCACGTCTTTAATGCATGCACTACGGCTGCTAACTCCAAATCATGCGTGGCATAATTCAACTCATGAGGCTTTAGTTGTCGTGAAGCATACGAAACAACTCTTCCTTCCTGCATAAGCACTGCTCCAAGTCCTCGATGTGAAGCGTCGCAATACACCTCATAATCCTTGGTCTGATCTGGCAAAATCAATACTGGTGAGGTGACCAAACGTTTCTTCAACTCCTCGAAACTAGCCTCACACTCCTCAGTCCATTTGAACTTAGTATCCTTCTTCAACAATTCAGTCATAGGCTTTGCAATCTTTGAGAAATTCTCAATGAATCTCCGGTAGTATCCTGCGAGTCCAAGAAAACTCCGGATCTCTCCAACTGTTGTTGGTGCTTCCCATTCGGTTACGGTCTCAACCTTAGTGGGGTCAACTGCTATACCTTCTCCGGATATAACATGTCCGAGGAATCCAACTTCCTTCAACCAAAACTCACATTTGCTGAATTTGGCGTATAACTGATGTTCCCTTAGTTTCTCCAAAACCAAACGCAAATGTTCCTTATGCTCCTCTTCATTCTTTGAATAAACCAGGATGTCATCAATGAACACTACGACGAACTTATCCAAAAACTCCATAAACACTTTGTTCATCAGGTTCATAAAATAGGCAGGTGCGTTAGTCAATCCAAATGACATAACGGTATACTCATACAGTCCATATCTCGTGGTGAATGTTGTCTTAGGTATGTCCTGCTCTCGAATCTTCAACTGATGGTACCCTGATCGAAAATCGATATTGGAAAACACTTTAGCTCCTTGCAACCGATCAAACAGATCGTTGATCATTGGCAGTGGGTACTTGTTCTTGATGGTTACTTCATTCAATCCCCGATAATCTACAACCATCCTTAATGATCCATCCTTCTTTTCCACTAGAAGTACGGGTGATCCCCAAGGTGAAGAACTTGGGCGAATGTAACCTTTATCCAATAACTCCTTAATCTGATACTTAATCTCCACCAAATCCTTTGCTGGCATCCAGTACGGTCGCTTCGATATTGGGCCTGTACCTGGCAATAACTCAATCAAAAACTCAATATCTCTATCCGGTGGCATGCCTGGCAACTCTTCTGGAAATACGTCAGGAAAATCCTTTACCACTGGTACTTCCTCCTGCACAACTCCTGATAAGCAGTTTACTTGTGTCCTGTTTGGCACATGCCGGGATACATACTTGATCCTTCTTCCTTCTGGTGTGGTAAGCAGAATTGACTTACTAGCACACTCAATATTCCCTTCATACTTTGATAACCAATCCATGCCTAATATCACATCCAATCCTTGGGACTCCAGAATAATTAAATCCGTTGGGAAAACATGCCTTCCTATACTTAATGGCACTTGGAAACATCCTTGTTTGGCCATGTACTCTGCTCCTGGTGAGCTTACTAGCATAGGTGTTTTAAGAATCCTAGTGGGCAGGCTATACTTTTCCACAAATCCCCTTGATATGTATGAATGCGATGCACCAGTATCAAAAAGAACGAGTGCAGTAAATGACTTAACCAAAAACTTACCGATTACTGCATCGGGCTGATCTTCAACCTCCTCCACATTAATGTGGTTCACCTGTCCCCTATTGAAAGGGTTCGGCTTCTTCCCAGAGCTTCCATTGCCATTTCCATTCTAGCCTTCAGGACATTCATTGGCATAATGTCCGGTCTTGGAACACTTGAAACAAGTGACTTGACTCAGGTCTCTCTTGGTTGGGGTCGATGGGGTGGTCCGGTTCTGGCCGTTGCTTCCTCCATTCCCATTACCATTCTTGTGGCCATTATGGTTGTGCGAACTACCTCCTCCATGGGTATGCTGAAACTGAAATCCCGGTTTAGGGGCAAAACGGGGCTTTTGCTGGGCTCCAGAGTTATACTTCCCCTGTCCATACTTCCTCTTACGGTTCTCCATCTACTGTTGCTTTCCTTCAATCATGATGGCACGATCTACCAACTCCTGATAGTTGTTGAAACTCGCTACCATCAACTTCATACTTAGTTCATCATTCAGTCCTTCCAGAAACTTCTCCTGCTTAGCAGCATCCGTAGCAAAGTCATCTGGGGCATAACGTGCTAACTTGCTGAAATCATCAACGTACTGGCCAACTGTCCTTCCTCCTTGGCGTAAGTTGCGAAACTCACGCTTCTTTATGGCCATAGCTCCTGCTGAAACATGGGCAGTGCGGAAAGCTTGCTGAAACTGATCCCATGTGACAGTGTCAACTGGGTAAGTGGCTATGAAATTCTCCCACCATGCTGCCGCGGGTCCGTCAAGCTGATGTGCGGCAAACTTCACTTTCTCACCATCCGTGCATCCTGCAGTGGTCAACTCCCTTCCTATCTTGCGGAGCCAATCGTCTGCTACTATCGGCTCGGTGCTACTGGAAAACACCGGCGGATTCAGCCTAAGGAAACGGGCTAAGTGGTCAACGGGTGGTGGTGGTGGTGGTGGGTTGTTGTTGTTGTTCTGCTGGTTCTGAACTAACATCTGCATCAATTGATTCTGCTGCTGGATCAACTGAGTGAGCTCCGGTGGAAATCCATTGTCATGTCTCGGAGGCATCTGAGGGTTTTAGAAAAGACGAGAATTAAGAATAGAGTGAGGTCTAAAGGGAAATCACTACCCCAATGCACATGAGAAAATGCACACAAAATCACTTCATTCAATCAAACAAGGGCTTACAAACGGTCTAACTATCGCAAAAGTGCTCGACTATAATGTTTACATGGGGAAATACTACTACTATCTGGTGGTCATCTAGAAATTTGAACCGGTGGAAGACTCCATGATATCTGCTCCAGCTTCATCTTCAAAGTCGGGTTCACTTGGATCCGAATCGGTGTCGTCGATGATGATGTAGTTGTCCGGACATGCGACGTACTTGTCTTCCTCCATGGATGCTAACTTCTCCTTGAGTTCTTCAATCTCCTACTTAAGATCGCCATTGTGTCTCGCTAGAGCTACGATCTCGTCCATGTAGTCCTTGCGTGTAGACTTCAGTTCTCCTTCTAGCTCGATGATCCTTGCCTTCGCATTCTTCAACTCTACCATATCATTGCACATCTAGTTCTCGTGGCGTCGAATGTGCTGGTTTAACTCCTAGATGAAAGATGCAATGGATCTATCCTTCTTGGTGCTGACTAACTCCCATTGTTCATCTCGGCGTCCGCAAATCTGGTAGATAGTGTCCTTGAGGTCTTCTTGGTAAACTTCTCCAATGCGTCCTATGGTAATATGAGCTGCCATGCTCTTTCCCAGACTCCAGGTTGGTGCATTGAAAACACTATCTATGGGCTTCGTGATTGGCGCGAATGTCCTTCCCGGAACATGAGCTTGAATCTTCCAGCGCTCCTCTTCAGGCAGAGTGGCGTTGAAGGTTCCCGTGAAGCTTGGTAATCCAATGTTCAGGTACTTGGTGACTTCCTTCAGGTGAAATCCAAATGGTGTGCCTTCATCCGGTTGAGCGTACTTAATCTTCGCGTTCGTCATCCTAAAAGAGTAGAAAAGATGAGGAGTTAGAAAATGAGAAGAGAATGGTGATCTATGGATTTAACTTAGCGGTCGTGTCCTACAGTCAGCGTGTGCTCTGATACCATCTCTGTCGCGACCCGACCCGAATGGATCAAGCGCTCTGTGCTCAGGTGTCATCCCTGGATCAGTAATGCTGACACCACACAGTGCATTGAAGGATTTATAGCAGAGTGGCAATCACACACTTATTACAAC
The DNA here is from genome assembly GCF_003073215.2 of Triticum urartu. Lineage (NCBI taxonomy): Eukaryota > Viridiplantae > Streptophyta > Magnoliopsida > Poales > Poaceae > Triticum > Triticum urartu. The sequence continues at coordinate 198,469,401 of NC_053027.1, read as the reverse complement.
GTTGTCTCAAAGAGAACTTATTACAATAAAAATGGCTTAAGGCCATCTAGTGTCGAAAACAACGGAAACGGAAGACTTGGAAGATAAATGGGTCCATCAACTCCAGCGGCATCACTGAGTATAGAACCACGACCTAAAAACACCTTACTCGTCGTCTGAAAAGTCTGCAACATGAGAAGTTGCAGCCCGAAAACGGGTCAGCACATGGAATATGCTGGCAATGTAACACATAGAGAGTAATGGAATGAAACAGCTATACTATATGCATTTATGGCTGGTGGAAAGCTCTATGGTTACAGTTTTGCGTAAAGCCAGTTTTTCCCTACTGCAAAGGAATAAATTTATTTAACTATCATGGTGGTTGTGAAACATTGAGAATGGTTGACAGCATTCTCAATCCCAATTAAGTATAATTAAAACCCAACAATATTAATTAGAGTAACATGTTGAGATTCACATGATATTCAAGTACTAGATACTCAAGTTGTCCATAACCGGGGACACGGCTAATCATCATTAGTTTGTACACTCTGCGAGGTTTGCGCACTTTTCCCCACAAGACTCGATCGCCTCTGTTTGGTTTCTCGCACTACAGGGTGTTTGAGAAGACGGATGACCGAGACACAGTCTTTCAGAAGCGCTAGCACCTTACATGTGGGTAGACCGTACACCTACTAACCCCTACATCTGCTAGTCTACCCGTAAGAGTTCGCACAACTTATCAACTATGCTAGAGCCCATAATGGCTTGTGGCTGCACACGGAAGTTTCTAGCATGAAAGATCTTATGATCCCTTTGAGCCTGGGTGGCGGTCCAAAAAAACAGGCAAGTCCTGATAGACATCAGGTGCCTCAATCCACCCAGATGTGTGTTTAAGTTGCCACCTTAGATAAACCATTAAAATTATCAACTCACATCTGTCATGGATATCACTCACCCAATCCACGTCTACTAGCATAGCATGGCATATAATAAGCAAACATAGAAGTAACTCCCAAAGGTTTCATATTAATACAGGTAATAGGTACTACCTCATCTACTTCCCATCCCACAATTTAATTAGATCCTAATCATGCAATGTGAGAGGATTGATCTAATGCAATAAAACATGGGTTGTAGAAAAGGTATGATCAAAGTGTTACTTGCCTTGCTGATGATCCGCGAGACCTAGGGAATCGAAGTAACAAGCGGCGCAATCCGGGTGATCTATCACAGACGAACAACAAGCATACAATAAGTACTCAACTAATGCACAGGTAAAACTCGAACAAAAGAACAAACCAGATAGTTCAACTTAAGAACTCCAGTTGCAAAGAAAGAACGAACCGAACAAAGAAACGGAAAACAAGCGGCGGAAGAAAAACAACTCGGTTCTAGCAAGTTGAAACTAGGTCAAATTTTACTGTAGCAAAAGCTTGTTCAAGTTGATTAGACAGAACAGCAGTTTCGAAACGAAACTCCAGGCGCTTGAATCACCTAATTCCGATAAACGAGCGAGAAGATAAACTAGAACGAAGATCGGATCTGAGATCGCGATCGCGGAAAAGACGCGGAATAAATCCGACGAGAAAAAAAACGAAGAACGGTTAAACGAACGGACGTTCGTTAACCTAGAAGAATCCGGTGATCACGTTCGTTAGGACGAATGGTCCGGCGAACGGTCCAAAGGCAACTAAATCGGAAAAGAAAACGAATCCGATCTAGGGTTTCGGAAAAGAAAACCGAACGAAAAACTGATCTAGAAAATGAAACGGTTTAGAAAAGAACCGGAAAGAAAATGAATCGGAAGAGAAGAAAAGAATCGGAACGATTAGAAGAAAATGATCCGAGGAAAAGAGACGTGGGGCAACCTCGGCGAGATTCCGGCGAGCGGGGCTCCGGCGGCGGCGTAGGGCGGCGGCGTGGGCAAGGTGCGGCGGCAGCTAAAGCGGCGGCGGTGGCGGCGGTGACACAGGGTGGCGGCTAAAGCGGCGGCGGCGGCGGTGACGCAGGGCGGCGGCGGCACTAGGGCGGCGGCGGCGCTGCTGCTTGAGGTGGAGAGAGGCTTGGGATTTGATGATTTAGAGGGGGGGTGTTGGGGTATTTATATTGGGGAGGGGAGGGATTACTTGGGGTAGGGGACAAGACATAGAATAGGAAAAAGAGTCCTAGAAGAAAAAGGAAAACGGAACAAAGGAAAAAAAACTAGCCTAGAATCCTAAAAGGATCCGGCTAAAGCAAGAGGCGAGGCGGCCTGGCTGGCTCCTGCGCCAGGCGCACGGCGCTCGCGCGCTGGAGCCGGCCGGCTGGGCCTTTGGCCCGGCTGGCCTGCGGGGAGTTTTTTTTTAAAAAAAAAAGTTCCGCGCAGAAAAACACAGAAAAGAAAATCTAAACGAGCTCCAAAATTTCTAAAGTAAATTTTTCCCCGACTCCTAAAAATGAGCCGAACAAAATGAACTTTTCTCCGGGCCTAAAATGCAATTTTCGAAAACGCGCATTTTTCCCTATCCAAATAAAATGCAAACAAAACTCCGGCAAAAGCAAAACTTGATCTATTTATTAAATCTTCATTTTTCCTAATTTTTGGGAAAGTCATATTATTCCCTCTCTCATATTTGATATCGGAAAAATTATCGAAGATGGAATAAATAAATCAAATGATCCTCTTTTCAAAATTTGAGAGAACTCAAATATGAAAATAACGAAATCTCCAAATCTCTCCGAGGGTCCTTGAGTTGCGTGAAATTTCTAGGATCAACCAAAATGCAAGAAAATATGATATGCATGATGATCTAGTGTATAACATTCCAAATTGAAAATTTGGGATGTTACAGAAGCCCTCCGTGATCGATGCCCCCTCCGGCGGAGCTTCGGAACAAGCCCCAATATGGGAACTCGTGGATACAGAAAGTTACGGCGGTGGAATTAGGGTTTTGGCTCCGTATCTGATCGTTTGGGGGTACGTAGGTATATATAGGAGGAAGGAGTACGTCGGTGGAGCAACAGGGGGCCCACAAGGGTGGAGGGCGCGCCTGGGGTAGGCAGGCGCGCCCCCCTACCTCATGGCCTCCTCTCTTGTGCCTTGACGTAGGGTCCAAGTCTCCCGGGTCTTGTTCGTTGAGAAAATCACGTTCCCTAAGGTTTCATTCCGTTTGGACTCCGTTTGATATTCCTTTTCTTCGAAACCCTAAAATAGGCACACAAAAAAACAGCAATTCTGGGCTGGGCCTCCGGTTAATAGGTTAGTCCCAAAAATAATATAAAAGTGGATAATAAATCCCAATAATGTCCTAAACAGTAGATAATATAGCATGGAGCAATCAAAAATTATAGATACGTTGGAGACGTATCAAGCATCCCCAAGCTTAATTCCTGCTCGTCCTCGAGTAGGTAAATGATAAAACAGAATTTTTGATGCGGAGTGCTACTTGGCATAATTTTAATGTAATTCTTCTTAATTGTGGTATGAATATTCAGATCCTAAAGATTCAAGACAAAAGTTCATATTGAAATAAAAATAATAATACTTCAAGCATACTAACTAAGCAATTATGTCTTCAAAATAGCATGGCCAAAGAAAGTTCATCCCTACAAAATCATATGGTTTAGTCATGTTTCATTTTCGTCACACAAGAATGCTCTCATCATGCACAACCCCGATGACAAGCCAAGCAATTGTTTCATACTTTAGTAATCTCAAACCTATAAACTTTCACGCAATATATGAGCGCGAGCCATGGACATAGCACTATGGGTGGAATAGAATATAATGAGGGGGTTATCTGGAGAAGACAAAAAAGGAGAAAGTCTCACATCAACGAGGCTAATCAATGGGCTATGGAGATGCCCACCGATTGATGTTAATGCAAGGAGTAGGGATTGCCATGCAACGGATGCACTAGAGCTATAAATGTATGAAAGCTCAACAAAAGAAACTAGTGGGTGTGCATCCAACTTGCTTGCTCACGAAGACCTAGGGCACTTGAGGAGGCCCATTGTTGGAATATACAAGCCAAGTTCTATAATGAAAAATTCCCACTAGTATATGAAAGACAAAACAAGAGACTCTCTAACATGAAGATTAAGGTGCTACTTTGAAGCACAAGTGTGGCAAAGGATAGTAACATTGTCCCTTCTCTCTTTTTCTCTCATTTTTTTGGGCCTTCTCTTTTTTTATGGCCTTTTCTTTTTCTTTTTTTATTCCTCACTTGGGACAATGCTCTAGAAAATGATGATCATCACACTTCTATCTATTTACAACTCGATACAAGAACAAAAGATGACACTATATGAATGCCTCCGGCGGTGTACCGGGATATGCAATGGACCAAGAGTGACATGTATGAAAGAGTTATGAACGGTGGCTTTGCCACGAATACTATGTCAACTACATGATCATGCTAAGCAATATGACAATAATGAATGTGTCATGATGAACGGAATGATGGAAAGTTGCATGGCAATATATCTCGGAATGGCTATGGAAATGCCATAATAGGTAGGTATGGTGGCTTTTTGAGGAAGATATAAGGAGGTTTATGTGTGAAAGAGCGTATCATATCATGGGGTTTGGATGCACCGGCGAAGTTTGCGCCAACTCTCAATGAGAGAAAGGGCAATGCACGGTACCGAAGAGGCTAGCAGGGATGGAAGGGTGAGAGTGCGTATAATCCATGGACTCAACATTAGTCATAAAGAACTCACATACTTATTGCAAAAATCTACAAGTCATCAAAAACCTCGGTACTACGCGCATGCTCCTAGGGGGATAGATTGGTAGGAAAAGACCATCGCTCGTCCCCGACCGCCACTCATAAGGAAGGCAATCAAATAACACCTCATGTTTCAAATTTGTTGCATAACGTTTACCATACGTGCATGCTATGGGACTTGCAAACTTCAACACAAGTATTTCTCAATTTCACAACTACTCAACTAGCACGACTTTGATATTATTACCTCCATATCTCACAACAATCATCAAGCATCAAACTTCTCTTAGTACTCACAACACTCTTAAGAAAATTTTAATAACTTTGAATACCTAGCATATTAGGATTTTAAGAAAATTACCATGCTATTAAGAGTCTAAAAATAATGTAAGTGAATCATGAGAGATCAATAGTTTCTATAAAACAAATCCACCACCGTGCTCTAAAAGATATAAGTGAAGTACTAGAGCAAAATTATATAACTCAAAAGATATAAGCGAAGCACATAGAGTATTCTAACAAATTCCAAATCATGTATGGCTCTCTCAAAAGGTGTGTACAGCAAGGATGATTGTGGTAAACTCACAAGCAAAGACTCAGATCATACAAGACGCTCCAAGCCAAACACATATCATGTGGCGAATAAAAATATAGCTCCAAGTAAAGTTGCCGATAGAAGTAGACGAAAGAGGGGATGCCTTCCGGGGCATCCCCAAGCTTTGGCTTTTAGGTGTCCTTAGATTATCTTGGGGGTGCCATGGGCATCCCCAAGCTTAGGCTCTTGCCGCTCCTTGTTCCATAATCCATCAAATCTTTACCCAAAACTTGAAAACTTCACAACACAAAACTTAAAGTAGAAAATCTCGTGAGCTCCGTTAGCGAAAGAAAAAAAAATACCACTTCAATGTACAGTAATGAACTCATTATTTATTTATATTGGTGTTATAACTACTTTATAAAAACTTCTCTATGGTTTATAAACTATTTTACTAGCCATAGATTCATCAAAATAAGCAAACAACACACAAAAAACAGAATCTGTCAAAAACAGAACAGTCTGTAGTAATCTGTATATAGCGCAAGATCTGGAACCCCAAAAATTCTAAAATAAATTTATGGATGTGAGTAATTTATCTATTAACCATCTGCAAAAAGAATTAACTAAATATCACTTTCCAAATAAAAATGGCAGCAGTTCTCGTGAGCTCTAAAGTTTCTGTTTTTTACAGCAAGTTCAACAAGACTTTCCCCAAGTCTTCCCAATGGTTCTACTTGGCACAAACACTAATTAAACACAAAAAACACAAACAAAAAAGAGGCTAGATAAATTACTTATTACTAAACATTAGAAAAAAGCAAGGAATAAAAATAAAATTGGGTTGCCTCCCAACAAGCGCTATCGTTTAACGCCCCTAGCTAGGCATAACAAGCAAGAATAGATCTAGGTATTAACATCTTTGGTAGGCAATCCATAAGTGGCTCTCATAATAGATTCATAAGGTAATTTAATTTTCTTTCTAGGAAAGTGTTCCATGCCTTTCCTTAATGGAAATTGGAATCTAATATTTCCTTCCTTCATATCAATAATTGCACCAATCTTTCTAAGGAAAGGTGTACCAAGAATAATAGTACATGAAGGATTGCAATCTATGTCAAGAACAATAAAATCTACGGGGACATAATTCCTATTTGCAACAATAAGAACATCATTAATTCTTCCCATAGGTTTCTTAATAGTGGAATCCGCAAGGTGCAAGTTTAGAGAGCAATCATCAAAATCACGGAAACCTAACAAATCACACAAAGTCTTTGGAATCGTGGAAACACTAGCACCAAAATCACATAAAGCATAGCATTCATGATCTTTAATTTTAATTTTAATAGTTGGTTCCCACTCATCATAAAGTTTTCTAGGGATAGAAACTTCCAGTTCAAGTTTTTCTTCATAAGATTGCATCAAGGCATCAACGATATGTTTAGTAAACGCTTTATTTTGACTATAAGTGTGAGGAGAATTTAGCACGGATTGCAACAAGGAAATACAATCAATCAAATAGCAATTTTCATAGTTAAATTCCTTGAAATCCATAATAGTGGGTTTAGCAACATTTAGGGTTTTAATTTCTTCAATCCCACTTTTATCAATTTTAGCATCAAGATCAATAAATTCCGAATTCTTGGAACGCATTCTAGGTAAAGGTGGATCCTATTCAGTCCCATCATTATCAAGATTCATATTGCAAAACAAAGATTTAATAGGGGACACATCAATAACTTTTAGATCTTCATCTTTATTTTCATAGGAACTAGAAGAACACGCTCTTATAAAGGCATCTTTCTTAGCACGCATCCTAGCGGTTCTTTCTTTGCACTCATCAATGGAAATTCTCATGGCTTTGAGAGACTCATTGATATCATGCTTAGGTGGAATAGATCTAAGTTTCAAAGAATCGACATCAAGAGAAATTCTATCAACGTTCCTAGCCAAATCATCAATCTTAAGCAATTTTTCTTCAATCATAGCATTAAAATTCTTTTGCAAAGTAATAAATTCTTTAATATTAGATTCAAAATCCGAGGGCATCTTATTATATTTTCCATAAGAATTGTTGTAGGAATTACCATAATTATTAGAGGGATTACTAGGATAAGGCCTAGGATTGAAATTTCCTCTATACGCATTGTTACCAAAATTGTTCCTACCAACAAAATTCACATCCATAGATTCATTATTATTCTCAATCAATGTAGACAAGGGCATATCATTAGGATCAGAAGAAACACTCTTATTAGCAAATAGTTTCATAAGTTCATCTATCTTTCCACTCAAAACATTAATTTCTTCTATCGCGTGCACCTTTTTATTAGTAGATCTTTCAGTATGCCATTGAGAATAATTAACCATAATATTATCTAGGAGTTTAGTAGCTTCTCCTAATGTGATTTCCATAAAAGTGCCTCCCGCGGCCGAATCTAAAAGATTTCTAGAAGCAAAATTCAATCTGGCATAAAAAATTTGTATAATCATCCACAAATTTAAACCATGAGTAGGGAAATTACATATCATTAATTTCATTCTCTCCCAAGATTGTGCAACATGTTCATGCTCAAGTTGCTTAAAATTCATAATATCGTTTCTAAGAGAGATGATCTTAGCGGGAGGAAAATACTTAGAGATAAAAGCATCTTTGCACTTGTTCCATGAATCAATACTATTTTTAGGCAAAGACGAAAACCAAGCTTTAGCACGATCTCTAAGAGAAAAAGGAAATAGCTTCAATTTAACAATATCATTAGCCACATCTTTCTTCTTTTGCATATCACACAAATCAACGAAGCTATTTAGATGGGTAGCGGCATCTTCACTAGGAAGGCCGGAAAATGGATCTTTCATGACAAGATTCAGCAAAGCAGTATTACGTTCACAAGATTCAGTATCGGTAAGAGGAGCAATCGAAGTGCTAATAAAATCATTGTTGTTGGTATTGGTGAAGTCACACAATTTAGTATTATCTTGAGCCATCATGACAAGCAAGCAAACTAACACACAAGCAAACAAAAAGCAAACGGGTAAAAAGAGGCAAAGAGATAAAGAGAGGGAGGATAGAGAGAGAGGGCAAATAAAACGGCAAGGGTGAAGTGGGGAGAGGAAAACGAGAGGCAAATGGCAAATAATGTAATCCGGGAGATAAGGGTATGTGATGGGTACTTGGTATGTTGACTTTTGCGAAGACCTCCCCGGCAACGGCGCCAAAAATCCTTCTTGCTACCTCTTGAGCACTGCGTTGGTTTTCCCCGAAGAGGAAGGGATGCTGCAGCAAAGTAGCGTAAGTATTTCCCTCAGTTTTTGAGAACCAAGGTATCAATCCAGTAGGAGGCTACGCGCGAGTCCCTCGTACTTGCACAAAACAAATAAATCATCGCAACCAACGCAAATAGGGGTTGTCAATCCCTATAAGGCCACTTACGAGAGTGAGATCTGATAGATATGATAAAGATAATATTTTTGGTATTTTTGTGATAAAGATGCAAAGTAAAATAAAGGCAAAGTAAATAGCAAAGGAAATAACTAAGTAGTAGGAGATTAATATGATAAAGATAGACATGGGGGCCATAGGTTTCACTAGTGTCTTCTCTCGAGAGCATAAGTATTCTACGGTGCGTGAACAAATTACTGTTGAGCAATTGACTGAATTGAGCATAGTTATGAGAATATCTAGGCATGATCATGTATATAGGCATCACGCCTGAGATAAGTAGACCGACTCCTGCCTGCATCTACTACTATTACTCCACTCATCGACCGCTATCCAACATGCATCTAGAGTATTAAGTTAAAAACAGAGTAACACCTTAAGCAAGATGACATGATGTAGAGGGATAAACTCATGCAATATGATGAAAACCCCATCTTGTTATCATCAATGGCAACAATACAATACGTGCCTTGTTGCCCCTACTGTGACTGGGAAAGGACACTGCAAGATTGAACCCAAAGCTAACCACTTCTCCCATTGCAAGAAAGATCAATCTAGTAGGCCAAACCAAACTGATAACTCGAAGAGACTTGCAAAGATAACCAATCATACATAAAAGAATTCAGAGAAGATTCAAATATTGTTCGTAGATAGACTTGATCATAAACCCACAATTCATCATTCTCAACAGACACACCACAAAAAGAAGATTACATCGAATAGATCTCCACAAGAGAGGGGGGAACATTGTATTGAGATCCAAAAAGAGAGAAGAAGCCATCTAGCTACTAACTATGGACCCGTAGGTCTGAGGTAAACTACTCACACTTCATCGGAGGGGCTATGGTGTTGATGTAGAAGCCCTCCGTGATCGATGCCCCCTCCGGCGGAGCTCCGGAACAGGCCCCAAGATGGGATCTCGTGGATACAGAAAGTTACAGCGGTGGAATTAGGGTTTTGGCTCCGTATCTGATCGTTTGGGGGTACGTAGGTATATATAGGAGGAAGGAGTACGTCGGTGGAGCAACAGGGGGCCCACGAGGGTGGAGGGCGTGCCTGGGGTAGGCAGGCGCGCCCCTACCTCGTGGCCTCCTCTCTTGTGCCTTGACGTAGGGTCCAAGTCTCCCGGGTCTTGTTCGTTGAGAAAATCATGTTCCCGAAGGTTTCATTCCGTTTGAACTCCGTTTGATATTCCTTTTCTTCAAAACCCTAAAGCAGGCAAAAAAACAGCAATTCTAGGATGGGCCTACGGTTAATAGGTTAGTCCCAAAAATAATATAAAAGTGGATAATAAAGCCCAATAATGTCCAAGACAGTAGATAATATAGCATGGAGCAATCAAAAATTATAGATACGTTGGAGACGTATCACAAGGCCCAACCTTGGTTTTACCATTTGCCTCACCACCACCTACTTTTCCCTTGGGAGTCGCTCTCCCGAGGGTCATCTTTATTTTAAGCCCCCCCCCCGGGCCAGTGCTTGTCTAAGTGTTGGTCCGAACCGAGTAGATTGCGGGGCCACCTCGGGGAAACTTGAGGTTTGGTTTTACTCGTAGGATGTCTCATCCGGTGTTTCCCTGAGAACAAGATATGTGCAGCTCCTATCGGGATGTCGGTGCATCGGGCGGTCTTGCTAGTCTTGTTTTACCATTACCGAAATGTCTTGTAACCGGGATTCCGAGTCTGATCGGGTCTTCCTGGGAGAAGGAATATCCTTCGTTGACCGTGAGAGCTTGTGATGGGCTAAGTTGGGTCACCCCTGCAGGGTTTTGAACTTTTGAAAGCCGTGCCCGCGGTTATGGGCAGATGGGAATTTGTTAATATCCGGTTGTAGAGAACATGACACTTAACTTAATTAAAATGAATCAACCACGTGTGTAGCCGTGATGGTCTCTTTTCGGTGGAGTCCGAGAAGAGAACACGGTCTCGTGTTATGCTTGAACGTAAGTAGTTTTAGGATCACTTCTTGATCATGATAGCTTATCGATCGTGCTTTGCTTCTCTTCTCGCTCTCATTTGCGTATGTTAGCCACCATATATGCTTAGTGCTTGCTGCAGCTCCACCTCACTACCTTTTCCTACCCATAAGCATAAATAGTCTTGATCGCAAGGGTGTGAGATTGCTGAGTCCCCATGGCTCACAGATTACTTCCAAAACCAGTTGCAGGTGCCGATGATGCCAGTGCAGATGACGCAACCCAGCTCAGATGGGAGCTCGATGAAGTGCTTGATCGTTGTTTTGTTTTGTTTCCTTTTAGATCAGTAGTGGAGCCCAGTCGGGACGATCGGGGATCTAGCATTTGGGGTTGTCTTTTCTTTTTATGTTGGTTCCGTAGTCGGACTTTGATTGTATTCTGGATGATGTAATGCTATATTTATGTATTGTGTGAAGTGGCGATTGTAAGCCAACTCTTTATCCCTTCTTATTCAGTACATGGGATGTGTAAAGATTACCCCTCTTGCGACATGCCTACTATGCGGTTATGCCTCTAAGTCGTGCTCCGACACGTGGGAGATATAGCTGCATCATGGGTGTTACAAGTTGGTAATCAGAGCCTTCCCCGACTTTGGAGCCCCCTGCTTGATCGAATCGTTGACGTTGTTGAGTCTAGAAAAATGTTTTGAGTCTTATAGGATTATATATATCGGAGAGTAGGATTCTTTTTACTCCTCAGTCCCTTCGTCGCTCTGGTGAAGCCTCCTGACGTAGAGTTTTGACTCTTCTCTCCTCAAATTTCACGATTTTTTTAGGATTACGTGGGTATCTTGGAATCGTGATGGTTTTGTGACGAGAACATTGTTCTTGGTGCCTCCTGACATTTAGGGGTTGTGGCAGTGTCCCGGGGAGTTGAGCTCCGAGGTGTTGTCGTCACAATTTTATTGTTGCAGTTCTGGAATACCTGAGTTCGCCGACATCAAAAATATCTTTTATGCAGTTGTTGGTGAGATAACCTCGACGCCACCCAGTACTGGGGCGGGAGTTCGGGAGTATTTCCATAACTCGTATAACGGATGCTTTTCGAAGGTTGAGGTACACGATTTCCGAAGGTTTCTTGGTTATGTGTTGAAGGATGGATATAGCTGGATGTAGGATTTGCTAGTTTTGGGTGAGATATTATGCTTCCCCTGTATTCCCAACACCTGATTGCATAACCAGAAAGTTTCGGGAGTTTATAAGTGGGAATTCAAGTAGCTCCTAAGATATCTTTCCGACAGATGCATGATATGAGATTGGGGTTCGACGTCTAGTGGTCCGCCTATCCACGGTTGGTTTTACAGTGGTCTCGTTGTGTCTTAAAGAGTCCTTGGCTATGCTGACTCGGGGACACTTCGTATGTCATGTGCACTGCCTTGTACATGATGGTGTTGTACGATCGAGCCCGTGTGGGCCCCACCATGAAAACTTCGGACGAAATCTCTATCATATGTTTGTTCCGGCTTATTTTGCAAGCCAATCCTTTGTTTTTGTTTTCAGTTGTGGTATTTGAGTTGCTTCAATGTCAAGTGTTGATTCCATACCTTTCCTAAGCGGTGTTCTCATATTTCTATCTGAATACTAATCTTTTCGATCATCGAGATTGTCATGTCAATCATTTTCAACCTTTGTGCTTCTCTTCAAGTGGATCCAATCATTTCTACATTCGCGAGATGAATTATCAGTTCTTTGCAATGGTGTTTGCTTCATCCGTACCAAGTTGCCTTTTTTCCCGCCCTCCCACCCTTTTTCTTTGAGGACTTGGATTTCTTAATCAAGTATCCATCTTATTGACGTGAAGTCTCTCCATTCTTTTCCGTCAATATTCTTATCCGTTGATTCTCGTGAAGATGCTCTACAAGTTCATCATTCTTCATTCTTTTCTTCTCCGGTGGATTCAATTCAAGCTTTGGTTTTGAGCATAGTCCTTTCATTTTTCCCAATGCTTTTCTTATGCGGGTGCACCTCATAATCATTCCCCGCTTGCTATTCAATTGTTCCGGAGTGCTAAAGATATATCAAAGATTCGTGTTTCCACTCTGCATTCATTCAAGCTCTTTCGAGGTTGTAATCTCATTCAAGCCATTTAATTCAACCGGCGCAATCTATCTTTTAAATCATCAACGGTGTTTATCTTGAGTGGGCCCTAACCCACAGGTCTTTCCCAAGATCTTACCTGACTCTTCTAATTTTTCCGGAGTTATTCTCAGATTACTCTCCAAGTTCGATGTAAGTATGAATTATCATCAGTCAGATGGTTTCTCCAAGATCTTATAATTCTTTTCATCGTTGGTTCAACCTTTCTAATTTTGTTTTCCGGAGTGCCTCAACAATTCATGGTGGTGTTTCTCATCGTCATTCTCAACATTTGAAGACTGAAGAAGAGTTTCTCTCAAATCTTGGCCCGTGCTCTCAAGATTCATGGTTCTAGCTTCATGCCATCCTCTCATAGTTGTTTTCGATTGTGAGAATTCTTTTCACCCATCTGGAGCAATTCAGGAGTCTTTTCAGTTTGATTCTCTGAAGGCCATCATTTCAGATTTATTCATTCTCAGTTTTCAGCTCTCATTCTCTAAATCATATCGGTGCATCATTCAAGTATTATCTAATCAGCTCGTGATCTCTTCATTCTCTTGTATCTAAATTTCCCCAAGTATCTTTGTTCGTTTTCAAATTCTTACCGGTGATTCATCCCCTTACTTCATTCGTTTTTTAATTCTTACAGTGGTTCGTTCAAGATTTCTCTTCCTTCTTTATCATATTAATTTATCCATTGTCTCAATCCTACCGGTGGTTCGTTGAAGATTTTCTAAAGTTTGCGCCATACCTATCTTAATCCTTTCTACGAGAATAAGTAGTATGCCAAATCCATTGTGGGTCAGCAATTTAATTGGTGAATGATACGCATAACATAATTCTTATTATTGTTTCATCCAAGTGATTAATTCCTTATTCCGGAGATTCATCAAAATTCTTGATTTCATTTGTTTCATCTTCTCTTTTTTCCGGAGTTCCAAGTTTCCACTTTATCTCATCGCGAAGCTCCATCTAAATCATCGCAAGGCTTCACCTTGTGTTTTCAACTTCTCTTTCCTTCCGTTTGATCATCCTTTTTTGCCGGAGTTCTTCATGGAGGCTCTACATGATGGTTCATAAAGGATTTAATTCCTTCTCGAAGTTTTCATCGAGATTCTTTTCAGAGGAGTTCAAGTATTCTTCTTATTGCATTCCGAAGTGCAATTCTTTATACCTTATCTTTTGAGGTGGTGTTATGTCATTCTTGACAATTTCCCTTCATGTTTCATGATTCTCAAGTTATCAAGTATGAGATAGTTTAAACCCATCAATTTCTTCGAGCATGAGCTCTTCTCAATCCATCATTCTCTTCATGGAATTATCTTGTGTCATGTTTCACCTAAAGCCTTCCCTAAGGATTGTTGCTACTTATGGCGCTCATAAATGACCCAAGTTCTTCAGTTACCCTCCCAGTGAATTAAGTTCCTCGTATCCTTGTTCATATCAATCCAAATCCATTGTTTCCGTTAGTGGCAGAATTTCACCTCATAATTTTGAGATGTCTTCCATAAGCCCACATCAAGCTTATCCTTTCGTTGTTGATAATCCAACAACTCCGTTCCAGCATTTGTTGTAAGCGTGCTCTCCCAAGATCTTGTTTTTTCCTCCGTTCATTCCATTCCATTCTTTCATTTCTTCCGGAGGCATTGTGATGTTGCTCTTTTCTCTCATAATCTCAAGTTGTGAGGATCGTGTTCTTTTCATGCTTATCCATTTAATCGGAGTGTTGTGTCCTCTGCTCAAGTTCTTTTCATCTTATCAAGTCTTGCATCTCTTTTCAACCGGAGTGTTGTCTGAATTTGTTCTTCCTTATTCCTTTTTCCTAACAGAGTGTTTTCAACTTTGTTCATCTTCTTGGCATTCTTCCTTTCTATTTGTTCAACCTCTCGAGGTTCTTTTGTTTCACTCGTTTGTCAAAGAAGCAACTTAGTTTTACCTCTTCTCTCCTCTTCTGTTTCCCTCCGGTGCCATCCTAGATCTCGGGACGAGATCCTCTCGTAGTGGTGGAGTGTTGTAACGCCCCGAGATCGTTGCGCCAGGTGTCTTCCATTTATTCCCTGTCTTTGCCATGTCATTTGCTTGCGTGTTGCATCTTGCCATGTCATCATGTGCATTGCATCATCATGTTTTCAAAACTTGCATTCGTCCGGGTTCCCCCAGTTCCGTCCGTTGTCCGTTCTGAGCCCAGACACACTTGCACGCGCCTGAGGCACCTCCGAAATATTATTTTATAAGTGGTAGGAAAATGTTCTCGGAATGGGTGGAAGTTGGCATGCGGTGTTGTTATGTTGTCAGTAGGCCGCCTGTCAATTTTCGTCGTATTCGGAGCTCGTTTGATAGCCCAACAGTTAAACATATAGCGGCAATATAGCCGGTCTTTTCGTTGGACGTTTTCGGTCTCCGAAAACCTTGCCGGACTGCACTTCTCTTCTCTCCTCTCAGTCCATGGCCCACTACACAACCCACTAGCCCACCTCTGCTACCCCTCTCCGTTTTGGACCGCCACATGGCGATCGAACGGTCCGAAAACGGACTAAAACCCCCCTAAACCCCCTCTCCTAGCCCCTGCCTATAAATGGACGACCTCCCCTTCCATTTCTGTCAAAACCCTAGCCTCCATCGTTTTCCGCGCTGCCCCAACCACCAGCCGCCAGCCTCCTCCGACCTTCCCCTCGGATCCGCCGCCGGCCACCTCGTCCCTGCCACTTGGCGCGTAGCCATTGGCTGCGCGGCCACCCCGCACCGCCCGTGGCCAACCAGATGAGACCACGTCGCCCCTCCAGTGCCCTCATCCACCGCGGCCCGCTCTGGCCCGTGTGGGGCCCGCCC
Organism: Triticum urartu; assembly: GCF_003073215.2. Lineage (NCBI taxonomy): Eukaryota > Viridiplantae > Streptophyta > Magnoliopsida > Poales > Poaceae > Triticum > Triticum urartu. The sequence continues at coordinate 198,453,854 of NC_053027.1, read as the reverse complement.
GAGCCCATCCGGGGCCCGAGCACCGCCCACGCTTCCGTCACGTCTCCTTGCTCCAGCCCCGTCGCCTGAGAGCCCCGACCTCGCCTCCGCGCCTCTCCGCACCTTCTCACCGGAGTACATCGCCAGGTCGCCGTCAGCGTCATTGCTTTGCCTCATTTCCCCTCTTCTTCCCTGGCCTCACGAGCTCCCTGATCCCTTTTTGTCTCCAGGAGCTCGCCGCAGGAGTCCTCGTCGTCGCTGGCGCTCGTCCCGGCCGTCCCTGCAACGGATTCGGCGAGCCGCCGCCCGGATCCGCTTCCTCCATCCGTCTGTGACCTTATCTCCGGCCGTCCCGCGCCTTGGACCTCGCCTGAGTCACGCCAAAACCCCGCCTCGTCCTGCCTCGTTCGTGCCGCCGCCGCTCTCCATTTCGTTCGGGAGATCCCCAATCCGTATCCAGGCGTTGACCGTGGCCCCCGCCCGCGGGGGCCACGCCTTCCCCGCGGCCCAGCCAAGGCCCAGCGCCCTGCCGGACTCCCTCCTCCACCGTCCGGCCCAAGGCCCAATGTGAGCACCAAATCCAGCCCTCCTCTCTGTTGGGCCAGACGGATTCGGCCCATTACATTTTTTTCAGTTCTGGAGGGTTTTCCCTATTTATCCAGAGATGTTAGTTTTACAGAAAAGACCCTCATGTTCATACATTTAATATCTCACAAACTATGCATCACATGTAAAAACTTTATATATGAAAGTTGCTTAGAATTTTGTCTAGTTTAATAATTTCCAAACTTTCAATCATGTTTTACATGTTTAAAATGATGTTTGCTTTAATTTGCTTAAATAACATGCTAAAATGATTTAATTCATAACTAATTAACCGTAGCTTGGATTTAAATAATCTTTATATGTAAATGGGGTCGAAAAATGCCTAGTTTATCATGGTGTACTTACTTTGCATGTTTAACAACTCTAAAATTTGGTTTAGGGCAAAACAGTACCAAACCTAAAATATGCGTATGGGGATTTACCGGAATTGTTGTTCGTTGTTTCCGGCCTCATTTAAACTTGCCTAGATAGGTAGTTTTGTTGTGCTTCACCCCTTGTCTTGTTAATCAACATTTAATATTGTTGGGTACATAAACGAGATCGAACTAAATAACTTGAATGTTGTGTTCCGTCAATATGCAACTCGTTGCATATTGAGCTCCACTTAACTTGTAGTGTTGTTTGTGCACTTTGCCATGCCATGCTTCATTAAACCGGACATGCATCATACTTGGTTGTGCATCATGCCATGTTTATGTGATGGTTGTTTACTATGTTGTTTGCTTCTTTCCGGTGTTGCTTCTTCGGGTTGGTTTCATTAACATCGCGTTTGTGAGGATTCGTTCGACTACGTCCGTTTGTCTTCTCCATGGACTCGTTCTTCTTCCTTGCGGGATCTCAGTCAAGATGACCATACCCTCGAAATCACTTCTGTCTTTTCTTGCTAGTTGCTCGCTCTTTTTGCTATGCCGCGATACCTACCACTTGCTATATCATGCCTCCCATTTTGCCATGTCAAGCCTCTAACCCACCTTTCCTAGCAAACCGTTGTCTGGCTAAGTTACCGCTTTTCTCAGCCCCTGTTATAGCGTTGTTAGTTGCAGGTAAAGATGAAGTTTGTTCCATATTTTGGAACATGGATATGTTGGGATATCACAATATCTCTTATTTTTATTAATGCATCGATATACTTGGTAAAGGGTGGAAGGTTCGGCCTTATGCCTGGTGTTTTGTTCCACTCTTGCCGCCCTAGTTTCCATCATACCGGTGTTATGTTCCTTGATTTTCCGTTCCTTACACGGTTGGGTGTTATGGGGACCCCTTGACAGTTCACTTTGAATAAAACTCCTCCAGCAAGGCTCAACCTTGGTTTTACCATTTGCCTCACCACCACCTACGTTTTCCTTGGGAGTCGCTCTCCCGAGGGTCATCTTTATTTTAAGCCCCCCCCCGCGGGCCAGTGCTTGTCTAAGTGTTGGTCCGAACCGAGTAGACTGCGGGGCCACCTCGGGGAAACTTGAGGTTTGGTTTTACTCGTAGGATGTCTCATCCGGTGTTTCCTTGAGAACGAGATATGTGTAGCTCCTATCGGGATGTCGGCGCATCGGGCGGTCTTGCTGGTCTTGTTTTACCATTGCCAAAATGTCTTGTAACCGGGATTCTGAGTCTGATCGGGTCTTCCTGGGAGAAGGAATATCCTTCGTTGACCGTGAGAGCTTGTGATGGGCTAAGTTGGGACACCCGTGCAGGGTTTTGAACTTTCGAAAGCCGTGTCCGCGGTTATGGGCAGATGGGAATTTGTTAATATCCGGTTGTAGAGAACATGACACTTAACTTAATTAAAATGAATCAACCACGTGTGTAGCCGTGATGGTCTCTTTTCGGTGGAGTCCGAGAAGAGAACACGGTCTCGTGTTATGCTTGAACGTAAGTAGTTTCAGGATCACTTCTTCATCATGATAGCTTATCGATCGTGCTTTGCTTCTCTTCTCGCTCTCATTTGCGTATGTTAGCCACCATATATGCTTAGTGCTTGCTGCAGCTCCACCTCGCTACCTTTTCCTACCCATAAGCATAAATAGTCTTGATCGCGAGGGTGTGAGATTGCTGAGTCCCCATGGCTCACAGATTACTTCCAAAACCAGTTGCAGGTGCCAATGATGCGAGTGCAGATGACGCAACCCAGCTCAGATGGGAGCTCGATGAAGTGCTTGATCGTTGTTTTGTTTTGTTTCCTTTTAGATCAGTAGTGGAGCCCAGTCGGGACGATCGGGGATCTAGCATTTGGGGTTGTCTTTTCTTTTTATGTTGGTTCCGTAGTCGGACCTTGATTGTATTCTGGATGATGTAATGCTATATTTATGTATTGTGTGAAGTGGCGATTGTAAGCCAACTCTTTATCCCTTCTTATTCAGTACATGGGATGTGTAAAGATTACCCCTCTTGCGACATGCCTACTATGCGGTTATGCCTCTAAGTCGTGCTCCGACACGTGGGAGATATAGCCGCATCGTGAGTGTTACAATCACCGCGGCGATGATTCCCCTACCGATGGCACTCCAGCGTCACCGAGAGAGAGGAGAAGAGGTTCTCCCCCTTGTGCTTCCTCCTCCATGGCCTCCCCCCTGGATGGGGAGAGGTTCTCCCTCTGGTCCTTGGCCTTCATGACGATGATGGCCCCTTCGGGATCCTCCTTCATGCCCTCCGGTGATGATGGCCCCCTCCGGCAGGGTGCCAGAGAGGGCCTAGATTGATTTCTCGTGGCTACAGAGGCTTGCGACGGCGGATTTTCCGAACTAGGTTCTTTTCTGGGGGTTTCTGTAATTATAGGAATTTTTTACGTCGGTTTCACGTCAGGGGGGTCTCCGAGTCGTCCACGAGATTGGGGCCCATGCCCAGGGGGTGGGGCGCGCCCCCCACCCTCGTGGATGGCTCGGGACTCTTCTGGCCCAACTCTTTTACTCCGAGGGCTTCTTTTGGTCCATAAAAAATTATCAAAAATTAGCATGTCAATTGGACTCCGTTTGGTATTCCTTTTCTGCAATACTCAAAAACAAGGGAAAAACAGAAACTGGCACTGGGCTCTAGGTTAATAGGTTAGTCCAAAAAATTATATAAAATAGCATATAAAACATCTAAGATGGATAATATAATAGCATGAATACTTTATAAATTATAAATACGTTGGAGACGTATCAAGCCTCGAGGGGCCCACTACCAACCAGGGCGCGCGAGAGGGGGGTGGCGCATCCTAGTGCCTAGTGGGTCTTTGATCCAATATTTTTTCCAAAATAAATCTCCAAAAAGTTTGGTCCAATTCCGAGAACTTTTATTTCTGCACAAAAACAACACCATGCCAGTTGTGCTGAAAACAACGCCAGTCCGAATTAGTTTCATTCAAATCATGCAAATTAGAGTCCAAAACAAAAGCAAACATGTTTGGAAAAGTAGATACGACGGAGACGTATCAGACGCCGCGGCACGGCGCGTTGTTGCCTGCTCAGGCTCGTTCATGGCTCGGCCTCGCCGGTTCCCCTCCCCCCCCCCCGGCGAGGCCGAGCACTAAAGCCGCAGTGCACTTGCTTGATAGCGTGGTGCGGTTATTCTCTTCCTCCCGAACAACCGCACCCCCAACACCTTTAAGATAGATAGTGGGGTCATGGATGTGACGAACTCGCCCCCGCATGGGACGAGGCGACACGCCCAATCGTCAGCTGATCTGGCTCGTTTCTGGCTTGGCCTCGTGCTAACGGGCAGTGTGCTTGCTTGACAGGAGCGGTGCGGTTCATTTTCTACTCCATCCCATCATGCAAACGCTAGAACTAAAAAACATGAAATCAAAAATAAAAAGATTACAGCGAAAAAAGGAAGTCAGCCAAAAGGGAGGACTGCAGTCCAGTTATACTCCCTCCGTCTCAAAATTCTTGTCTTACATTTGTCCAAATATGGATGTATTTAGTTACGTTTTAGGTGTTAGATACATTAGTATCTGTCTAGAAAAATTTAAGAAAAGAATTTTAGGACGGATGCAGTATATAGAAATGTAGTGTAGTTCAAAAAAACACGGAATGTAGTGCCATTATGCAAGATTTTTTGCCGATAAAATAAGATAAATAAAAGGAGATGGCCAACAGAACTGATGCATGCGGAACACACATTGAAAAAAAAGATAAATAAAACAGACGCTACACATGCCATAATTGTAGCCTTCATACAAATTATTTGCAAACATGATACCAATGGATGGGCCCGCTTGCTCTCCCGAACGCGTAGCCTTACCAACGATGATGGTGCGGGCGAGCTTTCTCCACCACCAAAGAAAAAGAAACGCACGTCAGGATTCGATGCCGATCACTCTCCTAGGCGGCAACCTCTCTTTCCTTGGCCACGCACGACTCACGGATCGAAAGCGGGAGCTAGAAGGAGCGTACGTGTTTCCATCGGTGGTGCTCCCAGATATTTCGACGATCGTGAAGAAGAAGAATTGAGACGGAAGAGACCTCATGATCGGGATGTGAGAGAAAACGACGGTGCACGGGACGCTGGACCATTCAGATCTTGCTGCCGTCAGCTGCGGCACCCCAGTACAGAATTTTGCTCTCAAGGCAATAATTGAATTGCACAACAAAGACTTGGAGTGGGCCAGCGGTGCTACCACCACGTCGTAACAAAGGTGCATCTTGCATCCGGAACCAGGCACAGCCTCAAATGGACAATCCGACATGTGAACACTCTGCTCCTTGCGATTTGCTGCTGCTGCCGCGACACGTTCACACATACACTGATCTTTTTTTTTCTTAGAGCTGACGTACACTGTCGTTGCATCTTGAACATTCGCCTGGGCCGGACGGGCGTATCAAAAATGTAGATTAAGCGCATCTACAACGACACGTCACTAACATGAGCTTCTATACATCTGCGGACGCATCCGGCACGTTCATGGATAGCGTCCAGTCACCTCTTAAATGCACGTTCACAGCCGTGTCTCCCATATGCAACCTTCAATTCCGTGCAATGCCTGAAACATGAAAAACAAAATGTAGATCAACATATACATAGCATTCACATAGGACCGTGCATAGCAAGTTCGACATAAATGAGTTGAATAGACAAGTTCGTTATAACTTATAAAGCAAAAGATGATAGCAAACTACATACTTAGCAAACTACATACTTGATATGGAGGGGATGTCGGGTACCACCGCTTCCTCGCCGGACCCTTCCCCTTAGGGTCTCAATAGCGGCAGAAGTCCTCAGCATAGGCGTCCACGACCGGTGGGTGGTCGTCATCGTCTATGGTGTTGCCGTCGTCGGACGAGGGCGAGGAGGAAATGCCGGCGAGACGTCAGACGACACGTGACAGCTCCTTGGTGAGGCGCTTTGCTCTCGTCGTGTCCATGACCTTTAGATGGGTGAGCCACTAGAACTCCTCGATGGCCAGTTGTGTTGCCTTTGTAGTTCTCTGGCAGCGGGCGTCTGTCCACTTCATGGAGAGCCTGTCCTCCGAGTCTAAGGGCACCCGGTCGGCTGTGGTCCGGCAGGACCCGCATCTGGAATGACTAGATCCGGCCTCCATCGCCCTCAGCCAAGCGCGACGAGCCGCCTTGCCTCTGATTTTGGGAGGCGCTGACAACGCAGGCTAGCAAGCACCGCTGAGCCGGAGGAGCATATCCCAGAGGGGACGACTGCAGAGTTCGAGTAGGCGGAGGGGACGACCGCGGAGCATGACAAGCCGGTGCCAAGCAAGACGAGCCGGCACGGTCGACCATGAAGTTTGACCACCTGGGATCACGCGGAGCTCGAGCTCCCGTACCCGTCCCCGTCCAGCCGCAATCGACATAGGGCAATGCGGAGCAAGCTCCTTGTCGTCCGGGGCTTCATTACGAAGTCCTTCAAGAACCTGTCCCATTCGACGGAGCCGAATTCGCTGCTGGAGCTGGACATGATGGAGGGAAGGGGAGGGAGCGGGAAGGGAAAAAGACAGGGAGTCCAAATGGACGGTCGAGAGAATGCGTACTTTGTCTAGGGTTTGGTCCAGGATTGGATATTTGTGAGGACGGGGTGGGCTGGCATGTGCACGCATCTGGACACATCTGAACCGTCTCATTCGCCTCACATACTGACTGTGGTTGGGAGAGGGCCAGAAAACACACATACACATAGGATCCGTCATGTCATTTTTAGGACCGAGCAATGATCAGACCGTCCTCCGGGGACATAGATGGGTTTGAAGGGGGCGGATGTTTATAGATGCTCTAACGTGCCACCGTGGTCTCCGTGAAACATAATCCTGTCAAAAATCATCTTCCCTTCTGACGAGTTGTTTTTCTTTTTGATTGATTTTTTTAGGAATTTTTCTTTTTGATTGATGAGTTGGCCCTTCTGACGAGCTAACAAACGTCGGAGAGGTCGGCGATAATTGCGGGAATCTTGAGCTACGCTACATCGTATTATTAGGCCAAGATATTTCTTTCTGTTCAGGGTCCTTGGACTTTGCTAGATCCGTGTCCCAATCGCTATGGATCCTCTGCCTTCTTGCGACAACGGTTCAAGCCGAGCGACATCTGCTATTTCTCGTTTTTTAAATTATTCCTATTAATCTTGTGCTACTGTTTTCTTTTCAAACCGTCGTTATCGGTACTACTACCTTTTTCTTTGCTTGAGTCGCTGTTAGTGCACGGCAACCTAACGTTGTCATCATGTTATGTGGACAGGCAATGTTAAATGCAGATTTTTGTTCGTAAAGGGTCATTAGATGCACTATATCTAATGACATTAAATAGATGTTTAGATATAGTAATCCTAATATAGTGTTACTATCTAAAATAACTCTCATTTAATATATTTTGCGTGAGAATAGTTAGTACTACGAGATGTTTTAAATTTGAGGCTAAGATCTACTATGTCTAGGTTACGATATGATTGCTTTCTCTTTCCTAATAATTAAATAGAGTGTCACATCAAATGTTTACCTATGAAATAGTGCTAAATATAAGCATTGAGAGTGTCGTTAGGTCAAAACTCAAAACATATGGTTAGAGAATTTCAGAGCCAACAAATGGTATTGGCTCTCGAAGGCAAAACGAAAATGACCTTGGAACACAAGAATAAATTGGTGATGGTGAGCTAGATGTCACAACAATTTTGAACTCTTGCTCGTCGCCTCTCAATGAATCATAGATTTTTTTTTATCTCAGACTTTTAGCATCTCAAAACAAACACACTTTCTACCATCGCATCATTTTTGCATGAATTTGACGGCATTCGCGTTGTGTGCCCGTAGGAATGAACACCCCGTGGCTTTTTTTCTTGTCCGCTCCAACCCACCCGTGTTATCCATCGTTGTTCCTCTTGCACTCCACCGCCAATGTTGCAGCAGTCTAGTCTCCTCCCCCACACCCGCCAGCTGTAAGAAGCTACCCTTCGGTAGCCTCCCTCCTCCTTCGCAGGGACCCAGCGCAGCACGCCCCCGCCGACGGTCTAGGCAACAGTGGACGCCCCCAAGGACAATGAAGCGAGCGACGAAATGCGGGTGTTGTACTTCCCAATTGAGGCCGCATGAGTGTCTCCGTCTAAGGGCGGCGCCATGGCTTTTCCTCCTCCACTGATCCGACTGCCTTGCCTCACCCACGGCGGACTAACCTAACAATGGTTGCATCCTAGTAAGTCGGTTGCATCGTGGGGGTTCACCATCGGCCTCGTCAAGCATGGCTGCAGGTACCCTCTTTCCTCACCCAACGGCCATTCCCCTTCTTCTCCCCATTTTTTCTTCCTACTCTGTCTAAATCTATGCACGTGCACAGGCTGGTCCTATTGGGCGGCAAGGGCACCCTTGCCGAGCCGACGGAGGAGGCGCTGCAGGGCCAGAGGGGTGGCGGCAGTCATGGTGGTGGGGTTTGACTTCGCGGCCTGTGATGTAACGGCCATCGGTGCTATGATCGAGTTGGTGTGGCGCTGCTTCGGGGGCTATGACCTAGACTCTCTAGTCAACTACTGCTTCCTACAAGGATATGGATCCATTCTGCTAGTGCTAACCTTGCAGAGAAAGCTGCACAAATCATGCTTTGTTAAGATTGAAATGTGAGTGATGTTTTGCTGCTTAGAGGAGAAGATGATTATACAGAGAATTATGGCATTTTTTTGGTATTGTAATCACCATTGATAACGATAAAACATGGGCAAACTATTCACATACATGTCTATGCCATTTTCCCACACATGGAAACTTCATGTTTTTGTGTTTATACAATACGATTGTTCAATTGGCAATGTCATATATCACCTATAGATTGTAATGCATGTTGTTGCGATCGCAAATTATGTTTTTGCCTTGGGAAAACAACCCATACTAAATACTCAAGTTAGCTCATAGCATGATAAATTTTTGTCCATGGCTAATTTTTTTTAAAAATTCTCTATGGCAAATTATCTCATGATTTGCTGTTTTTGGTTTCTTTACCAAAAATAATTTCGCCCTGCTTTATAAATAAAGCAACCACCGAGCACAAAGTTATCAAGGTACCAACCAAACAAACACACACGCACACACAAAGCCACCGCAGGCAGGTCCGACGAACACACACACGAACGAAACCCAGGTTCAGCTGTGGGCACAGCACAACAAGTCCAACACCAGCGCACGACATACACAACAAAAACAATGGCGGTGGCGTGGTGGAGAAGATCTAATCTGGCTCCGGTGGTGGTGGGGGAAGCAGTGGAGCCATCCGGAGAGCCATCGAGCGAAGCTGGGGATGATGGAGGTGATGTCGTCGCTCTCCCGGGGGCGGCTAAGTGGCCGCCAAAGCTGCAAGTAACGAGACCATTTGAACAAAACGTTAGTAGCATGACGAAGAGGAATGCGCTGAATCACAACTTATTCCTAACAGTCCACAGCGTCCAGGTTAGCACCCCGATGATCAGCCACCTAATGTGGCGAACTGAGGAGGCTAACGCCTGGAGTTCCGCGAAGAGAGCGCGGAAGTTGTTGTGGTCCCAGCTTCCACCCACTATTTCGCGGAAACAGCTCCATAGGAACTGCGCAGACACACAGGTGAAGAAGATATGGTTCGAATCCTCTTCAGGCCCGCAGAGCGGGCACCGCCCATCACCTGGGCCGTTGCGTTTCAGGACCTCCACGTCGGATGGGAGGCGGCCGTGAATCCATTGCCACAAGAATATCTTAATCTTCAAGGGGAGCCGGATCTCCCAGATGGTGGTGAGCGCCTCATGACCCAGCGAGGGTGCGATGGCTTGGTATAGAGATTTAGTGGAGAATTGCCCAGATGGCTCTAGACGCCACCTGGAACGGTCATCTCCTAACTCAAGATCAGGCTCGTGTAGCGCGATGCAATCCAACAGCTCATGCCAATCAGTGTTCTCAGCTGGCCCAAACGCTCTCCGGAACGTGAGTTGCCCTAAGTCAATAAGGGCCATCGCGACAGAGATCCACGGGTCAACCGTGATGGAGAACAGGTCAGGAAAACGGGCTGCGAGGGGCAAGTCCCCAACCCATCTGTCGATCCAGAACATCGTGGTGGTGCCCGATCCAACCGCGATCGAGGTGCCAATAGGAAGGATAGGTAGGAGTTGAATGATGGATTTCCAGAACTGGGAGCCTCCGCACCGCTGGCAGAAGGCGAGAGGCTGGTCACGGAGATATTTCTGTTGAATGAGGCGAAGCCACAAGCCATCCTCTCCGTTGGCAATCCGCCACAACCACCGCGTCAGGAGGGCTATGTTCATGCGTTTGGAGGACATGATCCCGAGACCACCCTGGTCGCTCAGTTTACAGATCTCCGACCAGCGAACCATGTGGTATTTCTACTTATCGCCCTCGCCGGCCCAGAAGAAGCGCCCCTGAACTGTGGCAATCTCATGATGCAGAGTCTCAGGGAGGGTGTAGAAGCTCATGATGAATAAGAGCGGGCTAGCAAGGGACGAGTTGATAAGCACTATCCGGGCCGCCTTCGAGAGCCATCGGCCCTGCCAGGGCTCGATGCGGTGTTCAAGCTTCCCAACCGTCGGGCGAAGCTTAGCCACTGTGAGCCTCGAATCACTAATGGGGATCCCAAGATAAGTCGTGGGGAAACACCCAAGCCGGCAATTGAGCCGATCTGCGATGATCTGCCGTTCTTCTTGGGAGTATCCCAAGACCATTACCGCACTCTTATCGAAGTTGATCCTGAGGCCAGACATCTGCTAGAAGCACAGCAGGAGGAACTTCAAGTTCATGATGTCGCTCGTCGAGCCTTCCACCATGATAATGGTATCATCCGCATATTGGAGGAGGGAGATCCCGTCCCCCCCCAACTAGATTCGGGACTATGCCCTTAATGTGGCCCGCAACCTTGGCTTTATCTAAGATGGTTGCGACAGCATCGACAACCATGTTGAAGAGGAACGGTGAGAAGGGGTCGCCCTGGCCCACCCCATAGGATGTGGGGAAGAATGGGCCAACCTCGCCATCAATGTTCACTGCGGTCCGGCTCGAGGATACCATTTTCATCACCCGGGAGACCCACCTGTCGTCGAAGCCCTTCCGCAGCAAGCATTCCCGAAGGAAGGGCCAACTGACCGTGTCATAGGCCTTGTGGAACTCAAGTTTCAGGAAGACTGCCTTGAGGTGTTTGGAGTGAACCTCATGGAGTGCTTCGTGAAAAACCAGAACTCTGTCAAGGATATACCGACCCTGGATAAATGCCGACTGATCAAGGTGAGTGATCTGGTCGGCAATGGGGGCCACCCTAATGGCGTACACCTTCGCGAGGATGCGAAAGATGACATTAATCACCGTAATCGGCTGAAACTGGCAAATATCCAAAGCCCCGTTTACTTTGGGGATGAGGGTGATTATCCCAAAATTCAGCCTAGTGAGGTCAATGGATCCTACAAATAATTCCTCAAACAGGGCCATCACCTCCAGTTTTATTACCTCCCAGAAGGTCTGGAAGAACTTCACTGGGAGGCCATCCGGACCAGGGGCCGAAGAAGGGTTCATACCCTTAATTGCCGCCCACACCTCGGCCTCAGAGAACAGGCCGTAAGGGCCGTGTTGTCAGCATGGGAGACACAGCTGTGGACCAGCCAAATGTCTTGCGCCAGGGCAAGACCTCCCCGAGGGGAGGCAGAGAATAGGTCTCTATAAAAGCCATCTACATGGGCCCGGATGTCCTCCGGCCACTATAGGAGGGTCTCACCGTCCCAAAGAAGCGGGATGGAGTTACGGTGTCGTCGACCGTTGGCGATGTCCTGGAAGTATGCGGTGTTGGCATCCCCCTTGAGGACCCAATCCTGCGTACCTCGCAAGAGCCAGTAGGCCTCCTCATCCGTGTAAATGACCGTGAGCTGGTCTTCTAGGTTGTACCTAAGCATCCACTCCTTGGCTGAGAGGCCTGCGGCATTAGCCCGCAGATCGAGGGACTGGATGGCCTCAAGGAGGTCTTTCTTACGCTCGCGAATGTCCCGACCCATGTTGGCACCCCATCCTTTCATGAATTGCTAGGACCGCTTAGCACAAAAATGCCAGGAGTCAACGGCCGATAGGGCTCGATGAGGGGCATCATGCGCCTCGCGCCACCGGGCGGCCACCGCTGAGACAAATCCAGGTTGTCGTAATCAGAAGGTTTCAAAGTGGAAGCGGGATGGCAGGGGGGCGCTCGTTATTCGACGAGAGGAGGAGAGGCACGTGATCGGAACCAATCCGCGTGATCGCTCGGAGTGATGCTAGGGGCAGCGAATGTCCCACTCAGGAGAAGCGAAGACCCTGTCTAGTACAGAGCGGGTCGGCTCCACTTGTCGGTTGGTTCAGGTGAACCTGACCCTGACCCTATCGAGCTCGCGAAGGCCCATGTCCGCGATGCAGTCATTGAACATCTACATCTGGGAGAAGTTGACCAAATTATTGCTCTTGTCTTCCTCGTCCGGATGAGGTTGAAGTCGCCGACCACCACAACCGGTAGCTGGGCGGCCGCCACCTTCCTCCGGAGTTCAGCGAGGAAAGCCTCAAATCTGCGGTGATCGACCAGACCATAAACCGCAATGATCTCCCATTTGAAGTTTAGGGCACGCTCAAAGATCTCCATGCTGACAAAGAACTCGCCTCGGTCCATGCTTTCAGCCTCAAAGGTAGCATCCTTCATCCCTAGAAGGATACCACTCGAGTGGCCAGTACTCCCACTAGAAGGGAACCAGTGCCAAGCAAATAGATCGGAGCTTAGATGCTCGAGCTCTGACAGGGAGAATTCCGCATGCAGCATTTCTTGGATGGCCACTATGTCAATTCGCTCGGTCCGCATGTACTCTATCTGTTGGCGGCGGCGGCCGTCTTGGCCGAAACCGCGGATGTTCTAGAAGAGGGTCCGCATCACGAATCCATCGGGGGGGCTGCTTGACCCCAAGACTCGTGACATGCTTTGGGCGTGGAGGGCAGCGGTGCGGGAACGGGTACGGCCCCGGATCAACACCGGATCGGCCACGACAGGTGGCTGGATGCTCGGGGTAACCCCGGAAGGAGCACCCGAGGAGGTCTGCAGGCGCACGCGGGTCTCTGCAAGATTCCCGTCGAGGATCTCCCACGCGCGAATTGCCTCAATCTAAACTGACAGGGGGGCGACCTCTCCCCGGAACACGATGGCCGAATCCACAGCCACCTTTGCGAGGTGGCCAAGCGGAGATGACTCAAGAGCAGAGAACAAGCAAGTAGCGAGCAAGTAGCAGGAGTAGCAGGGATGGACGGAGTACCTAGCTCAAGGTTCCGGGCAGCGGCCCGGAGCTCTGCCCGCTCGGGGATAGGCAGAGCTGGGCTACCCACCAGCCTGGATGCCTCAATCCGAGCACTGCGACGGGAGGACGTTACCAGGGACGAGGACGATCGGCCCCGCCTGGAGTAGGCCGCAGTCCGAGGCGGGAGTGGGGGCGGCCATAGGAGTGGTCACCACAGCCGACTCCCCACCTAGGGCGGGGCACGTAGAGCTCGGAGGCGGGGCTGGTGGAGACGCGGGCCTAACGATGACCATGACTTGCGAGTTCCGAGTCGGGGTCCCATCGAAACCAGGAGGGGGATCAGTCACCCCCTGGTCCGACAGGTCCGAAATGGCGTGAGGGGTCACGGGGGGCGGGTCCCAGTCCCCCCCCCCCCCCCCCCGGGGAGATCAGGATCCACAGGCGAGGTCTGAGCAAGGGGAGGCAGGTCGGACTCAGCAGGGGGTGCCGTGGGGATGCCGGAGACGGTACCATCGGGGGAGTACGGGGACGAAGCGAGGAAGACCTGAAGACTCAAGTCCGACACGTTGCTGCCATCAGAGGGGAGCGGAGGGGACGAGAGGGAGAGGCCGGCCCCAGTGCCACCCCTGGCGGTGGAGGCGGGAGGCGGATCGCGTCGGGGGTTGTCCTCGTAATCCTCATCGTTGTCCTCGGAGCCGGAGTTGTGGCCATGGAGGGGGCCACGGTCGATGCAATGACCCCCCAAGCCCCCACCATCATGCCCCCCCCAAAGGCTGTCATTGGGGATGCGGGGGCGACCGATGTGGTTGGGCGGCTCAGGAGAGATCCGGAGGTCAAAACCCTGGTCGTTGAAGAACACCTGAATCGTGGCTCAGAGCTTGGACGAGTCAAGGGATTTGACCTTGACCCACACCTCCTCCTCCTTGCAGAGAGAGAGCTCGTCCACCATGACCACCTTGTTGAGGATGCGGGACATGTTCCGAATGACCCTCTCCGAGCGAGCGATGTCAGGGAGGCCGCCAATGAGGATCCATGTCGTGTCCAGGACGGCAATTGTCAGGGGGTCCCAGACATGCACAGAGATGTCCACCATGAGCTTGTTGAGCGCGAGGGTGATGTCGCCGCTGCGGGTGCCCCTGGTGGTGGAGGCGGGAGGCGGATCGCGTCGGGTGCTGTCCTCGTACTCCTCATCGTCGTCCTCGGAGCCGGAGTTGTGGCCATGGCGGGGGCCACGGTCGCTGCGGTGACCCCCCAAGCCCCCACCATCATGGCCCCCCAAAAGGTTGTCGTCCGGGATGCGGGGGCAACCGATGTGGTTGGGCGGCTCGGGAGAGATCCGGAGGTCGAAACCCTGGTCGTTGAAGAGCATCGGTTTCTTTTGCCATCATACACATATATGAGCTGCCAACTAATTTGTCATATGATGTAGAATAGCATATTTTATTTTTCTTTTTTGAATTGCCATGTGAACATCACACTATTTTTCTGATTTTTTCATCAATGATTCATAGCATTTGGTAAGTCTCCATTTTTTGCCATGGCAAAATTAGTTGTCATGAAATATGTTATTCAAAAATTCATATACCATGGCAAATTTGCGTCACATCGCATGTCAAACTCTTCTTCTTCAAAATAGCATCGCAAATTCATATATGCACATTTTGCCATTATCTTATAGAGCATGGCAAAAAATATTTACTGTTTACTGTCTTTACAATTTTTTGTAACAAAGAGAAATAGATGCATGGAAAAGTTGCATTTTTTGGTACCATATCAATTTTGCTTTATGATCCATGGAAATTTTATTTTATGGATCATGACAAATTTTAGTTTATGTACCATGGCAATTTTTAGTTTATGGATGGCGAAATTTCTTTTTTTTCATTTCTTGCATGCATGGCAATTTTATTGTTACCATGACACTTTGTACATTGGACCATGTCTATTTAGTTGATGCCTTTTATTTGAGCATCATGTGAATTAGTTTTGTATGTATCATGGTAATTTTTACATTATGGAAAATTTACACTAAATTTGTCATCATGGAAACTTAAACATATTTTCCCACCAATGCAACTTTCTAACCACAATGACAAGCATCTCATGTGCATCGTGTCAAATTTACTCTTTTTTGCCATCATGCCAAACTTGTACATGGCATGGACAATTATCCTTTTATTTTACATCATGACAAATTTTCTTTTCTTTGCAACATTCCAAAATTTTACCTTTTATGTGTCCATAGCAATTTTAGTTCAATGGATGATGGCAAATAGAGTTTATGCATCATGGCAATTTACCTTTTATTTGATTAGCACCTAGAATCACGCACACACATTTTTGTTAGCAATAAGCAACTGATTTGCTCGAATCAAATTAGAGGTAAAGTGTTAGCGTCCCGGGCTCAGCTCCACACTTTCAGTCATTTTCTGTGCGCATAGAACACACCACTGACAAACGAAAAGCCCACTACATCCCAAAAGACTAACTTAAAAGAAATATGGCACTCTTCTTTATAAGGTGATCCTAGCCTTCTTCCGTAACCGAGGTGGGACTAAAGTGACTGGCAATGCCCAACGGCCAATAACCTAAAATACATGAAATGCTTAGTTGTTTAGAGGTAGATGGGGATTACACGTGAATGACTAGTGTCGTACCTGTTGAGTATCGTGATTATTAGGAAAGATGAGATAGACTAGGATTTGTTATGGCTTGTTTTGTACTTCAAATAGATCATTGTACTTCTATATATATATGCCCACGAGGCTCAAGCAATACAACAACTATTCCACCAACCTCTCTTTCCCTTCTAACATGGTATCTATCGCAAGTTGATACTAAACTCTAGCCGCCACCGCTTCCGCACTTACGTGCCGCCCCCGTGGCAGTCAGCCTTCATGACCGCCACCGGGGCCGTGCCACCCATACCTAGGGTTCGTCTGTCAGCCGTGTTGGCCGGCTGCCCTAGAGAGTTTTTTTCCCGAGCCCTCGTTCCGGGTTTTTTCGCTCTCTCGCTGGTCGTTTTAATCGGCATTTTCTTTTTGATTTTCTAATCTCTACTTGATCTATTTGCGTCGCCCGCCGCCGCCGTCGACACCCCGCGCCTCTACTCTAACACCGGCACGACCGGCCGGCTACTTCACCGACCCGGCGGCCTCGCGTGACAAGCGGTCCCTCAAGGTCGTCGTCCATGCACCGGGCCGTCTGTCGCCCTGCGCCGGCCGTCACCGCCCTGATCCGACCGGGACACCTGCATCGCCTACATCCGACGACCTCGCGCCATGTGGCAGCCAATCATTACCCTCGTTCGCGCGTCGGCCTGCCAATCGATCCACGCCGGCCCCGGCTGCGTCCCCGGCTGCGTCCCCGGCTTGTCCCCGGCTGCGTCGGGCCGGTTGCGTCAGGCTCGTCGGCTGCCTTGAGCTCAGGCGCCGCTGCTTCATTGGTCGCTCGGGCATCGCTGCCTTGGTGTCGGCGCTGCTTTGGTGGCTAGGGTGCCGGTGCTGACGCGCTCGTTTGCACGTCGTCCCATGCCGTCCATCATCGCTAGCTTCATCTCGGACTCCACCGCCACCCCGTCTCCATTGAGCGGCGTCTCCGACCTCGCGCGCGATCGGATTGATCACCTGCCCACCGCCGCGATCCGCCTCATCCACGCCGTGCGACCAACCTGGTCCGTCAGTTGTGCGCGCCTCCGCATGCCCCGTGAACACTGTCCCAAGTTTAGCGTGCCCCTCTACCGATCGAGCAACGGGCTGCCGCTACGTCGCCCCATCAGGTCGCAGCACCGCCGCCCCGTGGTTCTTCTCCCGGCTGCACCGACCCGCGTCACCGTTGCATCGCCCCTTCGGGCCGTAGTGCCGCCGCCCGCGGTCCACCTGTAGGATCGAAAGTATGTCTAGAGGGGGGGTGATTAGACTACTTGACCAAATAAAAACTTAACCTTTTCCCAATTTTAGTTCTTGGCAGTTTTTAGCTAAATTAGGACAAGTCAAGCAATCATCACATAATTCAAGCAAGCATGCAAAGAGTATATAGGCAGCGGAAAGTAAAGCATGCAACTTGCAAGAATGTAAAGGGAAGGGTTTGGAGAATTCAAACGCAATTGGAGACACGGATGTTTTTCCCGTGGTTCGGATAGGTGGTGCTATCCTACATCCACGTTGATGGAGACTTCAACCCACGAAGGGTAACGGTTGCGTGAGTCCACACAGGGCTCCACCCAAGGGTAACGATTGCGCGAGTCCACACAGGGCTCCACCCACGAAGGGTCCACGAAGAAGCAACCACCCACAAGGGTCCACGAAGAAGCAACCTTGTCTATCCCACCATGGCCATCGCCCACACAGGACTTGCCTCACTAGCGGTAGATCTTCACGAAGTAGGCGATCTCCTTGCCCTTACAAACTCCTTGGTTCAACTCCGCAATCTTGTCGGAGGCTCCCAAGTGACACCTAGCCAATCTAGGAGACACCACTCTCCAAGAAGTAACAAATGGTGTGTAGGTAATGAACTCCTTGCTCTTGTGCTTCAAATGATAGTCTCCCCAACACTCAACTCTCTCTCATAGGATTTGGATTTTGTGGAAAGAAGATTTGAGTGGAAAGCAACTTGGGAAGGCTAGAGATCAAGATTCATATGGTAGGAACGGAATATCTTGGTCTCAACACATGAGTAGGTGGTTCTTTCTCAGAACATATGAGTTGGAATGGTGTGTGTGTTCTGATGGCTCTCTCACGGAATGAGAAGGAGGTGGAGGGGTATATATAGCCTCCACACAAAATCCAACCGTTACACAGTTTTCCAATCTCGGTGGGACCGAATCAATAAGCTCGGTCGGACCAAAAATGTAAACCTAGTGACCGTTAGTGATTTTTGGTGGGACTGACATGCAACTCGGTAGGACCGATATGGTTAGGGTTTGAGCATAACGTAATCTCGGTGAGACCGATTACACAAACTCGGTGAGACCGAATTTGGTAATTAGCTAACCAGAGAGTTGGTCTGGCAAACTCGGTGGGACCGATTTGCTCTTTCGGTGAGACCGAGTGGAACTCGGTGAGACCGAAAAGTTACAAAAGGGAAACACTGAGTTTACATTGCAATCTCGGTGGGACCGATTCGCTCTTTCGGTGAGACCGAAAAGTTACGAAAGGGAAACAGAGAGTTTGCAACCCCATCTCGGTGAGACCGATATCCCTATCGGTAGAACCGAATTGCTAGGGTTTGGCAGTGGCTAATGACAAGTGAAACTCGGTGAAGCCGGATAGGAAGAATCGGTAGGACCGAGTTTGGCTTAGGGTTTAGGTCATATGTGGATATGGGAAAGTAGTTGAGGGTTTTGGAGCATATCACTAAGCACATGAAGCAAGAGGCTCATTAAGCAACACCTCATCCCTCCTTGATAGTATTGGCTTTTCCTAAAGACTCAATGTGATCTTGGATCACTAAAATATAAAATGAAGAGTCTTGAGCTTTTGAGCTTGAGCCAATCCTTTGTCCTTAGCATTTTGAGGGTTCCACTTTCACATCCATGCCATGCCAATCATTGAGCTTTCCTGAAATAATCATCTTGGAATAGCATTAGCTCAATGAGATATATGTTGTTATAAATTACCAAAACCACCTAGGGATAGTTGCACTTTCAATCTCCCCCTTTTTGGTAATTGATGACAACATTTAGATCAAAGCTTCGACAAATGATAATAAGCATGAAATATATCGTCGCTTTGAGAAGTATGTGATAAGTAAGAGCTCCCCCTAAATTTGTGCATATTTAAAATTTGCTTTGGACTGCAAATGCACAAGGAGTTAGAGTCATGGGTTACTCTTCCATGTCACATACATCTTGGTGGAGCGCTTAAAATGATAAGAATGAAATACATGCACTCATCACCAAGAATAGTGAATGATCACATAAGATAGATAGGATAATAGCATTAAGCAAACATTAAGTGTAGCTTATGATCAAACACATGATCATCAATGTCTCACAAGCATAGTATCTCAAGCACTCAAAAGCAAACAAGTTTGAAAAACCACCAAATAAAGCAAGAGAGAAAAGCAACACTCTCTCTCTCGAAGCCTATGATCTATACATCTTCTCCCCCTTTGGCAACAAGTTACCAAAAAGTTCCTAGAAAATGTATAGCACTAGATCGACGCTCAGGCTTGATCTTCAGGTGGTGGTGGAGTCCGGATCACTCCAAGGACGAAGGCTTCGGTAGATGCTGAAGTAGACGCTGGAGTTGGAGCTGAAGTAGATGCTGGAGCTGGTGGAACTGAGGCTGTGGCCGGTGCTGAGGTGGTGGCTCTTGTGTCAGCAACTGGCACGGCAGACAACCTCGGACCTCTTAGCACTCTGGCAAAGGCATGAGTAGTAGTCCTGCCTCTCCTCTCCTGCATGTCCTCCTGGAGCTACTCCACTACAGACTGAACTTCCGTTACTTTGACATCCAAGTCATAGAACTTCTGTTCCATGATTCTCTCTAGGCTCTGCTGATTTTGAGTGAGGGTGGCCAGACTTTTCTCAATCCTCGGCGTGGATGCAATCAAGTAACCAAGCTGCTCTTGTTTGGTCTTCAAGAAATACTCAGATGCCTCCTCTTGAGTTGGCATCTTGGCAGCTTTCTCCTTCCTCGCCTTCTCCTTCTTTGCGTAAGCTTGTGCAGACGATGGCTCGTTCTCAGTCATCACAACTTCATTGTTCTCAAAATCTGGACGGATGGGCAAATGTTCCTTGTCCAATAAATATATGCCCGTGCCCATCTTGGAGTTGATGAGCTCCTAAATCTGAGGGGCATATCCGCAGCTCCTCTTCTGGTCTGCTGCAGTCCTCTTGATTGTTTCCACTATGAGGCTCATCACCTTGAACTTCTGGGGCACATCAAACACATGTAGCAAGTTGATAGCATGGTCTCTGATCATCTTGTGATCTCTAGACTTGGGCAGTAAGGTGTGCCTTAGTATCCAATTGATCGTCGGGAGCCCTGACAGAAGGTAATGTACTGAGCCAAACTTGAAGGTATCAAGTGCTTCATTTGGGATCTCCTTGTACATATTTGACATTGAGTTGTGGTCCATTTTCTTCTTGGCATAGATATCCAAGTCATCATCTTGCTCCTCTGGGGCATTAATGATCTGTGCCCACTCAGCAACTGTGGATTGGTACCTTGTACCCTCAGACATCCATGTGATCCTCCCATCTGGATAAAAATGTGCTGTGGAGTAGAACTGCATGATGAGTTCCTCGTTCCACTTTGTGAGCTTCTGCCCAACAAAGTCAGCAACTCCACAAGCTATGAAGCTGTCTTGCACTCCAGGATAGTGCTCCTCATTGTCCTTGATGTATGTCCAATCAACCCATCGCATATCACAGACAATGGGCTTCTTATCTAGCAGCACTGTCTCATAAAAATCCTGATGCTCCTTGGTGTGAAACCTGTAGTCCACAGCAGTCCTTCTCCTTGAAGCATATGGGTCTGCTTCTCTCCACTTCCTCAGCCCTGAATCTCTCCTGAGCTTCATGTCCTCAGCCACAGGATGAGCATCGTTGTGGTCTGGGATCTTGGGCTTGAGCTTCCTTAGGACATTCTCTTCCTCTTCTTCAGCAACAGTCTCGGGCACTGGGGCCTTGTTCTTCTCAGCTGCTGGGATGCTTCTTGTGTTCCTCTTTGGCTTTGGCTTTGGAGCTGGCTTGGCCTTGGAAGCAGCTCCCCCTGATTTTATGGCATCTCCCATTAGCTTGGGTGCCTTGGGTGCTGGTGCAGCTACCTCTTCTTCTTCTTCCTCTTCCATGATGGAAGCTTTGCCAAGCACTCTAGCCACAGTCTTCTTCACTCTTTCCTTTCTTTTCTTGCTCTCAGCTACAACTGGCTCTATGTTCTTCTCAGTTGACATTCTGGCCTTTGACATTGGCTGCCTGCCTGCTGGCCTTTTGATTTTCAGCCCTGGCTTTGTGCCTTGAGCTGGCTCAACTCTCTTGGAAGTGGCCTCTTCCTCTGCCACATAGTCTTCATCTTCGGAATCTGAAGTCCTCTTCTTCCTCTATCTCGTGGCAGCCTTTGGCAAGTTGCTAGGGGTGCTCCTGCTGCCCTCATCTGAAGAACTTGAGGGACTAGTGCCCTCACTCATCACCACTTGTTGTTCTAACACATTCTGGCTATCACTTTGGTCTGACATGCTGCAAGCTCTGACTGCTGACCCTGTGAACAGATTATAGATGAGGTAGAAAGGATGAGCATCACAAAATGCAGAGATTTTTGCAAAAAGAATGAT
Source organism: Triticum urartu (assembly GCF_003073215.2). Taxonomy (NCBI): domain Eukaryota; kingdom Viridiplantae; phylum Streptophyta; class Magnoliopsida; order Poales; family Poaceae; genus Triticum; species Triticum urartu. Next base: position 198,432,329 of record NC_053027.1, on the reverse strand, counting down.
CCAAAAACTTAGTTTTAGTTTCCCACTGAAATCATCTCGGATCTACTGATTTTCAAACTCGGTGATACCGAAGCAGTTTTGGAACCTAAACTAGTGAACTCGGTAGGACCGAGTCACAGTTCGGTGGCACCGAGACTGCTAGGGTTTCACTGAGTTCCAAAATCGGTCACACTGATAAGTAATTCTCGGTCAGACCGAGTCTCACTTGTGCAATGGCATAAGCCAAATCGGTGGGACCGAGTTTTTCAACTCTGTGGGTCCGAGATGGTTTCGGCGGAAACCTAAACCTAGAATTTTTGAATCAAGCTAATCTACGGGTGTATTGACTAGATAGGAGTGTTTCAATCGTGGCAAGAATCAATATGATCACAATGTGCTAGGAATCAGATTGAGGAATAGCACAAAGATCAAGTCCATACCCTAGTTCGGCGGGGACTTGCTACGGCGGCAACGGCGGGGCAGAATTCCCGTTGACAGCGACGGAGACCAGCTACTGGAGGCGGCTGGCGGCGAGAAGACGATCCGAAGACCACGAGGGCAGAGCAGGCTATCGCGCGGGCGAAGGGGTTTGGAGAAATTTCCAAAATTTTGCCCGTGACTATATATAGCCCGACCCTGTCGGTGTGACCGAGTGGAACAACTCGGTGGCACCGAGATTCATAACTGCGTGCAGTTACTGAAACTCGGTGTGACCGAAATGTTCAAATCGGTTGCACCGAGATCGAAAACCTAGATCAACTTAATGATCTCGGTAGGACCGAAAGTGGAGTATCGGTCAGACCGAGAATCATAAAGAGGTTTTGGAAGTTTAAGTCTATGACGAATCGGGGACTCCGAGCGCTCCTCACACAGAGTGGTTCGAATCTGACTTGATCAAATTTTGTGATGCAGCATGAATAGAGTTTGAGACGAGAAAAGCATAGATATCTAGAGGAGGTTCTTAGGCATTCTTGTCCATCCACTTGGCAAAAAGAAATAAAGCCGAACAATCAAAACAACAAGTGGATGTCCTCGAATGAGTAAAATATGCAACCAGCATGCTCACACAATAAGATGGCAAATGAAATACGTGACAAGGCATGCACAACCAATTCTAGCATCTATCAAGCAATTTGCGATGACTAGGTCATCTATATATGAGTATATTGACTTAGGAGTCAAGTGAGAGAACTTGATCATAGGTCATACTCATCGTTTAAGCTCAAGTGGGGTTACCACTTTTACATAAAGCATTGTTGTGTTCACATCTTTAGAGTTGCTTTAGCTCAAGTCTTAGAGTAAAGCTCCCCCTAGATGTGATATCCCCCCTAAGAGGGATGAACTAACCTTGGGTTTTGTCGATGATGACTTCATGTAGATGTTGAAGATGTGGATGCTCAATGTTGATGTAGATCTCTTGGAGCTATCCATTTGAGTGAATTGCACTTTCAATACCTACATGGGTTAGTCCCACAAGGAACAAACAAGGATATCCATAGACATAGAGTGATTCACACACAAGATGATGTCCATGAAAACTTTACCTTGTCCCTTGTCTTACCAACAAGAGGGTTTGTGACTCCTTGAACTAGTGCAAGATGTGGAAGTTGATTGCACTTGTTCTTGCCAAAATGATAAGAGTGAAGTATGTTGGCGGAGTCACCCTCAAGAACTCTCTAGTTCTTCTTCTTTTGGATCCACATCATCTTGATGGGAATCCTTGGAGTTGTAGTCGTACTTGATGAAGTGGAACTTGAAGTAGTCTTGGGAATCCACTTGACTAAGGTCTTTGGAGCTTCTTCAAATGCATCAATTTCCTCTTGAAGCTTGTCCTTGCCTTTTTGCTTGTAGTCTTGTGGTGGAAGATCATCTTGAGCTTGTGTCCCCTTGAAAGAAGTATCATACTTCTCTTGTTGAGGAACAAACTTTGTCTTGGGGTATTGATCTTCTTCCCACTCAACTCCATTGGCATTAAACTTCCGTTCAAAACCAACACCTTGATTCTTCCGGTGCATTCCTTTCTTGCGCACAATTTCCTCGAATTGCTTACTCCCGGCAAGGCTTTTGTACACTCCTTTCTCTATAATTCCCTTCAATAAACTATTTTCTTGCTCAAGTGTAACTTGGCTAAGAGAATCATTAGTGGAATTAAGAGAACTACTAGAAGCAACAATATTGGATTTAGCATGATCATTGTTACTGCTAGAGGAAGAATCTTTCTTGTTACTAGACTTGACTTGAGGCATGTAAGTAGATAAGAGTAAACGCTTGGCAATGTAAGAAGAACTTTTCTTGCGGAGATCATCATTGATTGCCTTTAAGAACTCATGCTCTTGCTCAAGATTGAGCTTTTCAAAGCGTAATTTCTCATGAGCTCTTAAAAGTTCTCGATGATCTTCGAAGATGGTTTCATGAGCTAACTTAAGAGTGTTTAGTTCTTTAGTTAGGGCCTCAATCTTCTCCTCATCATTGTCATTCGTTTTATCTTGATTAGCATGTTTAATTGACGTTTCATCATAGTATTCATCACTAGAGTTGTCAACAAGCAAATCATCACCTAACAAGTCATCTTCATCACTATTGAAATCAACATACTCGGGGTGTGTTACCTTAGGACCTTTGGCCATGAAGCATCTTCCAATTCCTTCATTTGGTGAGTCAAATATGTCGTAGGAGTTGGTTGACACAAGTGCTAGACCGGCAACACCTTCATCTTGAGTATCTTCGGAGTCGGAGTGATAACTTCTCTCGGAGTGGCTGTCGGAGTCGGAGCCGGATACCCATTCACCAACATGAGCTTGATGTCTTCTTCTTGTGTAGCTCCTTGATGATTTTTCCTTCCTTTCTGAATCCTTGCTTCTCCGTGAGTATCTTCGTTCATAACGATCATCTCTACTCCTTCTCTCTCTTGGTGGTGATTCTTTGCTTCTTCTTCTTGGAGAATCTTCTCTTCTCTTGTAGGGAGTCGTACACTCATTGGAATAGTGTCCGGGTCTTCCACAATTGTAGCAGTTTCGCTCTCGACTAGAAGATCTTTTGTCATTGTAGGACCTTGACTTGAAGCTTCTATCTTTGCTTCTACTCTTGTAGAACTTGTTGAAGTTCTTCACCATTAAGCTCAATTCTTCATTGAAGTCTTGTTTCTCACTCGATGATGTAGGGGCTTCACATGAGGCTTTATAGGCACCACTTGATTTGTTGTGAAGTTCCTCTTTATCCTTAAGTGACATCTCATGAGCAACAATTCTTCCAATCACCTTCGTTGGCTTGAGATCTTTGTAATTGGGCATCATTTGGATCAATGTGCACATGGTATCATATTTTCCATCCAAGGCTCTTAGAATCTTCTTGATGATGAATCTGTCGGTCATCTCTTCACTTCCTAAGCCGGCAATCTCATTTGTGATGAGAGCAAGCCTAGAGTACATTTCAGCGACACCTTCACCATCCTTCATCTTGAACTTGTCAAGTTGGCTTTGAAGCACATCCAACTTGGATTCCTTGACGGAGTCGGTACCTTCGTGCATATCAATCAAAGTGTCCCAAATTTCCTTTGCATTCTCAAGACGGCTGATTTTGTTGAATTCTTCGGGGCACAATCCGTTGAAGAGAATATCACAAGCTTGAGCATTGTATTGCAACATCTTCAACTCATCCGCGGTAGCTTCACGGTTTGGTTCTCTCCCATCAAAGAAGTCACCTTGCAAGCCAACACATACAATAGCCCAAACGGTGGGGTTATGTCCAAGAATATGCATTTTCATTTTATGATTCCAACTAGCAAAGTTAGTACCATCAAAGTAAGGACCTCTACGGTGATAATTTCCTCGCTAGACGCCATACTCTCCTAGGTTGTGAAACCAAGGCTATGACCACCAAAAGCTATGGAGATCAAGCAAATGGAGACCAAAGCTCTGATACCACTTGTAGGATCGAAAGTATGTCTAGAGGGGGGTGATTAGACTACTTGACCAAATAAAAACTTAACCTTTTCCCAATTTTAGTTCTTGGCAGTTTTTAGCTAAATTAGGACAAGTCAAGCAATCATCACATAATTCAAGCAAGCATGCAAAGAGTATATAGGCAGCGGAAAGTAAAGCATGCAACTTGCAAGAATGTAAAGGGAAGGGTTTGGAGAATTCAAACGCAATTGGAGACACGGATGTTTTTCCCGTGGTTCGGATAGGTGGTGCTATCCTACATCCACGTTGATGGAGACTTCAACCCATGAAGGGTAACGGTTGCGCGAGTCCACACAGGGCTCCACCCAAGGGTAACAGTTGCGCGAGTCCACACAGGGCTCCACCCATGAAGGGTCCACGAAGAAGCAACCTTGTCTATCCCACCATGGCCATCGCCCACACAGGACTTGCCTCACTAGCGGTAGATCTTCACGAAGTAGGCGATCTCCTTGCCCTTACAAACTCCTTGGTTCAACTCCACAATCTTGTCGGAGGCTCCCAAGTGACACCTAGCCAATCTAGGAGACACCACTCTCCAAGAAGTAACAAATGGTGTGTAGGTAATGAACTCCTTGCTCTTGTGCTTCAAATGATAGTCTCCCCAACACTCAACTCTCTCTCATAGGATTTGGATTTTGTGGAAAGAAGATTTGAGTGGAAAGCAACTTGGGAAGGCTAGAGATCAAGATTCATATGGTAGGAACGGAATATCTTGGTCTCAACACATGAGTAGGTGGTTCTTTCTAAGAACATATGAGTTGGAATGGTGTGTGTGTTCTGATGGCTCTCTCACGGAATGAGAAGGAGGTGGAGGGGTATATATAGCCTCCACACAAAATCCAACCGTTACACAGTTTTCCAATCTCGGTGGGACCGAATCAATAAGCTCGGTCGGACCAAAAATGTAAACCTAGTGACCGTTAGTGATTTTTGGTGGGACTGACATGCAACTCGGTAGGACCGATATGGTTAGGGTTTGGGCATAACGTAATCTCGGTGAGACCGATTACACAAACTCGGTGAGACCGAATTTGGTAATTAGCTAACCAGAGAGTTGGTCTGGCAAACTCGGTGGGACCGATTTGCTCTTTCGGTGAGACCGAGTGGAACTCGGTGAGACCGAAAAGTTACAAAAGGGAAACACTGAGTTTACATTGCAATCTCGGTGGGACCGATTCGCTCTTTCGGTGAGACCGAAAAGTTACGAAAGGGAAACAGAGAGTTTGCAACCCCATCTCGGTGAGACCGATATCCCTATCGGTAGAACCGAATTGCTAGGGTTTGGCAGTGGCTAATGACAAGTGAAACTCGGTGAAGCCGGATAGGAAGAATCGGTAGGACCGAGTTTGGCTTAGGGTTTAGGTCATATGTGGATATGGGAAAGTAGTTGAGGGTTTTGGAGCATATCACTAAGCACATGAAGCAAGAGGCTCATTAAGCAACACCTCATCCCTCCTTGATAGTATTGGCTTTTCCTAAAGACTCAATGTGATCTTGGATCACTAAAATATAAAATGAAGAGTCTTGAGCTTTTGAGCTTGAGCCAATCCTTTGTCCTTAGCATTTTGAGGGTTCCACTTTCACATCCATGCCATGCCAATCATTGAGCTTTCCTGAAATAATCATCTTGGAATAGCATTAGCTCAATGAGATATATGTTGTTATAAATTACCAAAACCACCTAGGGATAGTTGCACTTTCAATCTCCCCCTTTTTGGTAATTGATGACAACATTTAGATCAAAGCTTCGACAAATGATAATAAGCATGAAATATATCGTCGCTTTGAGAAGTATGTGATAAGTAAGAGCTCCCCCTAAATTTGTGCATATTTAAAATTTGTTTTGGACTGCAAATGCACAAGGAGTTAGAGTCATGGGTTACTCTTCCATGTCACATACATCTTGGTGGAGCGCTTAAAATGATAAGAATGAAATACATGCACTCATCACCAAGAATAGTGAATGATCACATAAGATAGATA